>NW_027273888.1:0-320000 GCF_046630095.1 Trachinotus anak | reverse complement strand
CGTTCCTCTGGCCCTCCTCTGGCCCTCCTCTGGCCCTCCTCTGGCCCTCCTCTGGCCCTCCTCTGGCCCTCCTCTGGCGCTCCTCTAAATCTTGCTCCAGAAAACTAACGCAGCCCAGTCCTCAAACACATCATAAGCAGCTGGAACGTTAATATGAGTGTAGAGCCAGCAGCTGATTAGCTTACTTTAGCATTAAGACTGACAGAGAGAGAGAGGAAAACACAGAGGTATACGGTTAAAAACCTGCCTGGCAGCAGTAAAGTTCACAAATTAACACATTATATCTTGTTTGTTTAATTCACACAAAGTTTAAAATGTCCAGTTGTGGTTCTTCAGGGGATTATTTACCACAACATGTTACTTTTACACTTTGGGATCTGTACAAGTTAAACAAATTTTATGTTGCTAGTAGGGTTGTCACAAGAACCGATACTTCCAGTACCAATTTGATACCAACACGCAAAAAATACATCAATACCTGCTTTTTTCTGGTACCGTCAGAACCAAATATTCAACTTTCCCTCTGCGAGCAGTGTCGATTCTTGGCGGAACTGATGGGGGCAGTATACGCGTGTGAGCAGCACAGAGCAGTCAGTGGCTCTGAAGAAGAAAACCTGAGATAATAACTTTTATATACAGTCTATGGATAACAATAACAATGGCTTCAGCAGGTGGGAGTGGAACATGGATGTATTATAAGACCTGGATGACGGATCTAAAAATGGCGCCATTCAGTTCAATACAAGTTGCTCGCCTGGCGCATACACCGAAAAAGTTTCTGGCTTCCGGGTAACTTCCGCGTTATGTGGCCCATAGAGACTGCGCAGTAGTGTCACTCCCATCATGCCTTTGGGCAATGAGAACGAGCGAAAAACGTTCTCGATCTGGCGCTGCACGTTCACGAGTGCTCTGCTGGCGGACTGATCAGAATCAGAATCGCCTTTATTGTCATTATACATAGTACAACGAAATTTGAGCGCTGCTCCCTTGGTGCAAAACAATGCTAATTAAATAAAATAAATAAGAACCTAAAGAGAACACAAGAATTTAAAAAAATAATGATGTTACTTTAGCATTAAGACTGACATAACTACAACTCATCAGATAAAGTTATTACATTTACTTTCTCTCATTGAGAAGCAGATTTATACGGCATGCCTTCTTTAAAAAAACTGCAGGGCTGTAGTTAAGCTTTATGTCCCGTCATTGCTCTTTCTATTTTTCACTGTTCTGTTTCACAGATATTTGATTTGAAAATGAAAAATATATCACAATTATTTTTTATAAAGATTTAATTTAAATGATGAATGCCACTGAACATATAGCAAACTGTATACTGAACACACACTGAGGACGTGGGGAGTTAGAGAGACGATGATGAGGACGTCCAGGACGGTTCCTCCCCTCAGGGACAGAGAGGGGCAGCGGGCTGCAGCGGCTCAGGCCCCCGCTGCTGACCCAGAGGATGCTGCATCCAGGCCGGACTCAGTTATAGTTTAACCCGCTGACACAGTGACGGTCATTCATCTATAAATAATAAGGCGGTGGTTGTGACTGATGACAGGCTGGTGAACTGCAGTCAGGAGGAGACACTGCTGCTCACACATCACAGAAACTATCACATAGAAGCTAAATGACTTAAATTGAAATACCTGAAGAAACTGTTACGGAGGAAGTTGTGAAAAATCATATCGGCGTCTTAGTGAATCCAGTTATGCGGCGAATTGGAGATAGGTGGTGTCTGAGGCCTCCTCCCCTGTTGAGGGATGGTTTCTCTAAATCTCCAATTTACAATGCTGCCCTTTCATCCCTTCCCAGGAGATTCAACAATTTAACCTCTAAGAAAAACAACTGTTCACAAGTGGCATGTGACTCCAACGACTGTGGTTATAACACAATAGGGCTCTAACGAAGTGGAAACCAACTCTCCACCCAGACAGTCACTGTAACGACTGTCGCTGGCACATGGAGCACAAAGGGAACCAGTGACATCATCAGCCTTGTGAAACCCCTCCCAGAGGTTAAAAATACCTGGGTCTCCACACCAGATAGTTGGACCAGTCCCAGCCTGGTCAGGTGCGAGAAAGAACTGATGAAGCCTCTTGGATGAGAGATGAAACGTCTTCCTAGACAAATAACCAAGTCCAGTTGTTTTCGTTTTAAAACTCCTTTGAGACAACCCTAGCTGCTAGGCAGATTTTTTTTATCTTTGATAGGGCCGGGCTAAATAACAGAGCCTTTTCTCAACAATGCTTTAGCCTGTTTCCCTCTGAACTTTCTCTCCGAGTGTAAGAAAACACAAGCAGCCAATGTAGACCAATTATAGCTCCTGTTGTTCCCACATGGTATCTCTGCCCTGATGTGTCACATCAGTTACGCCATAAGCTCTGAGTCACAGGTAACCACAGTAGATGCAGCTTAACCCTTTGACGCAGACGTATACATCCATCTTAAGTCAAACCTCATGGCTCTGGAAGCTAAAACCAGATGTTTTCTGTTGACTCCAGTGTAGCCAGCCGATATCTTGACACCATAAAATGTTTTCTACAACAGGCCAGTTATGAATCGCAATAAGAGAAAAAACAAATACACAAAAGGTGGATTTCCTTCCTTTAGTAGTCAAAACTCTAACCATACAACAGTCCATCCCCTCCCTGTGATACCAACAGATCTGAACTTACATGCACACCGATTCTGAACTTTCCCACAACACTCAAAACTTGACACTGGTGAAAGTTCAGCTTTGAATTGACAGAAGAAGCTGCAGCTACAAGAAAGTTTCCGCCTTAGTGACAGTGATTCCCTCTGTTTCCTCCTCAGGAGCCCTAAAGAAAAACCTGACAGCCGAGCAGATCAAAGAAGACCTGGTGACGTTAGGTACGCATCCGAGTCCTTCCTCAGCGGGTCAATTTTAAAACAGGGGTTAAGTATAGCCGCTGGATGGGGTTCTCTTATGACTCCTGTCTGTTGTTTCCTCAGGACTAAATGATGACAAGGCGACTCACCTTTCACAGCAGGTACCTTTCCATTAACTTTAGGCTTTTAGATGCAGTAAAATCAACAATCCTATAGATAATGATTTGGGACTGACGTTCATCATTTACAATCTGGTGATGATCCAGTACATAACCTGGTGTCTTATCCCATGTCATACTTTCTTATCAAACCAGAAATCATTTTATAACCACAGGAGTCGTTCTGACTTTTTTAAAATCATATTTCTCAGTGGTGGGAGCACTACGCAGCGCTGTCCAGACTCGCTGTGAGACAGACTCTGATGGTCAACCAGCTGGTGGACATGGAGTGGAAGTTTGGAGGTAAAACCACATCAGATTTAGCTTTTGAAATTATAGGTTGAGTCTAAGTGTATTTCTGTGCACACTGCGAGGGCTGCACTTCTCTCCTCTCAGAGTTACAGCACATATTCATGACCGCGAGTGTCTCGTCGAACATGGTCATTAGCATATCTTAGCTCCTGCAATGCTTTGTGTGGGACTCAGCCTCATTTAAACCCCTTACATGAAGGGTCTTTATCAGGCCTCGTTGTTTATTCACAGAACCTAATGACTTGTAAAGATGCACAGGTGATAGAAATGTTAATGCAGTTGTGCAGGAGAGTCATTAGCATCATGTTCGGCTGTTGTTGAGCTGATTTTCATAGTGTGCTGCAGCTTATGAGGGGAGTGAACAGGGAGTGTCTGTGTGCTGCACTGTGCTGTTTGTTGATATGTAAAAACCTCCAGCAGACAAAGGGACTGTGTCTCTGCATGTTGCCAGTGAGTCAGCTGCATCCAGTCGAGCATCTGTGGAGACTTGACTAGTCACACAACCAATATGGCCGCGTCCTGTCTCACAAGCTGGTTTTCATATGGACCATCGTGCAACACATACAGTGCTTAATGTACATGAAATGCATGACAAGTATGTAGAGGCCGGTTGCACAAAACACCTGAAGTTAAGATTTTTCTTAAAGTCTGAGTTAAGGTTTCCTTAAAGTGAAAACAGTTGCACAAAACACCCTTAAGTCTTCTCTAAGGTTTTCTCCTTATCTTAGTCTTATACTTAAAGAATCACTTAAAGTCATTTTAAAGACCTCAGGGACCAAAGTAAGGAAAACACTAAAGGTACCTCTGACTCTGTCTGAACTCAACGTAACTTAACGACGAGGAACTGATTCTACATCACAGATCTGACTGTCACTCAGTTTATGATTAGTCCGACTTGGATCACTGGACTTTCTGCAGCTTAATGATTGATCTGCAGTTTTATGCCACATGATCTTCACAGTCAGGTACAGTCGAGCTATTTCATGTCCACAGATCAGCTGTGTGCCAGGCCACATGATCAGCGCTGTGCTCAGTCGCTCACTGAGATTAAACTCTGACCGTCAGCTGAACACCGTGGTCGAGTTCCTGTCAAAACCACATGAGGGTGAGACCGCGGCGCACTTCTTTAATGTTGCCGCCTTCTAAAAGTGATAACAGGTATCACAAGTGCTTTTTCCTTAACTAAGGGAACCTTTTAAGAGAAATTAAAACCTTAAGTGTCACACTTAAGAAAACTCAAGGGGTTTTGTGCAACTGGTCCCAGGTCCATGGAGTTGTTGTGGTCTGCGCACAAAACCCAAAACACCTTAGTAATTTATCAAAGCAGGTTTATTTCACTCACCTTGACCAAAGTGTAATGTAACCTCTACAAGAAGGAGAGTGTAATAATCCACATCACAGTGTCAGAACCACACAAAGAATGTGTTTTTGTATTTGCTCCACAAATGCAACATAGAAGAACAGAGCACAATAATAAAACTAATAATAAAGAATGAAATAAAACAAACAAAATCTATTTACAGTCAATATTTGTGATGGTTGGTATAGTTTCATTTCAGATTTTTTTGGTGATTATAATTATGTTGGTAACTCATATCTTCAGCCTGCTCGAAGTATACTGTATGAAATGCTGGTGAGGTCTGTCTATTTAAGGAATCACCACACTCCACTCTGGTTTACTTCTTGCTCGCCGTTTTTTTTTTTTTTTTTTTCCCTTTTGGGATTTTTTGGTCACATATTTTACTCTGATGTGCCCTAACACAATAAAAGCACTTTAACCATATCCTTGTCTCTGCGCCCTGAGGCTTCCCTTTGTCTATGATATTTGTGAAACAGGATCTAAAAATGAGAAATGAAATATGGGCTGTGCAATGGAAAAGAGGAAATCTATGAAACTGATAACTGATAAGTAACAGAGGTGAAGTGGCTGAGTTCAAAAAGACAACAATAAAATCTTCATGGTTTCACAGCTGCATCAGTTACTAAAAAACAGGCCGACAGACCCAAAGCTCGGATGTGTTGCTGTTTTTATGTTGTTGGCTAATTTTTAGCGAGTACACACATGGAACAGACACACAATGTCAACAACCAACAAGAGTTGTGTGTGTGTCCAGCCTTTTGGAAAACATACAACTATGAGCTCAGAAACAGAAGTTTGTGTTTGTTTGTGATTTCATTGTTGTTTCAGTTTGGATGAATTGAAGCATCGTGATGTGTTTTCTGACCCAAACAGTGACCGTCGGCACCAGTGAGATTCAGAAAGTCGGCAACATCTTTCTGCAGGTATGAAAGCTCTGTATACGACCAACCACACACACACACACACACACACACACAGTGACACGTCTCTGTCCTGTTGCAGTTAAAGCTGGTGGTCAGACGGGGGAATTCCACGGAGAACGTCTACATGGGTGAGTGAGTTTGTGCCGTTACTAATAAAAACAGCACTGACAACATTTTCATCACGTTCATGTCATTTATTGCATAAATGAGAGAAACTAAATAAAATGAAGACGGGCAGCAGCAGCAGCAGCAGCAGGTTTCATAATGACAAAGACATGCAGCGCGTGCATGAACTGGAAGTTGTTCTACTCTGTACTGTTCCTCTGTGTTGGGAGTAATTCAGGTCTGCAGATTCCTCCAGAATGATGTTCTTTTTTTTTTTTTTACCTCAGCTCCGTCTACACTGTGTTGCTTTCGACAGACGTGTGTAATCAGCAGGATTGAGTGGAGAGAGAATGCAGCTTGAGATGGAGACTATAATTTTCTTTCACAGTCTGCTGCTGCCACTCCTGTTTCTGCTTTTGGAAAAGTTTTTTAGACACAGTTTGTCACCACCTGAGCGCCAGCAGCAAAGTTGCATCACAGGCGCAAAGACAAGTATCAAAGCAACATTACTGTGAGATACCTGAGGGGATGTTTTTGTGTCCTGAAACTGCATGAGACACAGACGTAATGCAGATTAAGTACTCATTATCTGGGCGGCCCGGTAGTCGAGTGGTTAGGGCGCGTACCATGTGAGCTGCAAGACGCTCTTAGCAGGCAGTCACCAGTTCGACTCTTTCCTGCACGTCATTCCCCTCTCTTTACCCCCTTTCCTGTCAGTCTCCACTAATCTATAATAAAGGTATAAAAAGCCCCCCCAAAAAAAAAAAAAAATTAAAAAATACTCATTATCTGAGAGAGAACACTTCCTGGTTATGTCAGAGAGCATCGTTAGTATTTAGCATCTTCAGACCTGCATTATGTGGATTATCTTTTTAAGGTGGTGGATAGTTTTGCACAGAACAAGTGACAGCTCTGAGGTCAGATAACTTACTGCTTAATCATATAAAATCGGTCTCTCTGACAAGCTTTTACTGTTGCATTGTGGGATTTGGTGACAGCTGGTAGAAGTGCAGACTGATGGACTTCGATGGTCAGTAAAAATAGCATATGTGCTAACATTTGCTAACTTTTTCTCCCACTGAGAAAATTTCTTCAAATTTGGTTAAATCGTTAACTTCAAAGATGAAGCGATTAGATTTTGGTGGTTAAAGGTCAAAGGTCACTGTGACCGCACACAACACATTTTTGGCTATAACTCATAGAATTCATTCATTATTATCACACAGTTTAACACAAATGTCTAACAGGATAAAATGATGAAATGATGACATTTTAATATCCGAAAAGGTCAAAGGTCAGCAGAGGGGAGGTTGCGACCACAGTTCACATCTGGTCAGATACCGAACCAGTGACACTAATCTTTGATGTCCACCTCGAATCTGTGGTGACTATGCAGATTGATTTTGCAGATGTGAGTGAATCATATATGAGTCTGAACAAAAGTGCATGTTCACTGCAGCTGGACCAGGTGGTGGAGAAAAATAACCTCAAGTTCTAACATTTACTGTGTGGGTGAACTTCTCTGCTCTTTACCCCACTTCTCACTGCCTGCAGGATTTAACTTAGTGTCCTCTGGGTTTGTGTTGTCACTCCTGCTGCCTTCATGTGTAATGTCACGTCAAGTTTTGGAAATGTTAGGATTCAGTTGCACAAATTCACCTCATTTTACCGGTTTCCTTCATTTCTACACACAAATAACCTTCTGCACTCTGTTGGCCAGGAGACTTATCCTTTTTAAATGGAAGGATGCTTTCCCCCCAACTTATAGCCAGTGGATTGGGGAGGTCATGAGGCATGTTCATCTAGAAAAAATTAGATATACTGTGAGAGGGAATACCAGGAAATTCTATGTCATTTGGCAGCCTTTTATTTCCTTTGTTGAAGAGACGGCAGCTATTAATATGTGTATGTAACCCAAATGTTTATATGTACCTGTTTTTTTTTTGTTTTTTTTTTTGTTTGTGTTTATGTTGATGTCTGAATGTATCGAAATTTGCTTTGTCCAGTACAGGTGGGTGGGGGGCATTGGGAGGGTTGATTGTATGGATGGGATCCGGACTTGATTGTTGAATGTGTGAATTGTATTTTCTTTGTTTGTTATATTTGAAAATAAAAAAAAGACCTTGTTCAAAAAAAAAAAACCTTCTGCAAACACGTTTTACCGTCCTGCTCTGTGTGCATCCTGAGCAGATAAAACTGAAACTATATGCATGAAGAAATATAACAAATGTTGAAAAAAATATAATTTTATTTCAATTTGACAGAGCCAACGTTAGAATGAGTTCAGAGAGTTCAGAGATCTTCAATTTGATTTACAGCAGAGAATCTGTTTTCAGAATTAGAATCAGTTTTATTGCCAAGTATGTTTCTACATACAAGGAATTTGTGCTGGTGTTTGGTGCAAAACAGTAACATAAATAAACTTAGAATAAAATTAAAAGTTAAAGATTAAAATAAAATATTTACAACAAAGATGTGGGATATTTACAATAATAATGAAAATGTGGGGAATGTAGTGCAAAAAATATAGAAAATGTATAAAATATGTATGTGTATGTATGACACACAAACACAACATACAAGAGACAACGTCTGCTGAGAGCTTCATTAGGTGGCACGCTTTTCTTCATCTGCTCATCCTCACTGCATCCAGAGAAACTTTCCCTTTACAGAGCTGCCAAACACAAATGAGAAAAACTTTCATGCAACAGGATTTATATTGTTGTTTATGCCAAAGTGTGAAAAGGAGAAGTAAGACTGACCTTTTTATTTATTGTGCTGCAGCAGAGGTAGACTCAGCTCATCTCAGCCTGTTTCATCTGCTCTCGTTTCCTGTTTTTTTCCCTCGTCTCTTCCAGAGTTGACGCTCCCTCAGTTTTACAACTTCCTGCACGAGATGGAGAGAGCCAAGGCCAGCATGGAGTGTTTCAGCTGAGAGTGTGTGTGGCTGTAAGAGAGAGTGTGTGTTCATGTTCGGCTCTAGCTGCAGGGCAGTGTGTGGTATGTATTATGTCATACTTTGTGGGTGTGTGTGTGTGTGTGTGTGTGTGTGTGGCCCTGTCAGGCCCCAGTGGCTGAAGCTACACACAAAAACAAGTCCTGTTATTTTCTGCCAGACATTTGTACTCAAATCTACCAATAAACATGAAGAAGAAAACACTCTCTGCTTTGTTTTTTTTTATCTTTGATTCATGTGGGAATAAACACTCAAGTCATTGAATTTCTTCTTCTGGCATAAGCACAGGAAGTGTTTTTTGCCAACTGAGATGTGAATGAAACCTGGCATCTCACCAGAGCTTTCTGCTCATCTGTCGTCAGCCCTGTGATGAAATTCAGACGAAAACTGTAAAGTGATGACAGGAAGTTAATCCAACCTCAGACAGACCTGTTTGATCAAGTCCTGTTGTTTCTTGGTGTGAATAAGAAGGTGGTGAATTGATTTGGTGAAGCCTGATAGACACACGAGTTAGAAGTTAACTCGTGTAGAGCAGGTGTAGACTGTACTCCTCGTGGTTCATCCACGTTTACATCTGTCAGACACTTTTATCCAAAGCACTTACAGGTGAGGGACATCACTGAGCTCCAGTGCAGTGGAGACCTTGGTGTGAGGATGAAGTACAACCTCTATTTAATAACTGCAAGGAGGTCAGGTGAAGAAGTGCACTGAGAGGAGTCTTACAGAGATTCTGGTCAACGTCAGTAGCTTGAACCACAAACTGGACTGAGACTGTCTTGTGTGCAGGGATGGTGATGCCAGTTGATGAGCAGACCCAGAGGTCACTGTGAAGGCAGCATTAGTGACTTGAATTTTATTTTGCCGGCCACAAGAAGCCAGTGGAGGTGGATGAGTACTGGAAAGACCTCGAAGACCAGACAGGCAGCTGCATCCTGGATCATATGTGAAGGTTTCACTGCACAAATGGAGGCCTGGCAGAGGAGCTCTGCAGTAGGCGAGGCAAGAGATAACCATGACCTAGACCAAGAGCTGGGTGGTGTCCTGGGTATTGTAGTACTGTGTGACCGATCCACAGACATGATCTGAACTATTTATTTATCTGCTTATACATTTTTAACTTACTTGTTTTTATTATATCTTTATTGTGTTTTTTGAAATGTGCGTTTGTTTTGAGCTGCCTGTATTTCTAGTGGCCTGTCTTGTGTGTTGGTGAGCCAAAGACAATTTTCCACTCTGGTGGATATTAAAGATTTATTCTATTCTATTCTATTCTATTCTAGTATTATTTATTGACCCAACAATTCCCACCATGAGGCAGAAGAAGTTGGTGACAGTGGCAAGAAAAAACTTCCAGAGCCAGGCTCAGGGTGGGTGGCCATCTGCCTCGACTGGTTGGGTGGAGAGGGGAGACAGAGAGGGGTGAGGGTGTCGGGGGGAGAACACAGCACAATGTAAGTTTCACATAGAGATGTGCAGTAAGCAGCAGGACTACAGGAGAGAGGAAGCAGAGTTAGTAACAGTATTAATGGGATATGAAAGTGTACAGATGGACTAAAGATGGAGATGTGCTGGTGGTGTAACGGCTCTGTGAGGAAGCCACAGTGCAGGGAGATGAACGCAGGAGAAATCCGATCTCTTTCCCTCCGTCTTGTTGGTACACGTGCCGCAGCGATCTGGATCAGCTGCAGAGGCTTCTGAGACATGTTGAGACAGCCTGATAATGAGGAGAAGTAATTAGTAGCTATAATGGAGGAGAGGTAGACAAAATGAGCAGCAATGAAAGCCTCCAGAGCAATAAATGCCACACACTGATAAATGTGAACCCCGAGGCGGATTTGAAGATGGAGAGTGATCGGGTTGTACATGTGTCTACTAGTCCTCGTCATTCCTCATTTTTTCTCTGAAGAGCTGTGGTCGCACTTCATAGGGAGCTGTTGTGCCTTTTGGATTTTCTTCACACGTCTATGAAAGTCAAGTGTTTCCAACAGTGTTCTGTCTGTCTGTCTCTCTGTCTCTCTGTCTGTCTGACTGTCAGGAATGTGCTCAGCAAATGTCATGGGAGTCTGCTGATCAGATCTGGTTTTATTTTATCTTCTGTGGCTTTGATTGTATCTCATTTGTATGTCACTTTGTACAAAAGCATCTGCCAAACAAATACATGTTGTTGTCTGTGAAGGCAACATTTTGGCTCTGAAAGAAGGGCCCCGAAATAGAAAGGGTTCATCCTCAGGGGAGCACGAGTACATAATGCATCTCTTAAAGGTCCCACACAGTCTAAAGGTAGATGTCCATGTGTTTGTGATTATAAAGCAGGTCTAGGTTCTATATTAATACTGTGAAAGTATCAAAGCCTCAGTCCACAGAGAAATGCACACAGCCTGTATTCAGAAACTGAGCCTTAAAACCAGCCGTCAGGACTTCTGGAACTTTGTGATGTCACAACAAAGCAGTCACCGGCCTCAGCCTCACCCACCTTGACCCACCATCCAACTTTACAGGAGTGATTATCTGAAATCTGCTATATTTTCACCAGATCACTCAGAAAACAGTCAGCCAATCAGAAGAGAGGCTCAGCTGTCAAGGTGTGTGTTGTATCCTGTCAAGGTTCACGGACTTGGCTGCCCGTACAGTCAGAGGTGAAGAAGTTTCACTTTTAATAGAGAATATTTGACTCCTCAGGTAAATAGTTGAGGTCAGTGAGGTGAATCCCCGACCTGTCAAACTTATTACACTCATCCATATGTGTTATTTCATAATGAATCTGACACATGTAATCAAGGTTTTGAGAGTGTCATCAACATGGATGTGAGTAAACCTGAAATTTCTTTGAATCCTGTCTGGTTTCTGACGCTGTTCAGTAACTTTAAGTTTTTCTGACTCTTGTTTAAAGGTCCCATATTTTACACTTTTCCTGTGTTTTATGTGAAGTGTTGATCTCCATCTCAGTGTAGTTTTACATCTCCTCTCTCAGGCTGTGGATCTCAGTGGGTTAAATAGGACAAATAAAAACAAAATTTTCATCGTCTTTTCACACCAGGGTCAAATAGTTTGTCGTAGTTTGCTGCAGGTGTCCATGTTTTTTGGCCACTGTGGCTTGAACATATGGAAAACACTGTGTCTCATTTCCTCATCCGGCCATAAACAAACACAACATTATGTTGTCTTCCTGAAACACGTACCCAAGCTTCCCACCACGTACCTAACAGCGCCCTGACTCATGTCTCATCTAAAATCTCTTGAGCTCCTACATTTCCCAGATAAGTAACACACGAGGAGCAACAGCACATTTAATGTAGTATTTTATTCAACATTAACATTTTCCCTTTTCACCTCAGACTTTTTGCTTTGTTCATCTTTCAAGTCAGAGATTTACACCTTTTTTAATGGCGGTAAAGACATCACTTTTTGCTGACTGCAGATTTACACAACTGTATCAGTGAAGCACCAGCAAATGTTAATATGTTCTCTGTGCGTCTGCCAGGAATTTGTTAGCCTGGAGGGTTTGGGATCACTCTATAGCGCGTCACATCTTGAAATTTTTGGCTCTTCATCTATAGAAACCTGCACTGGCGTCTTGATAATAATCTACAACTACTTATCTCCTCTGTCTTGTTTCTCACCTTTACATTCTTTCATTTTCTCCTCTACTTTGAGTTCTCCTCCTTTTTTTTCACAAAAACTTGGTTTTAACCATTAGCTGTTGAACTAAAATGAAACCCAGTGCTTATATTTTAAAGTCTGATCCTCTGTCAGTGTCGTTTGCTGCCACATTATTTTTTTTATTACTGGAGCCCAACGAATCTCAGGACAGGTTGGAAAAGGAGGAAATATTTGAGCCATTGAATTGATTGTTCTGTGACACAATCAGTCTTCAAATGCAGCCTGTGAAGGATGTGGCCCCATGTAATTTAGCTTCTGAAGAAGGGTACAGTCCTACAACACAAACACAGACCACAGGCTGCTTGTTATACCATTAATTCACTTTTGCTTTCAGTCTCTTGAGATTTGTTGTCAATGATAAAAAGATAAAGTGACACCAGCTTTCGCTCTAAAACCGCAGCCTACATTAGTCTCTGACAGTTTGTGATCCCTGGTGGGTGTTAAAATGTTACACCTCATTAATATGTTGAATTGCACGTGGATGTCTGACATGTCTGTGGGATTCTGCTTTGGATGCGGTTCAACATAAATTACCCCGACATCCAGGTAACCTCGGCACTCTTAATCTTTTCATCTCAGCAGCTTCTGTCAGCAGTTGTGCTCTCCAGGTGTTATCTTGTTACCGTGCCAAGAAAAAAAAAATACAGAAATTTACAGCTGGTAGGTTTCTGTGTTTCTGTGTTCAAGCACGAATCTGGAGAAATGTTTGTTCATCTTTATCTGAGACGTCAACGTAATTAAAAATGAATCAATAACAGGTAATAACTTTACAATAAGGAGCTTATTCCACATCTCCAACCCTGTGTGTGTGTGTGTGTGTGTGTGTGTGTGTCTGTGTGTGTGTTTTACCGTTGGACCTACAGAGGGAAGAGGAAGTTTATGGTAGCTAACTCCAATAGCTCACAGCTGTCAAACAATAGTGTGTTCTTGCGTGTGTGTGTGTACATGTGTGTTCAAGATCACATTTAACATAAGGTTCACATATGACAGTTTTATAATGTTAAAGATTTTCTGTTTCTTGTGCCTCCAAGCTGAGCACAGTCGAGTTGTGAATATAACCTGTGTCCTGAAGATGATCCTACCATCAACACAACATCTATAATGTGTGTGTTTGTGTGTGTGTGTGTGTAATGTAGTCTTTTTGCCCCCGAGAAAGAGAGAGAGGCAGTGGTGGGTGGTCTTTCTCAAGGTTTTGCGTAAAATGATGATACTTGTGTGTCTGTGTGTGTGTGTGTGTGTGTGTGTTTATGTGCAGTCCAGGTGCAGAAAGACAAAAGGTTGTGAGTTTTGGTGCTAGGGGTCTAAGTTTTTGCCTCATGGTGAATAAAGGTTTGTGTTCAGACATGTTTTACAGGCTGAGGTAGTGGAGCAGGAGCAGTGGGAGTTTAACCACAGGTCACAGAGCTGCAGTCGTCACTACGGCACAAAAATCCCTTAAAAAAACAGATTTAAAAACACCAGAATCACAGCGTGGTGTAATGACCGTCTGCCCTGTCCTCACTGCTGAGGCTGGACGTCCAGTCAGGAAGCCCACTGCCTCCTCCTGGCTCTCCACGCTGCACCACAGAGACGGGTTCAGGATCAGAGTCCCTCGGGGCCCGTTGGATTCAGCACCTGCAGGTCGAAGTGTCATCTCTGACTCCAGCAAGAAGGTTTATTGTTTCTTTTCCCCTCATGCAATGTTTGTATGTGTTTGTATTCTGTGGGACAGAGGTGCTGTTAATAATAAATTTAAATCCCCACTTGGGGCCCTCAGGGACTGGTGAGGCCCCAAGCAGCTGCTAATACCAGCCCTGGCAGTAGCAGTTGTACCTTTGCTCTGCCATACAGCACATGGTTTAACATTTCATATCTCTGTCACACCATTTTAAACAGTTACTTTATTGCAAGTTAACCCCTGGTAATCTTTAACTAAATATTTAAATGAATGTTACTTAATTGAGAATCCTTTCTCTCTACCTGCCCAGGAAGTATTGATCAGGGGACTTGTGTATCAATAGATGTGTAGATGCTAAATCTGGTTGAAATGTCCAAGGTTTCTGTTAGAACCTGCTTCACATTGACATATACTTAAAAAAAGTTAATAAAAGGTTTATCCTGTATATAACTAAATGAATGGCTGTCATCTTGTTAAGGAAACTTATAATATATATAATTAATGCATGACCTTTGACCTCTTGTGTTATAGTATTTGTGATGAATACTGTTTCATGCGCTCTGTGATGACTGGTTACCTGTTGCGTTCTGGATCTCCATGCTCCTCACACACTGCTTGAATCTGTTCCACCTGAATCAGGTTAGATGGTTTTATTATCTGTGCACCTGAACGTCTCTTTCCCACAGGTAGAAACCAGAGGAACAAGACTCTAATCTCCATAAGCATCACAAGGCGATAACACCTGGACATGGTTCCATGAGTGTGTATGGGAAACTGAGGGAAGATGCAACTGTGAGGTGTGAATTCTGCTCTTTAAGTTGAAATAAACTAAAGATGTTAGTGATTCTGTATTGTTAACACATGCAGTGTTCATATATCACTACATGCTATAGAACAGCAGCATCGGTGGCAGGCTGATGTACACCCCCCTCTGCTGTAAAGGGGAGGAACTACACCTGCAGAAGAGGAACCACACCTGCATGTACCCAGTCTCAGGAAGGAAATGACAATGTTAACTTCATGAATTCTGTGGAAGTGTGTGCCGTGTTTTTGCACATGCATGCATGTGTGCGTCTATAAGCGTAGCCTCGTCTCGATTCATAGTTCCTCCTCCTCCTCATGTGGTTTTACTGAGACAGTGGTTTCGCTTTCTGCTGATGGTAATTAATGTCTTCCTGCCCCAAACTGTGAGAGAAACTGCCCCCTACACAAATAAATACTCTTGGGACACTGACACACAGACACACACACACACACCGCAGACTCCACTTCCCTATAATGTGTTCACATTATAGACTGTGTGTGTGTGTGTGTGTGTAAGTCCAGGGGGCACACAGCTGTTGGCCAGGCCAGAGAGAGGAGTTGTTATCTGGGTCCGACATATTCCAGTGCTGCCTCAGTCCTGGAAGGAGGGGCTGCAACAACAGCTTTGTACAAAAACAATACAACAATAGACACAAGTAGAAACAAGAGAAACCAACATCCCTATTATCAAATAAATATCTGTTGTTGAGGATCCAGATCACGTGGCAGAACAGCATTAACTCTTCAAATTTAGGTTTCTTCTATTATCCATGACCTTCCACAAATTTAACCACGTTGTTATTATTGTAACCATGACAACAAATATCGTCTATTTCATTTTCATTTCATTTAGTCATTTAGCAGACGCTTTTATCCAAAGCGACTTACAGAAAGGGGAACAATCAAGATTAAGTGCGTCGTCTAATGTCTAATGTTGAGGAAGTGCTTATTTTAAAGTTATTAAATGTAGCTTTCCACATTATATTATGTATTTTTTGAGTTATGTACTTACATTATCCCAAATGTTTCTAGCAATCCCCAAACCAGAGAAATAGCAAGTTTAATCACGGTGACGTTTAATTTGGTCGCCTGTCAATTATGGCATATCCCCTATCCGCATGCGTCAGGATCGTGGTTCCCCTGAATGTTTTTCAACAAAGATTTTAAAAAGATGCGGTTGCTTGCCAGAAGCTTAAAATTGACTTTTATCCCATTCTAAGCCACATTTTAAAATACACTTTTTACACACTTTTATTTTACTTTTAAAATTAAGTTTTCATTTATAAATATTAACCAGATGTAGGATTTTAGCCATTGGACGTCTGACTTTAAATTATCAGAGAAAACAGCCAGGGAAACGGCAGCTCAGGCCCTCAGATGCCCCGTGTCCACCGAAGAGTGTCTGCGAATCACTGATTTCTACAGTGAAACTGCTTTTTTAGTTGTTTCTTCTAACCCCTGGCCCGGCAAAAACCAGCCAGGAGTGGCAGGGGAGGGGGGATGTGCAGTCAACAGTCCCGGCCTGGATTCCCTGCTCGGTGGATTCGCGGCTACGTGGTATCCAAGAAACGAAGGTAAGGAGTCCTCAGCTGCTCCAAGACGTCGTGTCCGCTGAGAAGCGTTGGGAAATAAATGATTTTTAGACTGACACTGCTTTATTCGGTGTTTCTACTGGTTTTAATGCCCTTGTCCATTTGTTATGGAGGGAGAGACACCTCTGCGGATAAATCGGCTGCCGGTAAAAAACTCCCAAACGTCTGGTTCATAAATTAGCAGTTAGATTAGCAGTTTTAGCTCCCAGCTATTCCCTGATGCTCTGTGTCCGCCGAACAACTCCAGTGAATCACGGATTTTTAAAGTGACACTGCTTTATCTGGTGTTTCCAAGGGTTGTAATACACTGGACCGATTGGATGGAGGGGAGAACACCTCTGCGGATAATTCGGCTGTCATAAATTATGTTCATAAATTAACAGTTAGTTAGTTAGATTAGCAATTTTAGCCCCCAACACTTCCCTGACATCCCGTGTTCGCCTTCAGCGTCGGCGAAACACTGCGCACTAGCGGAGCGATATCCAGCTGTGGATGGTGTCAGAAGGACAAACGTGTTTTTGACACCGAAACAATCCAATATCCATTTGAGATATATAGATAATTTAGAATATTTTCAGCGCTTTAGCTTCCCGTTAAAATAGCATTTTCCTTTAGTACTACATTTTCTCAACCACTGAACTATGGTATTCCTACGCGTAAGCGCACCTACGGCGCTCACTGTATTACACCGCAGCCGCAGGTAAGCTGAGAGAATTGGAGCAGAGCTTCGCTTTGTTTTCACGGGAAGATAAAGATCTGAAAATATTCGAAATGAAGCGAACAATTAGACGGATGATGGATTATTTCGGCGGGTGACTTTTAAAAGTAAAACAGCACCTTTCACAGATACAAAATCACAAAGTGGTTTACATCAGTAAAAATATAAAAAAGTTCTTGACACAAACGAGGAAATGGGTCAATAAAATAAACTGGAGCAGCTCTTCAGAAAGACTAACCAAAAGTTTGTCTGGATGAAAGCGTTTTCAGCTGCTTCATAAAAATGTTGCAGGAGTTCAGGGCTCGCAGCGATGAGGGGAGAGCACGCCATAAATTGGGTGCAGCAGTTTGAGAAGCACGGTCACCTCAGGTTTTACAGCAAGTTCCAGGGACTGACAGTCATTTCTGTTCTGCAGACCCAAGAGCCAAATGTGCCGTTCAAGGGAGGAGGCGGAGGTCAGCAAGATACTGGGGTGTTTGACCACGCAGGGCTTGAAAGGTTGGTGCAAGCTTTTTAAAATGGATGCAGAAGTTAATGTGAAGAAGGCACAGAGCAGGTGAAACTGACGTGTCGTGTGATCTTTTGTTATTTCTAGTTAAAAGCCGAGCAGCTGCATTTTGGACACGTTCAAAGAAATGTACTTAGTTACTTTCCACCGCTGTTGACAGCTTCTCCTTCAGTGTCTTTGGCCTGAGTTGTGTCTCATTTGTGCATCACTTTGGACTAAAAGCTTCTTCCAAATGGATAAATGTAAGTGTGTGAAGTGTGTGAACCTCAGCATCCTGAATGTGAACATTACCTGAGCTTCTTAACCCCCCCCCCCCCACACATACACACACACACACACACACACACACACACTCACTCACTCACTCACTCACTCACTCACTCACTCACACACACACACACACACACTCACTCAACAGCAGCACATAATTTCACCCCTTCAAAGGTACCTATCTAATCCCCCCTTTCCATTTTGTTGCCGGTTTCCTGTTACTTAGCTACCAGTTGCCACGGTTGCTTGGACTGATGGGGTTACCTTGGCAACCATACCCATCCCATTGTGTGGCGATCCAGCCACGGTGGGCCTGTCCCAAGGATACACACACACTCTCACACAGAGATACACACACACACACACAGGGATAATGTTATCCTAAGGCAGCCCCCTCCCCCCTCCTAGTGCCCCAACGCCCCGTGCCTCCCGACACACACTCCCACCCCCACTCAGCACACAGCAGCAGCTCCTGGTGAGGAGGAAGAGGTTGTGCCTTTCCACAAAGCCACACACACACACACACACACACACTTGCACAAACACACACCTGTTAACAGCCTCAGGTTGTTGTTTGACCATGAAACCTGCAGCCTTCCCTTCACATGTGGAGAATACTGCTTCTGTGTGTGCGTGTGTGTGCGTGTGCGCGTGCGTGCGTGCATGTGTGCGTGTGTGTGTGTGAGAGAGTTTAATACCTCATTAATAATCAAACCTGTTTCTGACCCTCCCACAATGCTTGTTGCACCCCCTCCCTTCCTTTTCACCCCATTTCTTCATTTCTTTTCCTCATTTCTAAAAAAGACCAATTAATTGTATGTGTGTGTGTGTGTGTGTGTGTGGGTGTGTGTGTGTGTGTGTGTGTGTGTGTGTCTGAATGATTGCATGCATTCCACCATGTGCGTGTGTGTGTGTGTCATTCTGCCAAGTAGGGTGTTAAAATATTCACAGACAACCTGCTAACATAAACACTAATACTCTGTCAGTCAGAGCCACATACTGTTTTATACAAACTCAGAATGCATAATCAGAAAATGACCTGTTCATTTTCATTTGAACGTAAACACTCTGTTCCCCCATCTGCACAAACCAGAGAGGGATTAGACTGTGATGTCATCAAACGCAGCCAAGTCCCTGTTCATTCAAGCATCTGTCCTCAGTGCTGAGAGGGGATCTTGAAGAGTCAGAACCAAAGAAACACTTTGAATGAAAACCGGACAAAATCACTGAAACTTCACACAGACTGAGATCAGAAGAAGCTCAGCAGGTCACGTCTGTCACCGCTAGAGGGTGGTGTTGGTTAATGAGAAACATTCACTTGCAGTGACAGGAACAAAGACTTCGTAGAGAATGAAACACATCATCATTACAGGTACAGGTTTCATTGTCTTAAGGCATTTGTTAAGAGTTATTAGTGTATGATGTGATGGAGAATATGAGTTTAAAATGAAGAAAATAATGATTTTCCATCCTAAATAGCCCGAAAACTGAATCACAGCAGCATCAAACATTAGGAATTATAATTTTAAAAAAATACATACAAAATATAGATAAAGACACAGTTTCATCATCTAAAAACTACACAACATCAGTTTTCTTTATGTTTCACTCAATCTTGAGAGTAAGATTCACTGTTAACCAAACCTCGTTTAATACACTTACAAATACATATTAGTCAGTCTGATAAAAAGCCTGATTATCTTTATTAATCAAAAGTTAACTTGCAATTTAAACTCAGGAAAAGTGTTTGGTTAAATGTGTGTAAGTCAACAGCTGCAGGAGTGACTGATATAAAATGAATCAGCTTTTTATGGGGATGTATCACAACTATAAATATTTCATCATCTGATTAATCAGTTTATCATTTTCTCACAAGGTTAATTCAACATTTAAGAAAATGAAAAACAGGAAATCACTCACATTGGGGAAGTTAGAATTAGGTAATGTTTGACTTTTTTGCATAAAGTATGTCTTAAAAGATAAATCTAGTTGTCAGTAAATTTTCTATTCTATATCTATCAATATCAAGAATACAAAGTACACACACGCAGGTGGAAGCAAATAGAATATTACATGTGCGGTATGATGAGTGACAAGGAAATATCAGCCTCGGTCTGTTTCGATCATCTTCACCATCACTTCTGAGAACATTTTACTCCTCAGGTTAATAGTTGAGGTCAGTGAGGTGAATCCCCCACACGTCAGAAACATGAGCAGGAAATTTCACTCACATATTAATGAGTGAAAACTAAAGTGAATGTCATTTATCCTCCAAACTGTCCATTAAAATGTCCCTTAGATTCAGTGGAGCCTCTTCATGGTTCAACCCTGACCTGTCAAACTTATTACACTCATCCATATGTGTTATTTCATAATGAATCTGACACATGTAATCAAGATTTTGAGAGTGTCATCAACATGGATGTGAGTAAACCTGAAATTTCTTTGAATCCTGTCTGGTTTCTGACGCTGTTCAGTAACTTTAAGTTTGCTTTTAACTTGTTTAACGGTCCCATATTTTACACTTTTCCTGTGTTTTATCTGAAGTGTTGATCTCCATCAGAAGATATATCTGTGGTTCTAAGAACCAAAATCCATCTCAGTGTAGTTTTACATCTCCTCTCTCAGGCTTCTCTCTGGAGCTCTAGTAACAACAGGTCAGTCAGCCAATCAGAAGAGAGGATCTGAGTCTCTCTTCTGATTGGCTGACTGTTTTCTAAGTGATCAAAAAAAAAAAAAAAAAAAAAGAAATATAGCAGATTTCAGGTAAACACAAGAGAAACCAAATCCTGCAAGGTTGGATGGTGGGTCCAGGTGGTTGGGGCTTTGGGTGTGACTGGGAGCTGTGACTAGTTAGTTGTGACATCACAAAGTTGCAGAAGTCCTGACGGCTGGTTTTAAGGCTCAGTGTCTGAATACAGGCTGTGTGCATTTCTCTGTGGACTGAGGCTTTGATACTTTCACAGTATTAATATAGAACCTAGACCTGCTTTATAATCAAAAAGACATGGACATCTACCTTTATGCTATACAGGACCTTTAATAATTATTTAATCATTTATTATAAAGATGTAAATCTGCTGCCAGGAAATTGGATAATGTGTATTATCATTATATCATTATTATTAATAATGACCAAAAACTACAAAAACAAGACGTGGTTGTGAAAAACCTAAAACACAGTGTAGTGTCTGTGTCTTACTCCTGTTCTGTGTGTTTGTACTGGTCTTCTGTATCGCGTGTGTTGACAGCAGGCAGGGAATCGTTGGAAGTCACGCTTCACCGGCGGGCTGCGTTCAGGAACGCAAAGCAGCCTCCATAGGGGTGAATAAACATACTTTACATAGTCTATATGACGGCTCATTAATATGTGTGTGCATGTGTGTGGGAAGGCGTGTGTGTGCTGTATGTGGGGGTGGGGGGCGGTGTCCATGTGTGTTTGTGGAGGTTTTCATGAGAAATGTGCACAGTGAAATATAACAGAATTACAGTATAATGACTTCAGGGTTTACTGAGGGAAACTTGCTCAAACAGGTGATTTAGGAGTTCAGTGTGTGTGTGTGTGTGTGTGTGTGAGAGAGTGTGTGTGAGACTTTACTGACATTTCCATTGGAGATTTTAAAGCTTTATTCGCTGATGTTTTTCAGATTGTTTTGTTGATTGTGTTTTTGTGATTGTGTCTTGTTCTCAGGTCTTAATCTCAATGAGACGCCTGATTCAATCAGGACTAAATAAACAAATAAAATGAAGAACTGTTTGCACAGGCGTGGGTCACACTTCAACATCAGGCTGCGTGTGTGGAAGAAAAACGGTCCACACAGGATGAATAAACATGTTTTATATTCGGCGGCTCATTACTGCCCGGCTGTGTGTGAGTGACAGTGATACAGAAGCATATTCATGTATGCAATATGTTAGTGTGTGTTCTGCAGCACAGCATTAATCATGCTATGCATACATAGTAATTCCTACTTTAATGGACTCTTCTCTTTGATTTGGTTGAATGTTTGGGTTTGTTCAGACGGACGACAACAGCGTGATGAGCCCACAGGTCGTCTGTCAGCAGGTTACTATGACCCATGGTTAGGTTCTGTTGCTAGGCAACATCTAGTGATCGTAGTAATGATGACAGGAGCAAAGGGAAAAGTGCGGTGACGTAGTTTGTAGAGCGACAAAGTCCACGTCAGGAGGAGGTTGGGGTGGATGGATGAATATGACACAGGAGAGCGGTGTTCGATTCCCATGTGACAGTAGCAGTTTATGTTGTTTCTATCAGCCATGACCGTTTGTTGTTCTGATGTTGAGGACGTACTTATTTTAACCAAAATCACCATCTTTTCCTGAACCTAAGCAAGACATAACTGTTATTATAGTAACCATGTTGACAAAGGTAGGTACAGTACGCTGCTCTTGGTACAGTCCACTTGTTTATTATTATAACCATGACAACCAAGCTCTGGTGCGCCTGCTGCTGTAGGGGACTCCTCTGGGTCGTGTGTTGACAAAAAATGACCTGTGGTTGTTCAGGTTGGATGTGAACTACTCTGCAAACTCTCATAATATTGTTAAATTTCTCCCTTTTTTTTTTTTTAGGGCATTTTTGCAGCAGTGGTGTAGAGGTGTGTTGGCTCAGTGCATGTAAATGTAAAGTTTCAGGTGGAAAACACTCTTTGGTCCCATCATAGCTCTCAGAGTCTAAGATAGCAGGACCTCTGTGGGCTACAAAGCCTTCAACATCATCTCTTAGAGGTTTACCAAGGCACCTGAAGAAGCCTTTCAGATGAGAGGTGAAACCTGGACGACTGTGAATCTTCACAGACAAGTAACTTTATCTTTCTGGTTAAAGGCTGAATCTTCTGGTGTCTCTGTGCAGGTTTAATCTGTCGTCTGGTCGCTGCCTTCAGTATATGGTGCAACAACCAAAACTCAGAACCACAGAGCTTTTAGACCCACTTTTTTCTCTGTGGATGTATTTATTTAATCCCATTACAGTCATATTTAAACATACAGTGAATCTGCACAGGTCCACTGTGTGTATCCTGGTGAATCCTGCAAAAATTTGCCAGCTCTCATTGATTCCTCCACTTTACTCCACCTCGGTCATGGAGGAAAGCTGCAGATGGAGGAGAGGAGATGGTTTAATCACTGATTTTTAAGCCATGACACATTTGAGATGCAGCGCAGTGTCTGAAAGCTGCTCTTTGTGTGTGCAGATTGTATGTTTACACCATCATTCATGAGAGTGCGGTGAGAAAAACACACAGAGCGTCTCTCCTCTTAATTCGTCAGAGGCCAAGTGCTTTCTGGGGATTAGAGGTTTTCATTCGAGCGTTGTTAGATTTTCTAAAAGCTGTGTGGGTTGTACAGGTAGACTGTGTGTATGAGCCACATAAAGAAACAACTCGCAGCACATGTACAGGGCTTATCTGAACACAACCAGACGGCTGTGGTTTGTCTGTTCTCTGAACCGATGGGGAAGCAGAGCGAGAAACAATCTAGCTCATGATCCAAATAACACGACGACTGAATTTACTCACAATCTGTTGGATCAGTGGTCGTGACAGACGCACGACTGTGCTGGAGCAGTGACAAAGAAGAGAACGAGGAGCATGGGGCAAACAAAAAGAAGAGGAGAATAGAAATGATTAAGTCTTATTACAGCAGCAGTAAATGAACTCGTATTAAGCTTCTCAGATGTGAGTTTCTGCTGCTGCCTTTCTTGTTTGTTGTCAGTGTAAATCGTATAAATTCTAGATAATATGGTTGTTGAACAGTGCTGTTGTTTTGGCAGATTTTTTTTTTTATTCGATATTTTCAACATTTTACAGTTTTTATTATTCTTGTATATACATCTTCCCACATATGCCTGCTAGTTATTTGCTTTATTTAGACATTTTTATGATCTTATCATTAACAGTGCGGTTGTTATCAGATGATGTATGTCCTTGTTACAGTGGCCCTGAGAGCTCATAGCTCTGCAGCTGAAGAAAACACATGAAAACGGACAAAACTGAAACAAATTCAGAAAACAGCTTCATCAGTTTGACAACACATGTATTATAATACATCCATGTAAAGACTCACAACACAACCAAATACACAAACACACTGCAAATCCTCACAACACAATGGAAGTGTTTCCAGGGGACAATAAAAAGTGATGAACCTGGTTGGGAAGCACTTGCATGGACGTATTATAATAAATTTATTATGTAATACATCCATGCACACTTGTTGTTCAATGTGCCGACCGGGTCCATCACTTTTTAGCTTTATGGGCCCTGACATGAAGCAGTTCTCCTTCAATTCACCAGAAATTTGCAAACTTGTATGTACATGGTTTTCACTGCGTGTTTTCTTCTTCTGTTCTGATTTATTGACGGCGTTGTGATATATTTCTTTTCTAAAACACAGTATATAACTGTTATTGGGAGCAGGAACAGGAGCATCAAGAGCTGAAAAATAGGAATTGAAAACTATAAGATTTTAACAAGCAAATAATAATTCTTTTTCTTAGGAAGCAGGTAAGGTAAAAAAAAAAATCACACCAGAAAACAGTTAAATGACAGAGGTCAAGATGCAAATCTCCAAGAAAAGCATATTAAGATTAACTAACCAGCAGCCATTGACTAATGACTGAGGAAATATTGACAATAGACTGAAAGGTGATGAGGAACAATTTACTCCAAACACTGAAGATTATTTTCAGATTAAGTTTAGGTTTCGAGTTTTTTATCTTTGTCTTTTTTCATCACATTTGACCGTGAATGTAACCTACAGAACGTGTTGACTGGCATCACTGAGTCTGTTGGTAGAGAGAGGGTCGGATTCTCACTCACTGTGACCTTTGACCTCTATTGTCAGACTACCAAAGCCTGCCCACAGGCCAGGGACAGAAGAACCTTGTGTGTTTCTGTCTGTGTGTGTCTGCATGTGAACTTTGGACTTCTTGTTTTTGTGTGTTTTATCCCGGAGCATGTGTGTGTGCATCTGAAAGTCACTGAGAAGCATAAAGCATCGTTTGTTGCTGCACTGAGGTCAGTTTCCTAATGGTAAAATATATTCAGAGGAGTTTTTAGACTTCTTATTTCCACCTCCCAATGTGAAGAAAAATATGTTTATACATGCTCTCATCTTTTATTTAGTGTCGACAGAAAGAGTTCAGTCCCCAAATTAAATATTGATCTGAGAAAAAATGGCTCCCGCTCAAACAAAATGACAAAACGAGTCCAGTGAATGAAAACCCTGCTGAAATAACTGAGCTGGAAAAACACATAATGAAACAATAATCTGTCCAGAGCATTTTTCTCAACATGAAATAATAATAACGGGAATCCTGAGTGAGAGATGAGAGGATAGCAAATACAGCTCCTGGAATCACATCATATCTCACAGACACTTTCCATCAACAGCACTTCAGCGGGTTTTTATTGATGAATTTGTTTCCAGGAGTAACATTTACTGCCTTTTAAAGCCAAAATGATCAGCTGATTAATACTTCAGCTAATCGACAGATAATTGTTTTGATAACTGATTAATTTAGAATAAAATGATATATCTTTGTTTTTTGGACACTAAATTGGGTTCTTGTTTATTATTATGAATTTCCTGACATTTTATTGACCAAATCATGAATGCATGAATTCATTAATTAAGATAAATGACCCACTGATCATGAATGTTGTAGTCTCAGCTTTACTGTTTTTGTATCAGCGTTCCTGCGTCTCCTGGCCTGATGCAGGTAACAGTCTGTGAATTGTGATTCATGGATGCAGGTAAAATTAGGATTATTGTGTTTGAGTCAGGTTGAGACGTTGTGGACCGACTGTAGTCAGTGAAGCTTCTCACAGGTTCAGACCAGCACAGTGAAATATCAGGTGTTTCTGAGCAGCAGCAGCTTTGTTCACTATTTCCATTACTGTCTTTTATTTTCTTATTCATCTTTAGAAATCCCTGTGTGTGTGTGTGTGTGTGTGTGTGTGTGTGTGTGTGAGTGTGTGAGTGAGTGAGTGAGTGAGTGAGTGAGTGAGCATGCTGTCACTTGGGGCTTCATGTGTGTGTCAGGGTTAGGGTTGTGTGTGTGTGTGTGTATCTGGAGCATGTTTGCACCTGCATGTTTTTGTGCATGTTTTCTGCCACCTTGTGTGTGTGTGTACATGTACTGTGTATGTGTGTGTGTGTTCCTGTGTGGCAGCCCACATGTGTTTGGATGCATGCTTTTACATCCATGTTTGTTCATATATCTGCATACATTACCCTGTCACTCTGTGTGCCTTCATCTGCATGTGTGTGCTTTTGCGTATTTTTATACTTGTGTGTGCGTGTTTTTGTGTGTGTGTGTGTGTGTGTGTGTGTGTCCCAGCCAGGAGTCAGCAGCAGACCTCGTCCTCGACGCCCACTCGCACTCCCTCCAGCTGACTGGCACCATAGCAACCGAGAGATCCAGCCAGCCGAGCAGGCAAGGCAGCCAGGGTCCTGTGTGTGTGTGTCTGTGTGTGTGTGTGCATGTGTGTATTGTGTCCAAATCCGTGTTAAGGTGGGTCTCACTGATTCATTTTTTCAGTCCTTGTTTGTGTATTTTGTGTGTGTTCCGAGAGCATTTACACATATGTGCACTCATCATCAGCTGTGTTGTACATGTGGCAGCTCATGTGTTCATACATATGTTTCAGTGCTTGACAGTGAGCACATATGCATGTGTGTGCAGGGTGAATGTTCATTTAGGCATGCAGTCGTATGGCTGCAAAGCTCTGTGTGTGTGTGTGTGTCTGGAGGCGTGTGTGTGTGTGTGTGTGTGGATGGGGGTGTTGTTCGGTCATTGCTAGGTCAGAATGAGGAGTGTTTTTTTTTTTTCACGGATGCAGCAGAAGAGGAACAGAGAAGCTTCACCCTTCACCACTGGCATCACCTTATTAGCAGAGGACAACACAACTATTTCTGCCTGCACCACAGGCCAGACGCATTACCAGCAGAGCTCAATGAGACTTTGTAGTCTGGGTGCCTGGATGATCTGACCCCCGAATACACAGGCGGTGAACAAAAATACAGTGCAAAGATCTGAAAGAGATGATTTGCTTTCTTGCTGAGAGTTAGATGCAGGCAGGAACCTCCAGGGCTGAGCCTGGCTCCAAAAGTTAGTCAATCCCCAAAGTTGAAATGCTCAACTTTACAGCAGAAATAAATATGTTTACAGCCTGAGGGCGTGGCTGCTTTGAGTGACAGGTGGGAGAGCGTATCCTTGCCAAGAACTGGCATGCATCAAAGTCTCAGCTCCACATGACTCCTTGGCTCTGCCAAGATTGCGACGGCAAAGCAGCCCGCTCCCAGCTTCAAAACTGCTCTTCAGAAACCTGTGTGTGGTGTCACGACGTACAACCACCTTTAAATACAGTCTGTGGTTGGATTAAAAAATCAAGACCATTCTCATGTCTGTATACTAAATATGAAGCTAGAACCAGTTTGCAGATAGCTTAGCGTAGCATAACAAAAGTCTGTACTGGTCTTGAAAAGCCTTAAAGAGCCATAATTCTTTTTCTTTAAGATGGGTTACCTTACATTTTACAGACCTTTTTGACTTTAGGTGAATTAGTATCCTACCTGTGTTTTCAAAAGTTGTAGCTCAGTAGTTAATGAAGCATCCAGAATCGATTTCCATCCATTACAGTTTGGCTTCTGTCCTAATTATTCTACAGAGGCTGCTAATTGCCTTTTTATACAACAGATTTGATCCTCATTAGACAAAGGTGAAGTGGTTGTTGTGGTTTCACTGGATCTTAAAAAGGCATTTGACAAATTGAACCATGAGATTCTCATTTATAAACTTTCCTAATCTAATCATTCTGATAAAACACTACAATAGTTCAAATCCTATTTTTCTAACCGTGAACAGTTTGTTATTATCCACAAGCAGCATCTACAACAATCCAACCTCTTATAATGATGATTAATCAAACAATTAAACTTTTGGACATAACGACAATAAGATGATATCACTGCCATGTTCCTAAGACATTAAAGATGTTTAGATTATTTCATTAAATTTGCTGATATTTAACTGATATTAAACTCAGGTATAATTGCCTAAATAACGAGGCTCCTCAGGTGCTCAGTGACCTGCTGGTTCCTCTCAGCGTTTCTGGCTCAGTGTGTCCACTGGGAATAGTAAGGTCCCCTTTAGTAAATCCTCATTTGGACAGATGGCGTCTTCTGTTCATGGAGATCAAATGTGGGAATCTTTACCCACAAAGCCCCAAACAGGCCATGACTGGGATCGTTTTAAACTCAAATTGCAGCAGTTTTTATTTAAAGTGGATCATAAAAGATCAATGATCACAAATGATCTTGTGCTTGTGTCATTGTTTGTGTTTTTAATGTATTTTATGGTTGAGTTTTATGTTTTTTAGAGGCCCTCCATAAGAAGGCAAATGAGCTCGGGCTGTAAATACTGTGGCATATAATTCATGCTATATACCTGCCCCTATATTAATAAACATTCAAATAAAACAAAGTATTTTAAACAATATTAGGTATAATATATCATTCTTGGCTCTGAATGCGTGGTAGTAGTATTAGTATCAGGGCTCAGTGGATGCCTCAACAAGGTTGCTGGTTTGAATCCCAACTCAAAGGTGTGAAATGTGAGTGAAACCTGTTTTTCTCTTCACCGCAGCTGCTGCTGTGAAGCCGCTGAGTGTCTGACAGAAGGAACCAGTCCACAGTTTCATCCTGGTTTGGGACAGTCCCCCGCCTTCTGCAGGGCCTCAGCAAAATGCCAGTGGAGATTTCAACACTTTTGTGTCAAACAGTAAAAGAGAAAGAGGAAGAAAAAGAAGAAGAGGACAGTTTCACAGAGAAGGAAATCCAAGAGGCCCAACCCAGGCATCCTTGGACACAGCTGAGAATCCTGCCCAGAGTGGATGGAACTGGATGAACAGGAAACATAACCACACCAAACCCAAAGAATCAAAAGACCCCAAAAGAAAACCTGCAGTGTGAGATGGTGAAGGATTCATGAGCAGAGTCTCTTTGTGATGCTGCAGTGTGACCTGCCAGTCTTCACAGTGAACTCACTCTGATTCCATAAACCTATTTCCCCTCATGGAGCCTTAATTTACCGACATACATGTAGAATTTATTGTGGATCATCCTGGAGTTTTAATATACTGTTTTTGTGAAGATGCAGTACAAGTTTTCAGTTCTTTTTGTGATGTATTATGAATATCTGCTATTCACATACAGGATATTTGGCATATTCTGTATTCTTTAATTTAAAATGTACAACTTTAGAAAATGTGTCTGCATTCCTTACAAAATGAAGTTCATTAATTGCATTATAGTTTTCCATATCTTTTAATATACTTTGGCCCATGAGGCCATTTTTGGAGGGATAGAAAATTGAATGTGTCTAATTCTTATCTTTAAAGGATGTATTTGTTATTGTTATTGCTACATAGCCAACATTAGCATTAATAGGGCTTTAAGAGCTTCAGCCATCACTGCATTTACAATAGAAGAGGTTGTAATACGTCCTCAGAGCAGCTACTTCCTCGGGGTGGACTGGACGCTGCAGTGACTCGGTGTCGGAAAGTGACGAGACAGTCTGCCTGGGGCTGGGCTAGCTGGTTAGCATGCTAACTTTAGTAGAAGAAAAGAAATGATAGAAATAGAAGCAAAACAACATGGTTGCTCTCCACTGGTTTAAGTCATATCTGTCAGATAGACTCCAGTTTGTTCATGTTAATAATGACTCCTCTATCATCACAGAAGTTAGTCATGGAGTTCCACAAGGTTCTGTGCTAGGACCAATGCTCTTCAGTCTATATATGCTCCCTCTGGGAAACATTATTAGGAGGCGCCAGATGAATTTCCATTGTTACGCAGATGACACCCAGTTGTACTTATCCATGAAGCCAGGTGAGACTAACCAGGTAGCCAAGCTTCAGGTGTGTCTTAAGGACATAAAAACCTGGATGACCAGTAATTTCTTACTCTTAAATTCAGACAAAACTGAAGTTATTGTAATTGGCCCAAAACCCCTCAGAGATACACTATGTGATAATATACTGACTCTGGATGACATCACCTTGGCCTCCAGTGCTACAGTCAGAAACCTTGGTGTCATTTTTGACCAGGACTTGTCCTTTACTTCACATATAAAGCAAGTCTCTAGGACAGCCTTCTTCCACCTGTGCAATATTGCTAAAATCAGACCCATTCTATGTCTAAAGGATGCTGACAAGCTAGTTCATGCATTTGTTACCTCAAGACTGGACTACTGTAACTCTTTATTGTCAGGATGTCCCAAAAATTTAGTAAAAAGCCTCCAATTGATCCAGAATGCGGCAGCACAAGTACTGACAGGAACTAGGAAACGAGATCACATCTCTCCTGTGTTAGCTTCTCTGCATTGGCTCCCTGTAAACTCTAGAATCGAATTTAAAATCCTCCTCCTCACCTACAAAGCCATTAATGGTCAGGCACCATCGTACCTTGGAGAGCTTATAGTTCCCTATTTTCCCAATAGGACACTTTGCTCTCTAAATGCAGGTCAACTTGTGGTTCCCAGAGTTTGTAAGAGTAGAATGGGGGGCAGAGCCTTCAGCTATCAGGCTCCTCTCCTGTGGAACCAGCTCCCAGTGTGGGTTCGGGAGGCAGACCCCCTCTCTACCTTTAAGATCAGGCTTCAAACTGTCCTGTTTAGTAAAGCTTATAGTTAGGGCTGGCTCGGGTATGTCCTGACCCATCCCTTAGTTATGCTGCTATAGAGCTAGACTGCTGGGGGATTCCCATGATTCACTGGGCGCTCTCTCCCTATTTCTGTCTCTCTCCCCCTCTCTCTCTCGATAACTTCATGCCATTAACTTTGTATTTTTTCTCTCCCGTAGTTTGTGCTTCTCCTCTCTCTCCCTCTCTCTGTTCTCATTCTGCAGGTCTCTCTGCCTCTGGAGCAGCAGGACCCAGATCCACCACTACTCATCATTACTATTAACCACTGTTACCTGTCATTATTATTGATCACACCATTACCGACACAGCTGTTCCTGGTCTCTCTCTCTCTCTTTTCTCTCCCCTCTCCTCCCCCTCCCCCTCTTTTTATCTCCTCCTAAACCCAACCGGTCCAGGCAGACCCCCCCACCCTGAGCCCGGTTCTGTTGGAGGTTTCTTCCTGTTAAAGGGAGTTTTTCCTCCCCCCTGTCGCCAAGCGCTTGCTCTTTGTGGGAACTGTTGGGTTTTTCTCTGTAACAAAGTAAGGTCTTGACCTGACCCTGTAAAGTGCCTTGAGATAATGTATATTATGATTTGGCGCTATACAAATAAAATTGAATTGAATTGAACCACTTGAGACAGCTCTTAGAGAAGTTTCATGCCGGACTTACCACATTTCTTGTAAACTGGCAAGTAAACAGCTCTTAATGCTAATGTTAGCTATGTAGTGATCGGAACAATGTATAAATAGCTCATTGAAATGTAGAATTAATCAGTGAAAAAGGTTAAAAGACAGAACTATTCAATGTTACTCTCCTCAAACAACAGTTGGTTTCCCACCAGCTGCCCTCGACGGGCAAACGTTGGCCTCCTGGACAACAGCACAGAGAGAAAAAGAGGGGGGAGCGGGAGGAGAGACAAGAGTGTTTTGAAACACACTTTCACTTCCCATGGTGGAAGGTTATTTTCATCCACTTGGTCGAGTTTCTCTTTTTTTCTCTCCATCTCCTTATTCCTACGGGGAAAACCAGAGGCCTTCAGATAAGACACACAGACATAAACATAACGGCCCAGTTTGGACTCAGCTCAACTTCAGTTGTCTTTGAAAAACAAGTGCACACACACACACACACACACACACACACACACAGCTCTGTTCCCTCTCTATATGATCTGTGATAATATCTCCTGGTATGCAAATAAAATCCTCATTTTGAACAGACAGTAAAATGCTTTTTTTTTTGTAGAAATGATTTAAAAAAAAAAATTTCTTAGTATCCCTATTTTTGTTTGATAATTAAATAATATTCCCTGTTAATATAATTTAGAATTAAATGCTAAAAACAAACAAACAAACAAAAAACATTCTGTTGAACTGGCATAAATTTCCAGTCAGTCATGTTTTACAGTCATTTTGTGTCAGGTTAACTCATAACTCACAGCTTTCTCCTTTTACAGTGAAACTTCCTCTCAGTTTTTCCCCAGAGATCCTTAATTATATCATATTATACAGTATGTATCATATTATTAAAAAAAATGTATATGTGGTTGATTTAGTTCTGTTGCTTGTCCAACCAGACCTCAGGCCACCTGTCTGAGGTTGAAGGCTGAGTTGGGGGAGATGGGACTCTCATGGGGCAGGGGGGAGCTACCTGCTCCAGACTGTGACAGGTGGGGCCAGGTGCCCCAGAAGAGGCAACTCGTCATTCAAATTGTGTGTGATGGGACTTTGGGACCGTGACGTCTTGTGATGAGGGAGCTTGAGTTCAAGTCTTTCTTGAAACAGTGGATTCAGATCTACACACTAATTTCTGAGGCAGCTTGTGTTGTTCATGTTACTGTGTCCGGTCCGTGTGTGTTTCTGTGGCCTGTTGTTCTCTGTTCTCTTTGTCTCACTGCAGCGCTCCTCTGGAGACCAGCAGGGGCTGTTGTGTTTTAGCTTCTGGGTCTGTGTGTGTTTGTGTGTGTGTGTGTGAGAGAGAGAGAGTGTATATATGTGTATGAGAGTTTGTTGACAGCACGTTCTCTAAGGAGCCACTAACAGCCCTCATATAGCAACACACCTTTATAAATGTGAACACATAAACACACCCATATAAGACAGGACTAGCTGAGAACAAAGAGTCCCAACCCACGTTAAAAGCGCACACACACACACACACACACATATATATATGTCATATATATTTATATCTTGTGTCCCATTATAAGACAGTTGTCTGCACTGAATCACTGAGACAATACAGCAATACAAAGGTACACACTTGTTACATTTAGAAAGGATATTAGGCATCTAATGTAAATGTCTCAATATTCTTTGCCAGCAGGTCTTAAAGGTTAAAACATTATAATTTTCACATATATACATTAAATTACCAAATATGTAAACACAGTTGCTGTTAGCACAGAGGAGATGGATTCTGTTGCAGAATGAGTCTCATATTCATGGCTGTTTAGAAAGCTGCTTGTCCCTGATCTGAGTTATTTCGTATTTCTTATATAACCTCCAGGTACTAACCAGTTTTATTTAAAAAGAAAGATTCAAGGTGCTCGGGCTCTTCAGAAGAATTCAAATCCCAGTCAGTGTTTTGAAAAAATACATCAGCAACTGTCTCAGTTCCTGGAAAGTTGGCTCACAGAATTTATGGCTAATTCAGAAAAGGTCCATAATGTTTTTTTTCTTCTCTTGAACATTACTTCTTGTACAAGTTTTAAAAAGATCCAGAGAGTCATGTGTAAACACTGTATTTTATTTACATTTTACTTAAACTTTAAATTTTATTCCTTATAACTAAAAGTCTTGATTATTTTGAGCTAAACAAAGAGCAAACAAAGGACCTGGACATTAAAAGTTTGATTGAATGATTATTTCTGTAGCTGCAGCTCTGGGCTGCTGATGGTGAGAATCGCTGTGAAGCTGAATCACTGTGATATTTTCACGCTGATAAGAGGAGATAAACGGAACTGACTGTTTCAGGAGGTTGTCAGTGTGTGTTGTTATGGTGCTGGTTTTGTGTTGTGTCTGTGTGTGTGTGTGTGTGTGTGTTACTTTGACATGTGGAGCTGTTTTCACTCCATGTTGTAAAAGATCCAAGTTCATCACATAATTTTAGAAAATCATTTTTACCTGCTGCTGACTCCAAATGCTACCTGTTGCATGGAGGTCTGCTTGTGCTAACTAAAATAAGACAGACTGAAATAACCATGCTTGCAGTGCATGGTGGGTAAAATTTGACTTGGAGGAAAAAATGGCAGAAGGGTTTTCTGTAGTGGAGCATTGATTCTCTTCAGCTGGAAACTGTTGAAATGGTTTTAAAAAAGATCTGGTTTTAACGTTTTAATCAGGAGAACGATAAAGTTTGAAAGATCAGTCAAAACACAAACAGCATGAACACAACAAAAAACCTTAATGACACAGATTTTTAACATTTATGCAACCAGCTGCCTCAAACCGACAAGTCTAAGTCAAGAGTTATAAGAACGACAGGCATGTAGACATGGTCAAGACAACCTGCTGAAGTTCAATCCAGCATCAGAACAAGGAGAAATGTGATGGTTGTTGGTTGTTGGTGCCAGAAACTGCTGATCTACTGGGATTTTCCAGCTCAACCATCTCTAGAGAGAATAAGAGAGAATATCCAGTGAGCAGCAGGTCTCTGGGAGAAAATGCTTTGTTGATGCCAGAGGTCAGAGGAAAATGGTCAGACTGTTTCAGGCTGACAGGAAGACAACAGTCACTCAGATAACCACTGGTTACAACCAAGGTTTGCAGAAGAGCATCTCTGAACACACAACACGTCGAACCTTGGAGCAGATGGGCTGCAGCAGCAGAAGACCACACCGGGGGCCACATCCCTCTCTGAGGAATGTTTCCAGCACCTTGTTGAATCTATGCCTTGAAGAATGAAGGCAGTTCTGAAGGCAGAAGGTCCAAAGAACTTGTTGTTGTGTTTGATTCCTTCCAGGAGCTGATTCTGTCTCATGTTCTCATGGAAGAAGAAGAAGACTAGAAGCTTCAGCTCACAGAGTGAAACTGCTGTACTTCCCCCGTCTATGTTTATGCAATTAATGTTACTGAAGACACTACAATAAACTATAAATAATAAAAATGACACACACTGATACACAGGTGTGTCATCCATGGATCTGTGAGCAGAAACACGGAGGAAATGTGCTGCTCCCAAGAAAACTTAAACCTGTGACAGGCTGGTGGAGAATGAGTGGAGCTGGAAAAACATGAAGACACTTTGAACAAAGACGTCTGTTGAGTGTAAAGTAATATTTTCTTTCATCACCCTCTTCATCTTTCATCACCTGGCTATATCCATTTGAAAAGGTCATTTCAGTTCACGCTGAGTCTAAAGATCTTATTTGTCTCTCAGCAGGTGAAACAACACAAGATACATAAAACATGATATAAGTTTGTTCAGTAAAACACAAGATGACTCGAAACAGTGTAGATTAAGCTACAGTGTGACCTCATCCTGGTTAAAGCACCGGCAGCTTCCTCACTTGCAGGTTTTAGGTCATCATCATCATCATCAGCTGACTCATCATGAGTGTTCAGCAGCCTGATGGCATGAGAGATACAATCATTTCTCAAACGATCAGACCTGATCTTTACTTCTCTAAAGCACCGTCCAGAGGGGAGAAGATCAAATGATGATCTTACTGAAGGTTTTATTAGTGGAGCTGTCACAGTCCTGTTTGTTTCAAGCTAAGATTCACTTCTTTAAAAAACTATAAACCATTGAAAGATTAAGGATTTAAAAGATTCTGAGGAGAAGTATGAATGCTTGAGTTTTGACTTGTATTAAAATAAAATGAATGATTCCAGTGGTTTAGACAAGTTAAAGACTCTGTTCTGATACTGTAGGATGACGACTACAAGTCTTGGCTGCAAATAACAATAACTTTCATTATTGATTAATCAGACATAAATCTTCTTGATTCATTTGAATTATTTTGTCCAGACAATGTGAAAATAGTGGAGATTTGTGGTGGTGGATGGTTGGCAGAGGGTCGCCCACCCTGAGTTCTGTTGGAGGTGTCGCCAAGTGCTTGCTCCTTGTGGGAACTGAGATAATGTTTATTGTGATTTGGTGCTACACAAATAAAATTGAATGGAATTGGGCTCTGTGATGGACTGGTGACTTGTCCAGGGTGTACCTTCACCCAGTGTCAGCTGGTATTGGCTCCAGCCCCCCACCCCTGCGACCTGTCCACATGTCCACAGTTTGGTTCCAACCAGGGACCTTTTGCTGCATGTCATACCCCCCATGTTTTTTCTGCCTCTTCACTATCAACAGGCAAAAAAATGGTAAAACAAATTTTTTAAATTTTATTTTTTATGAGAATTTGTTATAATTTCTCACAGCCCCAGGTAACATCTTCAGGCATTGTTGTGTCTGACCATAGACTGTATATAAAAATGGATGTCGACGCCAGCTCCGGAAAATGAAGCCAATGCGGAAGAGCCTTAAACCTGCATCTGTCTACTGACCATCAGGGGGCGACTCCACTGGCTGCAGAAAGAAGTCCGATTGTATGGAAGTCTATGAGAAAATGACCCTACTTCTCACCTGGTTTATGACCCCAGTAAGCGTTTTCATAACGAGTTTATGGTCTCAATCGCTAGTTTCAAGTCTTCTTCAATACAACATGATGTTCATTTTTTAAATTATAGTCCCATTTAATTTAAAATAGACGATAAAGTAGGGTATGCATTGGGGCGTGGCTAAAGGATGATTGACACATTTTGGCTTGTCAATCAAGAGCAGTCCCTTTTAACTATTAACTATTAAAAGTACTTTAACACTTCGTAAGAAAGTTTACCTCGACTTGTGGAAAATGACTTCGGATTCAGCAGCACTGCATAGCCGAAAGATTGATGCCGTTGTCAGGACGACAGTTTAGGTGGGCGGGCACAGTGACCTCGGCTCTTAGGTCAGCCCCACCCCTCACTCCTACTCAGCTCCACCCTCTTCTCCAAATATGGTTTCTTCTGGTTTCAAAAAATCAAGATGGCGGCGGCCAAATTGCAAACTCAAGGCTTCAAAACGGCAAACCAATGGGTGACGTCACAGTGGGTTGCCACCTGTGTCTGACCAACAGTCCAAAACCCAAAATGATTCACATAATTATGATCCTCACATTTGAGGATCATAATTATTCAGTTTCAGGACTTGGTTTGTGCTGTTTTGGTTGAACTGGGCTGTGTTCACAGTTGTATCACTTCATCCACAGTTTATTCAACAGGAATAATGACTGACAGAGTTGGTGAAGACAAGAATCCTGATTGCTTTACTGAGATGTCAACACTAATATGTGCTCAGCTTTGTCAAATACAATGTGAGTCCTTGCAGTTGTAAGAATATGTGAGGTGACAAGTCACTCAAAATGACTAAATTCTTATTTCCATTATGCTTTTAATGCTTTTTTAAAAAGATGTCCACTGTGAACCTATAACCACGGAGACCGAAGCTGGAGAGTAAACTTGTCTCCATCAGTATCAAACTGGGCAGCAGGACGACAACCATGTGAACTGTCAGACAGTGGTGTTCCTCTTTAAGGCTGGTGGAGGATGCTGTGTTGGGGGAGTGCTTTCAGCAGCCTGGTTCACTGCCAGCTTCCTTATTTTGATGTGTCTACAGTGGGTTACTGGCCTCTTCGTGCCTCTGCTTGCTCCACTGATTTCGAGGTTGCATCTGACTGTCAGGATGGAGGCTCCACGCCTGTTAGACACCTCAGCTGGGACTTGTCCTCAAAAGAGAACTGCTTTAATTTGATCATCTCTTCTAGTCCAGACACAAAGTGATAAAAACCAAACAGGGTGAAAAGCATACCAAAACATTTCACCGTAAAAGAAGCCAAAGGAGTCCACAGCCTCACTTCTCACTTTGAACCAGGAACTGTGGAAACGATCCAGGTCAGGTTTAATGTTTTCCTCAGTTTGGATCCTAAAAATCAGAGGATTCACTTCTGATGTGGGGAGCAGAGGGAGGATTTTTTTAAATTGTGTTTTAAAATAACAGGCACAACACCTGTTAACAACAGGGCCATTCAGAGAAGTTTATATATTAAACAGCATTTACACAATTTAAATTAAACACATGGCAACATTTAAGATTTAAGATTTTAAAAGAATAAATGAGTAAAAACTAAATTGGATTGAAATTAGAGTAATCAGAAGGATAACCTGTAGAGAAATTAATAAATAGCCTCAAATTTGAAGTTATTAAAGGAGTTTTGCACCTTAATTTAATTGTTTAGTTTGAGTGTTAATAAAGTTCTCTGGGAGTTGGTGCATAGACACTGAGCTTTGCATCTTTATGTACCTATAGGAACAGTGAGTGGACCTGGTCTGGACCCTCTGTGAGGTCTGGATGGTTCCTAACAGCAGATCAGAAGCGTATCCTGGCCCTGAACCTCTCTGCACTTCATGAACCAACAGCAGTATGTCAAAATCACTTCTGTCACACACAGGAAGCCGCTGCAAAGATCTGAGAACTGGACTGATGTGATCCACATTAGTGAGGACTCTGAGTCAGCTCTGTAGACAGACCTGCAAACACACAGATAAAAGCTTGGACAAGTTGTTCTCTTGATATTCTTGGTATATTTAAAGACAGCAGCAGGTTGGAGTCCGAATTGTTCAGGTTGTTGTTGAAATTAAGATTCATGACCAGGTTTGTGGCCTTTAATGACAGGAATTCAAGGTGAACGCTGACTTTATTTCTCCCAAACTTTATTGATTGAATTTATAAACAGACAACAGACAAGTGACATGTGCAGCTCCAATACAGCAGATGTTACATCAACACAACAGACAGGCCTGTAGCAGGACACAGCAACACAAAGAGGGGGTTTTTCACCAGTTTGAAATAAAAAAAGTCTATATATGATTATACATATATACATATTAAAGGTCCCCATGTCCTCCTAAAACTTTGCTGTTCCAGAGTACGTTTATTTATTTATTAAATAATGAGAGAAAATGTCCTCATCTGAGGTTATTTTCATCCTAAATATTCATCAACATTATAATGTAATGTATCAGCTGTTATCACTGTTTGTGACGCACCAGGTTCAGGTCACATAAAAAAATAAACTTTTTAATCAAGTGGAACAAAGAGTTCAGATATTATTATGGAAAATGTGATAAATAATTGATCAGCCCTTCTGCAGGCCAACCAGTCCCCCAACAGGACTAAGTCTTTCATCTTTATGCGTTGGTTTTTAATTTTTATTGCAGGATCAAATAGTTTTCTGGACATTTTGGGTCATATCCTCATTTCAGTCAGTTACACCCCCTTCTGACATCTGGCAGCAGCAGTGAGCGGCGGGTTTGGTGTATTCCGGACACTTCCTGCTTTTTTGAAGCTGGAGCTGCAGCCCGCATGTCCCGTCGCCTCTCTGGACTGGTCGTGTGTCGCAGCAGAGTGTTTCTGGATAATGTTTCGGACTACAGCTGCTGCTGCTGCTGGGGAAGCGACACCGTATTGTCACCAGCGTCGGACCTGATCGTTTATTTGAGGGGGGAGGAAATGAGGCGTAGCGTTGCGCTCTGAGGGAGGAGAGACAAACAGGATTCAAACAGGTGTCCGGTTGTCTCCCATCAGCCCGCAGGAGGAAGACTGAGGACAGGGAAAAGACAAACAAGACAGGGCGGCTGCTCTGACTGGTCATCAATAAAAAAGGGCGGTTAATAGGCAAATCAATCCGCTAATTTCACAACGTGTCGTTCCCCTCAGCGAACCGTGCGCTCCCCCGGCTCAGCGGTGATGGAGACCCGGCAGACGAGCCCGGAGAAACCCGCCTTTTAAATCGCTAATAGCTTGTTTTAAAAGAAAAACAGGTGAAGATACCGAGCCCTCCCCCCCAGAGAAGGAAGAGGAGGTGGTAGAAGAGGGGAGGCGGTGACCGACATCCCCCACGGGACAGGCCGACCGACCCACGCTGCTAACAGGTGTGTCTGAGGAGGGCACACCGCTCCACTCTGCACCGCCCGGCCCGGTCCGCCTCCCTGCCCGCCCGCCCGGCTACCTGCCTCCAGGTCCGCTCTTGTGTCTCCGTTTTTCCTGCCGAAATTACATCCAAACGGGCTGGTTTGGAGTTCAATTTCGGCATCCCAGTGAGCGCTTATTCGTTCCCTCTTTCGGTCTGTTCGCAGCCATCCATTGGTGCGTAATCGCCGAGAGGGAGGAGGAGGTGCGATCCGACGGCGAATTCTAGACGTCAGTTTAAGAAACGAATGGGACTTTGTGGCGAGGTTGTTTTTGTCTTGAGGAATGGAGGGAATTTAAAGGTTTGGACTCATTATACCAGAGGTTCGGAGGAAATTTGAAGATTTCGTTAGTTTTTTTTTTCACCAAATTTGAAGATCTGCACTGATTTCGCCCCCGGTGAAAAGACAGAGAGCCGCCGTTTGTCCTGCGTTCTCGGCGACGTTCGCTAGCTCAACCGAACCGAATTCTGACGAATCTTAAGGGACACGAAGTGGGTCTTTTCTCTCTTCTTTAAACAAAGTGTACCTCGTTTTGATCATGACGACGAGAAAAGCCAGCAGTGTGGCGGACATGGTGACTACCTCCGCCACCGCCAACCACCAGCACCAGAACCAGCAGAGGAGCCGGAGTCCCAGCGGCGGGGTTCCGGCGTCCGAGGCGGCGGCGGCGGCGGCGGCCGGAGGGGCGGAGATGTTCGGTGAATTTCAGGACTGGTGCCTGCGGACGTACGGGGACTCCGGGAAGACCAAAACCGTGACCCGGCGCAAATACAACAAAATCCTGCAGACCCTGCTCCAGGGGGACGAGGAGAACAGCAACGGCGTGTTCCTGCACGACAAAAGCAACAACCACATCAACGCCAAATTTAAATTCTGGGTCAAGTCCAAGGGCTTCCAGATCGGGACCCTGCAGGACGGCAAGAACGGCCCGTCGGACAGGCCGGTGCTGTACGTCCCCATCAAGGCGACGGTTAGTGCACCTTCCTCTTTCACTATGGGCTGTGTGTGTGTTTGCGTGTGCGTGTGTGCGTGCATGTGTGTCCCGTTTTCATGTGCACTATTGGGCTACCCTTATTTGCCTAAAGAAACAAGGTGTGTGTGTGTGTGTGTGTGTGTGTGTGTGTTGTAGCCTGAAGCTGTACAACATAACTTTCCCTGGCTCAGTGCCATGACTACAGCAAACACCTGTTCCATTACAGAGCTGAGCCTGTTAGTGGTTTTGCACCGGGTCTGTTTTAAACCCTTTATTTTAGCAGCCTGTCGACTGACAGACAATACACTGCTCACAGGAGTTATACTTCCCATGGTAAAAGAAAGGGGTGAATTTATTTATCAGTTTCTGTCATCAATCAATTTATAATAAAATTTATTCTTTTATCTGAAATTGTAACTTTTAAATGTTTTTGGGGTTTGTTGCTATCTTGAAGCATGTCTGCTACAGAATTGGGTTTGATCAGCTCAATGGATTTCCATTGTATTTGGTGTCATCTAGTGTCAAAACCCCCCCAAAAAATGTCAGGTGCCCATTAAAGGTCACCAGAGTCCAAAGTCCTGGTCTCAAAGATGAATTTGTTTGGTAACTCACATTATTCTATTTATAATGATATGAAACCAAGAAAAGGAAACAACTACAGGCATTTAACAGACTGTGACCTGCGACTCTATAAATGTCTACAAATGACTAAAAATTATTCTTCTGTTATGACAATTATGGAAATTGAAATGGCAGTGACATTTTGGAGTCATGAGGATCTGGTGCTGCTACACTGCATCATAGACAGTTTCTGCTTTAGTATCTGGAGAAATAATCACTCAAATTAAAAATACAAGGCAGTGTAGTGTTCCCCAGTTTATCCATCTCACTTTTACTTTTGTCCTCCTGTCGGTCAGGCGATGACCTGTGACCAGGAGTTTAACCCACCATTCTGTCTTTGACTTGAAGTTAAAGCTGATTAACTGTAGTGTCACTGTGTCATACTGTATCTTGGCAGTGATAAAATGATGCATTGACAGGGATGGATGGGATGTGACCACACAGTGTATGGTGCGCTGCAAATGATCCTTTAGCTCAACACGTCCTCTCTCCTCTGCTCCTTTAATATTCTCATAATAAATCTGCTTTTTATCAGCTCAGGTCCAGTTGTTGACTTGATCTAACCTGAGAAAAGGTGCAATGTTGAGATTAGTTTTTCTTTTGTTCTTCAGGTGAGAAAATCTCATGAAAGGTGTGTTTGAGAAGGTGTGAGTGAAGAAGGGGGAGGGAAGATGTGTGTGTGTGTGTGTGTGTGTGTGTGTTTATTTGTGCTTTTACACACTGCAGGAAGCCAAACATCCATAACCCACAGGTAAACTCAGTTGTGTTGCATTGTTGAAAACAAAAAGTGAAAAAGAACTTGGACATCCTGCAGCTGAAGAAGCTGATTTAACCGACACAGTTCAGTTGAGATGGTTAGTCCAGCTAATTCCAAACATAATGCAGTTTGTAAGTGTGGCTGCTTTCTTACTGTGAAACGGTTACTGAACTTGATTAAAGCTTGTTTGTGGCTGTAGTGGCTGCAGTGAAACAGTGTGAACAGTCTGTAGTTTCTAAGTAAATGATGTCAACACTCAAACCATTGGCTCATAATCTTACTGAATATGTGTTTGCAGGAAAGTAAAACACATTATTGGTTGTTGTTGGAGGCAAAATCATCTTAAAAGGGCAAATACAAAGTTTTTGATAATCAGTTTATTAATTTATTGTGTAAGATGTTGTATTAAGTCCTTTCTCTGTTTGAATCACTGTAAACTGTTGGTCGGACATCACCCCGGGCTCTGGGAACATATGATGGACATTTTATAGACTGATTGATAATCTGTTAATAATAGAAGCATTGATCCATACAGTAAAAAAAAATTGTCCGTTGTAGCCCTGGATTTGGTTGTCGTGACTGATGGAAGCAAAAGAGTCGTCGTTGCCCACGACTTTGCTTTTTCATGATCAGTTTCTTTTCATTTTTTGCACAAATCGATGAGCAATATTAATTATGGATTGCTGTATGTCCATTTATTTCAAGATACAGACAAAGCTGGGGAGTTTTTTAGTGATGATAATGCACCTGTTGCTCAGTGTGTTGCTCTCTGCAGTCACTCGGTTGTGCAGTGTAAAAAGCATATATGTGGTCTGTGCTCTGCAGGTCTTTTCCCACGTTTAGACTTTGTCTGTGTTTCCAAGCAGAACCATCAGTGTTTTCAAGGTACGAGCTGGTAACGTGTGCCGTACAGAGGATGCATGAAGGGAGGGATTCTGATTGTTCCTCTTACTTCTGGTTGTGAGCAGCCAGGAGCAGCTGTCCTTCATGCTGGTGCTGTTCTCAGACCTGAAAACACTTGTTGACAGTGCAGCGCAGAGGAGTGGGACGACACAAAGATACGAATTAAAGGGGAAAAAGAAAAAGAAAACACTGCTACATTAGAACTGAATCAGTCCAGATGTTGATGTTCGGCCTCTGCACCTGTGCAGATCCTCACCTGAGTGAATCCTGAATGTGCAGACTGAGGCGTTTGTTCAGATGGCTGCACACTCAGGTTGTTGTAATGCAGGATTGCCGTGGAGACGAGAAGGGCTTGATATGATGGTTGGCATGGTTACCGTGCGGCTAATGTCACCCTGTCCCATATCATCTCATATTCAGATTAACATCAGGAGAACCACGGAAGACCGGGAATCCTCTCATAGAGTTTATCTTGAGCTCACTGAATGTGTGTGTGTGTGTGTGTGTGTGTGTTTTATTTCTGACTGTACCTGGGCAGTTTACGGTGTCTCTGGGTTGTGCACCTATCACGGAAGTTTATTGAATGTTATACTGTGAACGATGGGTCCAATAAAACCTATGTGAGTTTCAGCCGTGTCTGATTGTGTGATGAGTGATGCATCCTTGAGCTACTGTGTAAATAAGAAGCGTAATCGAGAGCAGAGTCATCACCACATATTTTCTTTTTTGTCAGAAATGTAAAAATTCTGATAAAAACATTGATATTTTAAATTTTTGCACTTTTTCGTCACGTTGTTCTCCATTCAGATTTTTTTTCATCTCAAAATTACAGACAGACCTGTGGAACAGATTTTATTTCTCATGACACTAACTTCAAGCCCCTCATGCGTGAATGGATAACAGTCTGTGCTTCTGTCTTAAACCACTGCTGATGAGCATTTCAGCAAAGCAATTAAAGGATAAAGATGGTGATGTTCAGTTTTCTTATTGTCAACAAATCCCATCAAAAGATCTACACCAGCAGTGTGTTAGTCTGTCCCAAACTCATTGGCTCCTACGATGCAAAAAAGAGGTGGAAACCTAAAAAATCACATATATGTGTTTTATTTTAAAGGTGTGTGTCCATTTAGTGTTTTTTTTTTTTTTCTGAGCGCCAGTGTCTTTTTTCTGCTGTTCCTGATGAGGAGTGTGAAGAAGTGTTGCACCCAGCATCGTGCCCCTGCTCCGAGTGCCCTGAACTCTTCAGAAAGGTGCTGGTGTCTTCACTGCAGCTCCTCTCAGGCAACCAATCATATGGGGCAGGACTCATCACCCTGATAACCAAGAAAATGGAGGAGAAGCTTGATGACAGAAAGGCCCAGTTGTGGGAGCAGATCGGCCAGACACTGAACGTTGCTGGTTAGAGTTGTGTTAGTGCTTTTGTTGGCGTGTGCGTGATGAGGAACCATATTGTTGTGTGTGACGGAGGCGGTGTGGCGCACCTACATCCACCTTTCTTCACAGCTGTCAGGTTGAGCAGCGACAAGCCAGCTGAGTCAAAGAGAAACCAGCAAGGCTGTGGCTCGTTGATGTGTATTACTGTGAACACAGCGCAGTCAGATATATGAGGCTCTGGATACACACAGTCAACTGATGTCATTTGTTGTTCAGTCTGCAGTTCGTCTCGTCCCCTACCTGTTGAGCGAGGTGAGAAACACAGGTCTGGTTGTGCTGAACTACACAGGATCTTAATGTTGTGTTTATGCTTCAAATCAGCATCCTGCTTCCTTTGTGTGTGTGTGTCGTGCTGGGAGGGGTGTGACCTGACTGCAGCAACAGCTGATCAGACACTGACGGTGTTTACACTCACACCGATGCACAGACCATCACGTGTGTGTGTGTGTGTGTGTGTGTACATGTGGGTCATACATGTGTTGGTCAGCTGATGTAGGAGCCGTCACTCTCCTGGAGGCTCTGCAGCCACAACTCATCACTGAAACAGAAATTACAGTAAAACACACGTGAGACAGAGCAAGTTATCATAACTGCTGGGACTAATCAAAAGACTGACAGGGAATATTAATGAGTTGAAGTGACAGAGAACTGCAGCTAATTTCTTCCTTATTACTCCTGATCTGTTTTATACAAACCTGTTAACCCATGTCTCGGCCTTCTGCTGGGTTTGTGTCCTTTCTCTTCTTTATCATTATTATTTCTGTCATTTCTTTTCATCTTCTGTTCATCTCTCTGAGACAAACCTTGTGAATAACTTGATGAAAACACTGAATTAGTGTCTGTAAGCAGAAGCTCTGACCTTCAACAGTATTCTCAAAAACATCTCACACATCATGAGTGTGGGAGTCGCGGTCGCTTCATACAGATTAATATTAACTCTGAATCACACTGACAAACCTTTCCTCTGCGTGAAGGGATGTAGATGAAAGGAGAAACTGGTGGTGTGATGTTCTGTAGAAGCATTTGATCAGTCAGACACACACTGGTCATCTGATTGTGTAACAGCTGATGTGGCTGGTTCACACTGAGCTTTCTCAACATCACATCTGCAACTTTTAGCCGATCCTCGGGAAAACTTGTGTGGTTGTTGTTTTAAATAAATGGCTGAATTTGTCCCAGAGTTTCCCTCTCAGGAAGCACACAACTTTAAAGCATCATATAAAAGTCATGTTGAAAGAAATATGCATTTCAGAAATTGAGCGAAATAGTCGACACAGTGAAACAAAGTGAAAATGTAATTTCTCTCTTTTGTTTGAATACCAGAGACAAAACCCTGGAGATTCTGTTCACGTTTCTTCTTTGAAGCTGAAACATTAGTTGATTAACTGATCAGCTATTTCAACAATTGATCAGCTGCTGCAGTTTTGCCAGATTTGAACTTGTTCCAGATTCCTGATTTCTGCAGGTTTGCTGCTGCTCTCTGTTCCTGTTCAGACCTGTGATAAACTTCAGTCCCTGGCGATCTGGTCACAGGTGGACAGCTCTGAGTTCAGGTGTGAACTCACACAGGATGTTTTGAGCAGTGTGAACACGTGTCCTGGGCTGCACTGAAAGACCGCCTACTCCACTGACGTCCTCTGCCAGTCTAGTTTTAATTAGTTAATTAGTTTCCTAATGAACCGAAAATACTTTAATATTCCAAATGGATAAAACCTTATTTGAGTGTAGAGCTGTGCAGCGCGTTGATTCTTAACTCAACGCTCCTAAAACAGAACGAGTTCACCTTGAGCTGCAAGAACTTGTTACGGACTTCACAGATCAAACTATTAACTGATTAATTAAGAGAGTAATCAGCAGATTAATCTATAATAATAATAATAATAAAAAATCATTACTTACCACCCTGTGTGTTTGTTTCTGAAGTGTAACTGATATAATCTGCAGCCACAGAGGTTTACAGCAGTGGCTCCTCCACCCTGGTCTTTTGTTACAACTGAGGCCCTGCGTCACGTCCGTGTCCCTCCTGCTGTTCCACTCACCTGTGCAGCAGGTTCACAACACAGCTGTGAACATCCTGTGAGTTATTTCTTCCCAGTGAAGCTTGTCCTAGGCAGGTGCAAAGAAGCAGCTGGCAGCAGCGTGTGTCTGTGGAGCTGTAAGTGACGAGGCCTGCAGCACACAGGGAACTAAAGACTGAAAATACTCAACACTGATTGGTTAGCAGGTGTCAGTTAAGATCTCTGAGCGAGAGATCTGAAACAGTTGTGGTCAACAGTTTTATTAGAGCTGTAAGTCAGAGAGCAACATATTAAACTGCAGGGGCCCAGTTAACTCTCTCCAATCCATCTGTAGAACTGTCTACAAACAAACCTTTAAAATATTCCAGTCGTGTTGCAGTTATTAAAAATGAGAATATTTAATGCAGCTTCAATCAACTGACTCCTGGTGGGAAAACCATCCCTCAGTTAATTCAGAGGGCATTTCTTTTTTTAATTAGCTTAATTAGCAGCACAGCCGCTGGTGGGGAGTCTTTGAGACAGCTGAAAGATATTCAGTATATCTGTATGATCAGTGTAAAGTCATGGCTTTGGTTTTCAGTGATTAATTAGAATGTATTGATGACTGATCAGTAATACAATAGTCAAAAACTGTCTTGCTGTTACTAAGAGAAAAAAAAAGTGTAATAATTTAGTGTCAAACAACACAGACACCTGAAACAATCATGACTGGAGTCATGATTGCGAGGCCTTTTCTGCACAGCAGTGAGTGACTGAGTGAGTCATTTCTGCTGTCACATGCAAAACTGTTGCAGGCAAAACTGTGGCACCTTCCTCTCACAGCACTGTGCAAATGCAAAAATAAAATACAAAATGCAGTTAGAATGCTTAACGGCTTTAGTAGGGATGGGAACCGAAACCCAGTTTATCGGAGACAGTGGTATTGATGAGCTCGATGTTACTGGTTCTGCTGTCAGTACTGGAGGAATTAAGAAAATACAAGTCCTGTTTATTATTGGTACATAAAGTTTTCTCACACATTTTATCTCACCAACTGCGTTTCTGATCCAGACGGACGTCTTAACTGTTCCCTGTGTGTGAGGGGCGGGCAGCTCTGTCTCACACACACACACACACACACACACATAGAGTCAATTAGTTAATGATAAAAAAATAACCATTAGTGATTTGTTAGTCAAGAATGTTAATGTATCTATAGGTAAATAAAGCAATGTTCATTCCTTTTTCCTCTTAAAAACTAATACACTGTCCCGTTAAAGTACTGGATGGATAAGCAGTAACAGTGAGTGTAGAAGTACCTTTAATATCTTACTGTTACTGATTCCTGTGGTTCAGCAGTTTTATCAGATCTTTGCGACAGAATTTACGAAACACAATCAAATCCACTGACTTTTGGTTTTCCTCTTCATGGTCCAGCTGCACAGTGGTGGTGTTGTTGAGTGTGTAGACAACAATGGAGTCTGCTGGTTAACTGTTACTGTAGAGAAGAATATCAAGCTGTTTACATGTTGCAGTGGATTCAAATGAACCAAGTGAAGATGATACTTTTAATTAAACATCACCATGTAAACAGCCTTTTACTTTACCCTGAACTGAATAAGATCATTGTCACTGTAAAGATAATCTGATGTAGTGAAGTGGGCGTCGTTCCTCGTTAACAGCCTCTGTACCAGTGAGTGTTGCTGAGAATGAAATACAACCCACTAATCACATTTCTGTGTTCAGGTTCTCCACCGTTCGACCTGTCCCCGTTCCTCGCGCTGTCGTCTCCTCTGCACAGGCACCTTTGCAGTGCTGGTCTCAGCTGTTACAGTAATTATGTTAATGTTTGAAAATGAAATTTGGCACATCAGCGGTCTCTGCAGGATGTAGTGAGCCGTGAGCTCGCACAGCTTCTGTGGTGCAAACAGAGTTTTAGGCTCCGGTTAGAGAAGGAAACACTGAGTGGTTTGTTGGGACTAATAATAGTTGGTATCTAGACGCTGGTGACAAGTACATGTGATGACTGCTTCCCCCTCTCTTCACTGGGCTCAGCCAGAGCTGTAGTTAGAGTCGGGTTGGACGATGTGAAGCAGAGCCATATGTACAAAGAGTTTATCAGTTGCCTCGTGGTCTGTTGGTGTTTTGCTGTGTTTTGGGGATTTGACCTATTGTCTGTCTCTTGCTTTAAAAAGTTCACCACAAATTGACCTTTTCTGGTTCCAGACCTTTGAATCACTGCACACATGTTGTGTTTGTCGACACCTGTTTCCCTGACTGGAGATAGAACTGAGCCAATCAGACCTGTGCAGGAAAATGTAGGAACAGAGACGTCGTCAGAGGAGCAGGGACGCAAAACTGTCCAACCAACGGGCGCCACATTGGCTCACCTGGTTCAGCGCCTATTGTTAAGGCTTAGTCCTAATGCAGCGGCCTGGGCTCAGTCAGGTCTGTGGCCCGTTGCTGCATGTCAGCCTCTCTCTCTCTCTCTCTCTCTCTCTGCAGGTATTGTAATAAAGGCACAAACTGCTCAAAAAATGATGTTGAAAAATCGATGCTGATTAGTTTGGACTAAACACGACCTAATCTGACAGAGGAAACAGTGAACAGGATGTCAGACTGAAGAAGGAAGTGAAAGTTAAGTTACAATTCAGCCTCCATATCCTCCACCCACACACTGGATCTCTAAACTTCAAGGTGGTGTTGTGAGCAGACAGCTGGTCACAGATCTGAATCATGAAGGAAACATTTCTCCGTCTTAATGACATGATCCCTCACTGGTCTCCCACCTGCCTCACAGCTAAGTGAGCCTTTACTCCTCCCCGAGCATCATTGAACTACCCGTCAGGCTCTGCAGGTTAGAGCCGGTTAGCTGCAGGTTCCACTAGTTAGAACTCAAACCCATCAGTAGATGACACATTTATCTCAACTTATTTTTCTTTCCATGTTGATATATCCCAGCATCCCCAAGGCTTCTCTTTGAATCTGTAGCTTAACTCGTCTCTCTTGTGTGACTGTGACTTTATTGTACTCGGTGTCTTGTGGTTATACTTTACACACAGTGGTTTTGTGCTTGGTTGTTATTTTAAAGACCTGTTTCCCTGCTGGCCTCACGATGAGCTCAGCAGCACGAGAACAAAACCCACATGGCTCGAATGTAAAGTGTGATGTCCACAGATGAGGCTGCTGCTGTGTCTTCAGTCGAGACACACTCAGCAGTGTTGACATGGAAATGACTCCAATAAACCAGGCTTGTCTGTGCCGTTATCAGCGCTGTGGTAGGATGGGAAATGGTATGTTTAGGTAAACAGATGGATGAATGAAGCCTGTGTGTGTGTGTGTGTGTGTGTGTGTGTGTGTGAGAAGAGGAGGAAGAAGGACGGACCAGCTCTCTCTCACACACACACACACACTTTCTCGATAAGAGTGCTGTCCTGTGCATCTGGGGGTTTGATAGCATGTGTGTGTGTGTGTGTGTGTGTCTGTCTGTTGAAGCAGCGGTAGCTTAATTGGGGTGGCCCCTTCTATCAGTTCTCAGTGATCTCTGCTATCTCAAAGAGCCCCTTATTCTGTCATTATAAAAACCCTAAATTGACAGGAATTGGTTTGACTCTGGTGTGTGTGGCTCTGTGTGTGTGTTCTACCCTCCCTTTGACCCTAACCTGTCATAAGCCTGTGTGTGTGTGTGTGTGTGTGTGAGTAAGTAACTGGTTGTCTGTGCCAGAGGTTATGTGAGGGCCAGTTCCTGGGTGAAGCAGCGGGCACTGCTGGGAGACAATAGAGACATAAAAATCAAGAAAGTTGGAGCTGCCCCACTTACTGTGGTGGTTTTGACAGAATGACTTGAAACACCAGTGCCTGCTGGGTAATGATAGTGACCCTTTGTTAACCTCCTAATTGCTCACATTTTAACCTCAACCCAGGCTTTTAAAAGTAAAGCTGCTCTGCTGAAGCTTATTTTTTCCTTCGCAAGAGCTTTTTTATCCGGCACAAAATGTATTTAACATTATTATTAACATTATTTCTGCTCATTGTCAGAATAAAATTACAGTCTATTAGATGGTAATTGAAAATGGATCAACTTTTATTGTGCTTTTAACACATGAATTCACATTTTAATCCACTGTGTTTGGAGGAACTATTAGCAAAATAGTCAAACACATTTACCTCAACCATCAACCATTGATTCTGCTCCTTCTTAATCACACATACAGCTGATCTGTATAAGAACCTCCTGGATCTATAACAAAGAGCTTCTGATGTGCGTCTGGATCAGCGCGTCGTCGCTTCTTTTGCAACAAAGACGTTAAAATGACCATCGCCTTGTGTGATGATCTGTGGGAGGAGCTTCTCTCCTGCCACCGTGTGCGTCTGCTCCTCTGTCTCACTCTGTTTAGACTCTTCACATTTATTTATTCATTCATCAATCGACGGTGTCGGTGCTGTCCTGTCTGGCTGTGACCTGCTGTAACCTCTGTGTACTTGTATCAAATGTAAAAAGAGGAAATTACTTCACAAAAACACTGATAAACAAAAGCTGAACAAACTTGACTCCAGACTGTCTGACTGTCCCTGGTCTCCTGCTCTGCTCTCTCCGTCTCCTTTACCTAATGACACCATTATATCAACATTTCCATAAGCACTTCATTCCTTTCTTGTGCAGTTTTCATCCAGTTGTCTTTGATATAACTCTCATTTGGTGTTTTACTGCACTGGGATTGTAGCAGGCAGCGTTTTGCATTTATAAATTTCACAAGTGCTTTCTGTACATATTATTAATTTACTTAATTTGCATAGTTTCAAGTGATATATTGTTGTTATTATTAATGATATATTATTATTATACTGAGGGGGACAACCCGATATCGGTTTAGCCAACAAAAGCACTTTGGTTAAGTTTGGGGAAAGATGGTGGTTTTAGTCAGATGTAAGTAAACAGGTTGTGTCTGAAGTCGCTGTGGATTTTTTCTGTTTTGAACCAGACCAGGATCTTTCCCTGAACCTGAACCAAGAGCTGTGATAGTCTGAACAGAACCAGGGAACAGTTAAATTCAGCTGGAAGCTCTACAGGTGGATGTTGATCTGCAGGATCAGATATTTGTTGTCTGGGAACATTTTACTGATACGTCCAGTGTCAGGTATTTGTGGACCTGTCAGATACTTAAAATCAATAAAGTTTCCTCATTAGCTCAGTAGAAAACGTAATCAGTTCCCAGTTGTGTCGTATAGAAACATCACGTCCAGGAGACGGGGCTGATCAGCTTCAGGCCGCCTCACACCATGTAAACCAGACGTTGTCTTATGATGTTTTATTGATTAAATCTCTGGATGATATATATAATAAGATTCTGTAGTTGTAGTAGTAGAAAATATTCAGCAAAGTAATTGAACATGACCACATGATCCAAGCCACTGACACATGCAACATAATCATATTACAGCTGCTCTCACACGGTCATCTTTACATCTGAACTGAAAACTCTCCTTTGTAGCTGCACTCTCCACTACTCTGCATCTGGGCCCAAAACACAATTTAATTTAATTTAATTTTTATTCCTTTAATTGGTCTTATTTTATTGGTTTAATGTGTATTTTATTTAATCACATTTTATTCCTACTTTTTAATAGTTTACTGTTCAGTTTTTATTTTATTTTATTTTCTCAGTGATTTCTAATTAATGTGTATCATGAATGGGTTTGTTTTAATTTGTGTTTTATCTTTACACTAATCCACATAGTTTTCGTAGTTGCAGCTTAACTCCGAGCATTGTGCTTCCACTTGGAGTGAAAGTGCTTATTCATAAAGCTTTGTTAATTCAGCTGTGCTTTAAAAAAAACATACGTAGGCTAATTGACAGGCGCTTTAATGTATAGACAACAAGCGAAGAGCTAAGTTGGTAATTTACTTCATCACTTACACACACACACACACACACTCTGGATGGATTTCTCAGACTGTCTCTGTCACACTTTCCGTCTCTGTCGTTGAGACGTGGGATTCGTTTCTGGGCTCATGATTCTGCCTGAAGCTCGTGACGTGAGCCGGAGGACAGATGATGAACTGCAGCGGACAGAGACTTGTTGGCCCGGTGACATCCAGCAGTCGTACGCGATGATTCCCTCTTTATGTCAGCTGCAGGAAGCTCCTTCAAAGTGCCTGCTGCTGATTTGTTTGCTCTTCTGTTCATCTGTGATTGGGGTTTGTGCGTAAACATAGACTACAGCACACACACACACACACACGGAGTTGTTGTCTTTGTTTGTTGAATCAGTGCAAGTGTCAGATGTCTGGGAGCACAATAGAGGAAACCCCCCCACTGTTTGAGAGTGTGTCGCTGCTCATAGACAGAAGGGTCAACAGAGTGTGTGTGTGTGTGTGTGTGTTTGTGGTCAGCTAAATCTCATGCTCAGCAGCTGTGTGTTGTTTACTGGTGGTGTAATTATGTTACAGGAGGTCCAGAGACAGTGGGTGTGTGTGTGGTTGTGTGTGTGTGTGTGTGTGTGTGTGTGTGTGGTTTAATTGGGATAAGATGAAGCTGGAAGCTCAATTAAAGTGTCTCATCACTAATTTTGCTGTGGTGAAATCGTTGTGTGTCTGTTGCAACACAGGATCCAGATGTGTTGAACTCCTACTTCACCGTGTCCAGAGGTGATGTTGGTCCGTGTGTGTCCACTGGACGCTCGTCTCACTGCGATGTCTTTCTCTGCTCGGCGAGTGTATTTTTGCTAAAACAGCTCACATCTCATGTTGAAACCTAACGTGTCCTGACCTGGAGTGAAACCAGTGATTATTATTATCATGTTTTAAGTAGGTTCTGTCAGCGTTAATGTGTTCATCACGATGAGATTAAGGACCCAGCATTAATCACATGCCGCCAAAGATCCTGTATTTTACACCGTCACTGCTGCTGTTACCAAAGATTCTACAGCGCTACGTTCTAGAATCTTTGGCTGCTACTGTTTTGACCCTCTGATGCACCCTTACTTGTTGTCAAGCTGTCACAGTCACTTCCTACAAAGGTTTTACATGGTGGCGCGAGATTACTTCATGGTAAGTCATGTGTATGGGGGGAAAAGAGGGGCGGTTGCGGTCTGTATAAAGGGGCGTGTCTGGAGACCTAATGTTTAAATCCAATGCCTGAATCGTCGTTGGTGAAGATCGAATGAGTTGGAAAATAAAAACACAACTTACCCAGAGCTCATCTACAGATGAATAAATTATCAGATGTCTTCATAATTACACATCAGACATGCTAACATTAGCTTCTAGCTCTGATAGGCTGATGATTATGTGTTGTCAAACAAAAGAAAACTGTTCTGAAATGTAAAATAATAGAATTTTAATCATTTGATAAAACATGCGATTAATCGCGATTAACTATTGAAATTCAGTGATTAATTGTGATTTAAAAAAAAAATGTTTTGTTTGACAGCCCTGATTTTAAGGCTCTTGTGGAATATTTTGGCACTTTTGGAACTAATATAATTAGTGTTGAATGTTTACTTAATCTCCTTGTGTTGGTTTGTATCTAATCTGAGATTAAATCCTTTTAGATGATTTTAACATCACCTGTGCTGATCAGTGATCAGTCAGTCATCTTTATCTGTATAATAATAATTTAAATTACCTATTGTTTTTTTTCACTAGTCCTCCTGGAGTTGAAATACTGACAGAAAGACCCACGTTAACACCAACATCAGGCCTGAACCAACGTGACACCAGTAAATAATGAAAGTCATCAGGAGAGATGCAGCTCATCAGATGTGCAGCTGTAATGTGCTGCTCTGGTATTTCTCTTTAGTCCTGCACATCCTGTAATTTCGTCACAGAGGAGCACAGTGACTATTTCCTTCCTCACCTCCTCCTGCAGTGTTAATACGTCTGATGGTGGATAAACATGTTGAAGTGATGTTTTTCCATCAGTGTTAGAAGCTGCGTTTCCATTAACCTGCTTGATGCACAATTTAAAATCATGAACGAGTAATGAAAATGTTTACGCTCACATGAGGTGGTTTTATGACAAAGTGATATTTCACAAAAGTGAAATGGAGACACTTTTTCTACATTTAAGTCACGTGACATCCGAAACAATGCAGAGTTTATCTCCTAAAAATCCCTGATCTGTGGCGGCTCCCAGATAATTCTCTCATTACATTCACCAGATGCTCTCGTCGCCTTCAGTTCGATACCACAACATTTGTGTTTTTCAAAAAAATTGCAACTGAAACGTGGCGAGAGACAAGTCATGTCACTGAGGGTGTTTTTGTTCTTGGTATTTCTCCTGCATCTGCCTCATGAGTGAGAGAAAATCAGAAAATCTTGTGTATCTAAATTAAGTTGTGTGAAATAACACACACACACACACACACACACACACACACACACACACAGTGTGTCGCACAAACTGACATCTGACATCACAGTGGTTCCTCTCTCATTTTCACCATCTCTGCTTTCAATCAAACACCATTGTAATTGATTAACGTGATAAACTTATGCACTGACACTGTGGTTCAGACGTCAGTCGGTGACACCTGCACACACCTCTGTGCCTCTGTCTGTCAAACTCCAGCCAACAAAGTACGAGGATACATTTTCAGAAGATAAAAAGTTTTCTCTTTTAATTGGTCGGATAAGGAAAAGAAAAACAGAACGTGATTGCTTCTACAGATCGTGCTCAAAGTCTTAATTGCTGAGGCTGAATTTAGACAGTTGCCATGCCTTCAACGATTTAGCAGTAAATACAGCTCAGTCTCTGCACTGTAAATAGAGCCTGAGCTCCTTTGTGTTTAAAGTGATGAACTCAGTCACTCGTTGTATACTCTCAACTAATTAAAAGTGGTAAATGTTGACAATTCTAAATACATACTTTCACTTGAAACTTTAGTGTTCCAGGCTTTTTTGTTATTTATGTGAGAGGCAGAATAAAAAGAATAAGATGAGTTTTAAATTAAAAAGGATTTTAATAAGAGATGATTTCATTAAAACACAAATACACTGATTTTTTTTTATTTACCTACTCCCTGAAAGGTCAAGTATAAAAGCTCAGCTGGAGCAGTGTTGAAGCTGAGTGATGTGAAACCTCCACAGGTTTGTGTAGAGAAATCTGATATTATTTACTTGCACTTTCCTCATTTTCAGTTGTTCCTGTTTCTTTATGTCACTGCACATTCAGATTTTTTTTCAGCCCAATTTTGTTTGTAACTAATCTTGTAAGTATTCATCCTGTAGCGGGTCATGTTATCCTTGGGTGCTTGTTGTAAAAACAGGAAAACATCCCAAAGTGGAGAATGGAGGTTTTTAGTAGCTGCTAATTAGCAAAGGTTTGCAGCAGCAGTCGGAGAGACTCAGCGTGAGTCCGACACTCGGCTGCTGAAGGCAGCAGTAAATTTTATTTGGGTCAGAGATGGAGAACACATTTACATTTACTCATTTGGCAGAAGCCTTTATGCAAAGAGACGCACAAATGAAGGACAATAGTGAAGCTACAGTGCAGTGGGAAACCTTTGTGTAAGTATTCGGCACCACATCTGTTTAATAAGTGCTGGGAGATTGTATGATACGATATAAAGGCTGAGGGCATCTGAACAAATTAAATGTTTCTTCAATCAGTTTCCTTGAGTTTGATTGGAGCAGTGTTGCTATTTTGTGCGACACAACGCACACAGTGTATTTTTTTTAGCCGGCCCTCGGCTCACCTCCCCCTCGGTGTTCTCCTGTTGCCATGGTGAACAGCTCCTTTGGCCACAGTGTCGGTGAAAAGAAATTAACACCAGTCTTAATTACACTGCAAGGCTTCAATTTCCACCTTCGCCCCTCCTGCCTCCTCCTCATCCTCCTCCTCTCCCTCTCCTGACCTCCTCCTCCCTCTCATCACGCCCCTCTCCCACCTGAAAGGCAGCCTGGCATATTAACACCAGCCACCAGGCATAATTAATGAGACCAGTCAGTCACAGTTGGCCCTCTGAGATTATGAACACTTCCAGCTTCCAAACTGATTGACTCTGCTGTGGGAAACATGACGAAGAAATCTGACGATGACGGCATCTAGAATATGACTTTAGTTTTTTTTCTTCAGGATCTAGAGCACAGAGTTACTGGATTTCCTCTGGAAAAATGGAAAATAACTTTTCTTATTAACACAATAAAAATGGACCAGGATCAATAGATGGTGTAATAAAGTGACTTTTCATGTTATTCATTTGCTCAAAAAAGTATTTTTTCAGACGTTTTCTAAGAGTCTAACTCTTCTACGCCCGCTTAGTGTAACAGATTAAAAATTCATGCAGGTATCTAATTTATTTAATGTTCATTTGCATAGAAACAATATATATCATGAACCAGTTTCATGTACCACAGCATCTGTAGCCGCAGCTAATTTACATATAAAGAACATCCTTAATAACGACGTCAAACCTCCAACTATTTACACTGAAATATCAGTTTCTTTCATCATTTCAACTGCTTTCAGCCTCTTCACACCAAATGACACTTCAACTGCTTTCAGTGCACACACTTCAACTATCTCTGGGAAGCTCCAGTGGATATTTCACCTCCTCGTATTCCCAGACTTTACATCTGTTAATTGAAGTGCATGAGTCCTGTGCTCTACAACAGACGCTTCAACTGCCTTTAGTACTTACACTTCATCTTCTCAACTGTGTTTAGCAACTACAGTTCAAGTGATCTTTACTCTTCAAGTAAGAGTTCATACGCTTCAACTGACACTTCAACTGTTCTCACTTGTTACGTAACGTGAGCAGAAGTGAGAGCAGTTGAAGTGTCACTGTCTGCAGTGAACACACTTCAAATAAAATTTTGATTGTTTTTATCATTTCAACTGCTTTCATGGCGACTGATGTTTGAGCTGTTTTCACCTCTTCAGCTACTTTCGGTGCTTAAATACAAACTTCCTGCAGGGCTTCAACACAAAACTAAACTTTCACTGGTTCCACTTCAACTTTCGAGTTCAGTTTGCTTCTGCCTCTTAAAATTCACTTCAACTGCTTTCAGCGCTTCATTCTTCACACACAACATCTTGCAGATAATTTTAAGACATTTTAACTTGTTTGCTTGTGAAGTTTTTAATTTTCTAATCCTGTTGTTGATTATGAAATCTCTGTAATTCTGCAGGATCCAATTAAAGCGTCTTGTTAGTTAATAAAACATGACTATATTAGTTTTTTATAACATAACTGTGATGTTTGTGGTTGTCTGATAGACGGAACAGAGAAAATGATGGAACACAGTTTAGTTTGTTTGTTTTGTCTTTGAAAAGAAAAAATAGAAAAAGGAGAAATAGTAAAAATGAAAAAACACAGTTTCCTTATATGGGGTGACATTAGTTTTCATTCATAAAGACAAACAGCTGTTGTAGAGACTGATGCATCATTTTGATTTGTTTATGGTGGTTTATTAAAGGTTCTGTGAGTTTGGCCTCATTTCTCTGTGATGCACAGATGAATTAAACAGAGGACTGTTTTCACTGCTGCCCCTGAAACCAGAACAGAACTGATTCTCACATCAGCTCTAGCGACAGTGAATCCACAATTAAAACAAAAACTCAGACGAACCCTGAGACAAAGGCAGGAATATGGATATTCCCCCCCTTGTAGCCAGTAATTGTCGATGTTCTCTTCTACTTTCTGAGCAGTGTGTGGTTTTTATAGTGCACGTGGTTCTCAGTGTGACCACTCAGATTTCAAGTGGATTTCCCATCATTCTCCTAATGTCACGTAATTCATGTCACACATTGTAACAAGAGGATCAGAGAAACCTAAACATGTGCGAGCACCAGCGGGAGCATAGCCACGTCTGATTATCTGAAACACAACAACAGATACAATCTGCCCGGACGCAGAAAAGCCTCCAACAAGCTTGGTCCGCTGTCATTTCCGTCCACACGCTGTTTCACTTTGTTCTTTGACTGATTGTTGGTCGTTCAGATCAGATCTGCTTTAGCAGCCTTTGTAAAATCGAGTGCAGATCTGATCACTCTGTGCTGCTTTTAGTAGAACACCAGCAAACACCACCTGCTAATGTGTGAAGAGTGAGTGTTCGACCGGACCGATGTTGTGAGAGGTGTGAGTGTTAATTTGTAATTTCTGTCCTGCAGCAGACGGCCAGCTCCTGTCGGTGCCTGTACACTGTGTCGCTGTGGGTTGTAGCTGCTTTCACTGAGCTGTCTGCTTACAATATGCTCCGAGCAAATCAAGTGTTGCTTGTGTCAAAGCAAGTCTGCAAAACAAATCTGCTGATCAGCTCATGCTGTATGAGCACAGAAATCACTGGTGTGCCTTTTCCTCCAGGTTCAACCAGAACAACATTAGGAAATTTTATAATATCCCTCAAATATAAACTTTCTTCAGACTTTTTTTAAAGAAGCAAATGTTCAGTTTGTCATTTTAAAAGAATATTTCCTATGCACTGATCAGGATGTGATAATAAAGACTACGCCCTCCTCCAGCCCCACATATAAGACGACTGATGGCTGACTGTCCCCAAAATGTCCTCATTAATGAGAGACAGCATTTTTTATAAATACTGCGTCAGGGAGGCAAACAAACACAACAAAACAAAGACAACAGAATCTCATTCTGTATCAAAGATGGCAACAAGACGTAAACTGTTAGTTTGGGTTGTGTGATGTTTTTATCTATAGTCAGTGTTTTACCTAAGGTAGATTCATCCATACATTGATTGATTCATTCATTCATTTATCTTGTCGTCAAACAGCCCTTTAACCGTTGAGCTACTTACGCTTGACTCTTTCTAACTCAAACTGATCTGTGGAGTAAGACGGTGTGTGATGTAGGTCACCTAAAATATACCACACACTTCTGGTGTCAGCTTTTATCTGTGGGCATTTTTTAAAAGTGGCTAAAATGTGTTTACTTGCTGAGCCGGACCCACTTTAATGTGTTTGCAAATCTCCTGCTAGAAACCACAGGTGAGATCTTCTTAAGGCCGCTGCTTCCCTCCTGGGACATTCTCCGAGCATCCCGGTCCTGAGCCGGCCTCAGGTGTCCTCAGGTGTGGCTCGTCCTCACAGCATCTGCGTCCATGTCTCAGCTCCATGTGTTTTATTTCGGTCAGCCTCTTTTTCTTCTTATTTTTTTTCTGTTTGCTGCTTTTCCAGAGTAGAGCCAGAACACCCTTCTAATACCCGTGATGAGTTTAACTTTAATAAGAAAAGCCGAGTTGTGTGGAGTTGCACCTGATTTTCGCAGTACAGGTCATGTTTTGGTTTCAGAGCACCTCTTTTCCTCCTCCATCTTTTCTCCTTGTTCCTGTCACCTGAACGTCTGAGGTGGAGCAGATGGGTGAAACATAGAGTAGCTCATAGTTTTCATCTGGATTCATCTGTTTGGTCTGTTTCACAGAGAGAAGAGCAGATTTTCCTGCTGGTTTGCTGACTGGTTTAGAGCAGGCTGGTCTCTGGAGGGGGGAGGAGGGAGGAGGAGGAGGAGGAAGCAGAGGGAGATGTTCTTGTGGGACAAGGGGCTTCTCATTATCACATCTCTCCTCCTCCTTCTCCGCTCTCTCCTCGTTCATCTACCTTCCCCCTCCAAAACACACATCCCACCTCCCTCCAGCATCCCTCCCCTTCCATTCTGTCTTCCCCACAGACCCTCCTCCTGCCCCCGCCCCCCCCCCCCCCCCCCACCACTGAAACCTTCCTTATTTCCCACAATGCCCCTTTCTCTGCGCTGCTGCCAATATTGCTTGATAATTAGCTCTATGCTCCTCAGATGTGTGAGTGTGTGTCCTTATGTCTGCAGCCATCGCAATCAACACCATCACCATCACCACCATCACCATCACCACCACCACCATCACCACCACCATCATCATCACCACCACCACCATCATCATCATCATCATAATCATCATCACCCTTTTGCAATCATCATTATCACAATCATTATTTTCATAATAATAATAATCATCATCATCATCATCATTTGTAACATGTTCATCAGAACTATTTGATCTCATCTGAACGGCTCCGTGTTTTCAGAAACATCACTCACCAGATTTTTTTTTTTTTAACTTTTATATTTTAACTCCTCTGATCCTCATTAATTTTCTCATCTCATCGTTTCTCTGTTTTGTAAACTGAATCTCTGGATGTTGGGCCGTTGGTCAGACAACAACAGGACATCAGCTCAGGCTGTGAGGAGCTGTGATGTACATGTGTTGGTACGTTCATAAAAATGATTAAACGAGAAAGTCATCTGGAGATGAGTGGATAATGAACGTAGGGTTAAGTTAATCAGATGCAGTAATATTGTCTCAGGCTCTGGTCACACCTGGAATTGACGAGCTCAAGGTTCAGGTGTGAACGCACCTGAGGTCAGAAGTGGTGTGGGCCTCACTGAGGGACCACCTCCTCTCCTGACGTCCTCAGTCTCATTGGTCCCAACACAGTTTCATCATGAACAGAAAATATTTTTACACTTCTCATGATATTAATCCATTGATTTATTTGTGGCGGCTCGTCACATGATCAACACTAATGCCACATATTGATTCTCTGTTTTCTTTCACTATTTCAAAGGGCTGAGACCGTATTTCACTGTGGAGCTGCAAAGGACATTGATTTACACAGTCCCTCTCTCTCTCTCTCTCTGCCTCTGTCTCTCACACAAACACATCGACATCAGACCCGTCCATCACAGACTGGATAAAAACAACAACACTCAGGTGTATTTGCATATTGATCCGAATGTGAAGAAACATTATAATGTTAGGTGTGAAGTGACGTGTTTAGAGCTGACATGGCAATGACTCGTCTGAGCAGGTCTGAACAGGTTCGGGTACAGGTCCATAGTCAGTGTCAAGGACCGGACTTTCTCTGGCCTCTGTCTGACGTGGGACAGTTCGTCCTTTAAATCTGAATCAACCTATGGTTCCAACCTGTGGAGTGAACTGAGGGGGAGGAGGAGAGAGGAGGAAGGAGTCTGTGGGCAGAACAGCAGGAGACAAAGGCGAAGAAGAGATGGAGGATGTGTAGCGTTCAGTCAGGAGTGTTTGAATGGTGATATCACATAGTCAGGAGATGATGGATGGAGAGATGCAGTGAAACAGAGTGATAGGATGCTGCTGTAGTGAGAGAGATAGAAGCAGGTCACAGTGAGCAAGATGGATGATGGAGGGAAGAGAGGAGAGGTGGAGGAGGGTGGAGGAGGGTGTGTGTGTTGGCCTGTGTCATGGCCCATTTAGCTGCTGCCTCTCTGAAGCCTGCAGGCAGGGTCATCACTGAGTGCTGATCTCAAAGCTTCAGACAGACTTCAGTCAGACTTCAGCTGAGAGGCAGGACGAAACTCTGACTTACAGGAAAATAACCCAATCGTGTCAATCACTTTCGGACACCTCCTCCCCTCACACCGTCCGGACATTTGAACTGGGGGACTGTGTCAAACATTTAACACTATTAGTGCCTTTGAGCACAAAATGTGCGATTATCCTCATATTGAAACAATATCCTGTCTCCGCCCTCTCTCCTGTGTCATGGCCAGTTTCTCCCAGTGTGAGCAACTATAAACTCTTCTGACCTCTGACACTTAAAGGGCTAGTTTGCTTTTTTTTTCACCACTATCTGTCTATTTTTTGCTGATCAGATTGTTAAACAGCCCTGTCAACCCTCCAAAACTGACAGACGAGCTTGTTTTCTTGTTGAGCTTCTTGTCTAATACTAATCTTTCTTGTGTTGTGTTTCTGCACAGCTGTTTCTATGTGTAGAGTCGGGTCTTGTGTAAGAAGCTTTGTGTCCTAACTTGAAACTGTCTCTCTTAATTAATACAGTGTTGTTTTGTCATCGTCTTTATTTTTAATTCTATCAGCCTCACAGCTGCTGTGTGTTTCCACAGTGGGATGACGCTGTAGTTAACAGTCTAGACAAGAGAGAAAAGAGGAAGTGAGAGTGTGATGACCAGCAGGTTCAGGGTTTGAGCAGAAGTGACTGTTCTTTGCAGCAGGTGATCGAACCGTGGCGCTGCTGTTTGTTAGTTATGGAGCAGCTTGACAGATAATGGTTAATGAAGCCTGAGTCCTACAGTGTTTACTTTGAAGGATGACATTTACTGTCTGTGTTTACATGAAAAACAGCAGCACTGGTCATTTGTTCGGAAGCTGAAACCAACATATGTTCGCACCTCCCTGACAAGCTCCTCTCAATAATAACTGTCCATGTTCCAGTGGCACCAGTGGGAGAGGTGCGATGTTCTGATGTCACAAACCCTCTCAGGTGGTTGGAATGTGAAGCGTCTGACTCTCAGACCAGAGAAAATACTTCATGTTTCTTCTCCCAATGATCTCTCCTCCACCGTCACTGCGTGGTTTTAATTGTCTGTGTCTGATCAGAAAACACTTCCACCAGTTGCTCTTCTGAAAGTCGTATGAAGTGACAAACTTCTTGTTGTTTTTGAGGTTTTGTTGGTGTTTCATTGAGAATGACTGCAGTCAGGTTTTCTGCCAACAATCCACGTTTCAAGTAATGTGACAGCAGAGCATTTTTGTGTGTTTGTGTGACGTCAAACTGGGCTTGGACCTTTTTCTCTTGTGTTATTGCCTAAAATGTTCCTGATGTGACTGAGGCTTTTCCTCTTTTTGCCTTTATGGCACCTCAGGGCTGGAGTGGTGTGTGTTTCTGGGCTCCTTTTGTGTGTCTATGTGTGTTAGCATTTGTGCTGCCTTAATGTTTATGTCGTAGTGTGTGTATATTAGACCTAACTGTGTGCATATTTGCTGTGCATGTGTGTGTGTCTGCTCATATCTGCGTATCTGTATGTGTGTCAGGGTGTGTGTGTGTGTGTGTGTATGTGTGCGCACGTTTGCATGTGTGTATCAGTCTTGATGCAGGTTGGCTGCTGCTGCTCGCTTGTAGCTCAGCACATACTTTATCTGAGCTTTGTGTGTGAGTGTGTGTGTGTGTGTGTGTGTGTGTGTATGTGTGTGTCTGTTGGATGAAGAGGGGTGGAGGACGAGGAGGAGGATGAAGAGCAGGGTGGCTGGTGGTGGAGTGGGGACGTGGAAGGGGCAGTTAGCTCTCACTGAATGGACCCCATGTGTATCCTAGCAACAGTGTGGTGTGGAAATGCGATGGAGAGACGACAGAGGGAGAAAGCCCACAAAAAAACTGAGGAAATGAGAGAAAGAGAGAGAGAGAGGCTGCTAATAATGTGTGGATGGAGGCAGTGGAGGTGCAGCGGGTCAGAGGAGAAAGATGGAGGCTCAGAGATAAAGGTGAGGCCGATGTTGAGGAAACAGGATCAATATGTCTGAAAAAAAGACCAAGAGCTTCACCAGCTTCCACTGCCAATAACATTTTACACAAATCTTTGATGAACTACTGAACAAGATCTGTTTCTATCTGCTTAGAATAAATAAGTCAATAAAATAAAATAAAATATAATAAACACATTTCTTAATAACAGTCACATGTTAGGAGTTAATTAGTTAATTAATGTCGGTAGTTAACATAGAAAGTGACTAGTTGCCACGCAGCCTTTGTTGGAAGTCACTTGAGTGAAGACCTGAAGGTTCTTTGTTGCTCCTGAACATGTGAGTCATTAAAAATAGGTTTTTTTTCAAAATAAAAATGTTTCTGGTCTGCAGTTTTTACCAAACGTGCTTTTTTTTGGGATTATTTTCAGTGGCGGATTAATCAACATTTTCCTCTAGTGAGTATTAACAGCAGCAGGGTGGTGCGTATGTTGGAGTGTGTGAGTTGATGCTAATGAACGAGCAGTGGTGTGTGTCACTGATACATGAGTCTTGTTACTGGATCAGCTCATTGTTGGTTTATCTTCCATTCATGAGCTGTTACTGATCATCACAAAGAAAAATGAGTATTTATCATCAGATTTCCCACAACGTTTACAGATCAACCATGAAACCAGCTGACATGAGGACAACAGGGGGGGGGCTCTGTACCTAGTTGTGTCTTCAAACTGTGGGACGAGACCTGGAAATGGGTCACGGGTCCTGCTGAGCAGAGACAGCAGTGTGTCTGATGAGCCCCCAGAGACAAGAGCCTGAAACTGTTGAGTTTTCTGTGTTTTACTGGAGGAGTCGTCGTCATGGCTGCTGCACAGGACGGACACGTGTGTGTGTGTGTGTGTGTGTGTGTGTGTGTGTGTGTGTGTGTGTGTGTGTGTGCACGGGCTGCAGCCACAGGAGATACACATGCCTGCCTGTGTTTGTGTGTTTACCATGTTTGTTTGTGTGTTCACTCAAGTGTGTCCTGCAGACAGGCAGCTCTGCCCTCACACCTCTCTCTCTCTCTCTCTCTCTCTCTCTCTCCTCTCTGACTTTGACCCTTCTGCTCGGCCAGAGGGAAGTGGGGGGTTGTTGTGTGTGTGTGTGTGTGCATCCGTGTGTCCGACGCATGCTGTGCTGTCCTGTCTGCTGTGCCTTAAGGTGTCCCCTGAACACACACACGCACCCACCCCCGCCCCATGGCCCACATAAATGTGTGTGTGTGTGTGTGAGTGCTGTCACATAAGCTACAGTCCCGGGCCAGTGATGTGCCCTACAACCGCAAGGAGGAGAGGTCCACTGTGTGTGTGTGTGTGTGTGTGTGTGTGTGTGTGTGTGTGTGTGTCATGTTAGTTTGTATCTGTGTGCATGTGTGTAATTGAATCGATCTACATTTGTGCACACTTTTTTGCATGTGGAGGTTTTATGGCTCGATGTTTTTGTGTGCGTGTGCGTGTGTGCTGGTTTTATGTCACATTGGGTCCTAGCATCAGGGACAATGAGCATGGGAGCAGACAGTGGAGGACAAACATGTCCTCTCTTCCCTGCTTTCCCCTCAGTTCTTTGTGTGTTTCTCTGTGTGTGTGTGTGTGTGTGTGTGTGTGTGTGTGTGTGTCCTGGAGCTGTGCTGTGTGGCGGCCCGGCTCTCCTGTGATGTGCCAGGGAGAGGGAAAGGGCACTGCTGGCCTGGCACGCTGTAAAAACACACAAGAGGAAAAAAACAACAGTGTAACATTTGAGGTCTTGTGTCACAGTTGTAACAGGAATTCATACTAAGAGGTAACTTCCTGACAGGAGGTCATGTGATCAACTTTATTACAGAGTCATAAGGAGTCAGACATTATCAACCCATCACAGGCTGTTGTCTGCAGAGACGGCTGTTGTTTCATTCATGCACCAGAAACAGGAACAAATGAACGAGTCACATTACAGGCGTATTTCTTTTTTTTTTTTTTTTTTGCCAACCTTGTAGAAGACAGTGGTGAGCATTACCATGGCAACAAGCTAAACACTGTGGGACAGTCCTTGACATTACCTGCAACACTGCAAATACTTGAGAGTGACGGTTATTCTCCAAACACTGAAGACACAGAATATCTGCAGGAGCAGTTGGGCAGTTTAACTCTGCACCTGTGCAGCACATGAACCTGCAGCCTCTGATGAATGGATTCAAACTGTGGGGTTGGAGGGAGTTTTTTTTCATGCATGTAAAAAAATGCAAGCATTTTAACCCCTCATTTCTTACAGTTTCAGTTTGATTTAGTCATTAATCATTGATTTAGTCCAGCTGCCAGTTACCACTGTGAGCAGTGAGCTCCTCTTTTTGCCCTGGGTATCAGAGTTCCCCCTTTGTTTCTGTAGGAGGATGTTGGGGCTGCAGCCTCTTCTCAGGGCAGACTAGATAAATATTATTTCATTTATGTTTCATTTACAGTTATTATTCCCCTACAAACAGGGTGGAATTGAAGCAGTAAAGGACTTTTTCTTTTCAGTAAAGATGGAAATGCAGCATTATTTATCATTAAGTGTCAGGTCTCTACCAAAGAAACAGAACCTGATTTTTCAGCAGGGTTAGTGCATTAATAACGAAGCAATTAACACAGCATTTCTCATTTTGTTTTTTTTTCTACGACAATTAACATTTTATTGATTGAACAACCACTGAGTTCTTTCCGGAAACCAGACCTGCACCTTCTGAAAGCAACAGAAAGGAAAAGGTTATGTTTCATTATTAGTTTGTTTGGAATGAAGAGCAGAAAAATGATGACGTTAGCATTAGCAGCAGTGGGCACCGTCGCTTACCAGACAAAGGAAGGAACCTCCACCAGGAGGTGTTCACCACAAAGGAGGAAGGTGCTGCTGTTCTCTACCACAGGGTTTTATACAGTAGATACAGTTAAAACTAAAGTGATGTTATTCTGAACATGTCTCCACAGCACAGGCTCCCTGTCCCACCACTCAGGGCACCGATGGTACAGGTCTGTTTTATCTTCAGGTGCTTCACCTGCATCACGCCCCTCACCATCATCTTCATCCTCCATCATCCTCCGCCTCCTCTCCTCTCCTCTCCTTCCATTTGTCCCCTTTTTCCTTCCTTCCTTTTTTCTGCCACTAGCAGCAGCCACTAACCATCCCACTGCTTTCCTTTCTTTTCGTCTTTCACAACCTCCTCCTCCTCCTCCTCCTCCTCCTCCTCCTCCTCCTCCTCCTCCTCCAGCACCTCCTCCTCCTACTCTCCTCAGCCTGGCAGGTGTAATGGCATTGGGGATGGGTGGAGGGAGGTGGAGAGGGGTGCGCATTAGAAACATCCCCTCTGTGATAAGCTGCAGCTGGTTACCATAGCAATGCTTATTACTTGCGAAAGACAGAGAGAAGTAATGGGTCAAAAGATTGTGTCCTGATTGTGTGTGTGTGTGTGTGTGTGTGTGTGTGTGTGTACACAATGAAAAGGCTTTCGCTCATTGACTCTTCATTAGAAGCTTTATATCTGGTAAAGGCCATGCTGGGAACACTGCTTTAGAATAATGAGGGGACACACACACATACATACAGTATATACCTTGACCTCGGCTGCACCCACCCCCCTCCATGTGCACCCACCCCCCTCCATGCCCCCAGCCTCCCATGAATGCCCCCTCCCTCCCTCACACACACACAAGCCCGTCGTGGTGGAGGCATCCTGCTCGCTGTCGGCTGGATGTTCATCACAGTCCCATCAGAAACGTAGCAGGTCGTGTGATGTGATGTGAGAATGACACACTCGGAGGCAGCCGCGGACTCAGGCTATTAACCCTATTATCACTGAGGCTGCGTTTTAGCCTCTTTTAGCTCATTGTTTTAGCTTTTCATTGCATTTACTGTTCAGTTTTTGCAGCAGACAAACCTCCAAAATGACCATGTAGGCCATGTGAATATTTTTCATTTCTGACATCAAATCAGTGTTTGCAGTGACAGCTCCAGTTCCCCTCAGTTCATCTGCACACAGTTCCTCAGGTTCTTCAGGTGGGTTCTTCCAACATCTCGGAGAACCTGACTCAGTTCTTGTGTGGATCCAGTCTCTCAGTGTCCTTTAATCCCAGACTGACTCCATGAGGCTGAGATCAGGGCTCTTTGTTGCAGGACTCCTTGTTTCTCTGGTGGTTCTCTGTAACTCTGGCTGTGTGTTTGTGGCCTGATCTGATCTGATCTAAAGATCTAAAGTCTTAAACTTTTCCACGGTGCTTTAACTGAATCCACAGCTTGCTCTGTGTGATTGTGTGGAGGAGAAATGTGATTTCTCTTCAGTTGCTGAAGGTTCTTCTCCCCCGACTGTAAGAACCAGGACACAAAGAAAATGTTTCCAAGCAGAGAGAGAGAGAGAGAGAGAGAGAGAGAGAGAGAGAGAGAGAGAGAGAGAGAGAGAGAGAGAGAGAGAGAGAGAGAGAGAGAGAGAGAGAGAGAGAGAGAGAGAGAGAGAGAGACTGCACAGGGCCAACTTCACCACACTTCCTTCTTTTCAGTAACCATGAACTTGTGTGTGTGTGTGTGTGTGTGTGTGTGTGCTGTCAACACTTCCTCCAAGACACACACTCTTTTCAGTAGCAACTCAATTATTGTTAGAAACCCACACACACAACCTGCTGCAGAAAATACACTGTCTACACACACACACCCAAATATACTCCACAACTCACAGTCAACCCCCCACCCCCCCACCCCCCACACACACACACAAACACACACACCTGCCCTGTGAGGTCAGCTCTCATTGGTTACCATGGCAGTAACAGGCTTCACTGTGTGCTACCAGTCTGCAGTGGGGGAGAAGCTGTGTGTGTGTGTTTGTGTGTGTGTGTGTCGTTATCCACTGACACATGTTGAATTCTGTGAGCAGGTAGCGATGCCCTCCACCTTCTTTCTCTCTCATTCCATCCCTCCATTAGTCTCCCTCTCTCCTCCTCCTCCCCTCTCTCTCTTTCTCTCGCTCTCTCTCTCTCTCTCTCTCTCTCTCTCTCTCTCTCTCTCTCTCTCTCTCTGTTTTCCACTTGTTCTCTCTTTCTTTCTCAGAAAAAACACACACAACACTCTTCCTTTGCTTTCCAGGTAAACCTCTCTCTTACATCCTTGTGGGGAAAAGGGAGCTTCCCAAGACCTGCTGTTCTTGCTGTTCTTCCCAGAACTGTGTGTGTGTGTGTGTTTGTGTGTGTGTTGATTGACTTACAGTAGGTGTAGAAGTCTTCGTCTTTGCTCAGCCATTTATGTAAAATTATACATCATGAATTTACTTCACACCAGGAAACGTTTCATTATACTTTAAACACCTGCAGCTGAAGACAGGTGAGACGTTTCTGATGCGAATTTCTCTCTGTACATGTTCTGGTTTTACATGTTACCATCCTGTCAGGAATCAGAGCGACTGTCCTCACAGGTCGCCTGTGCAGCAGCTTGTTACGACTCACAGTTTTACTGTCAGGTGACCTCTAGTGGCCGTGGCGACAACAAGAGACTGAATCTCAAATTGCCCCTGATGGCTGCTCCATCAGTGTGTGAGTGTGTGTCTGTGCTTGTGTACAGTAGAGCTGCACAATCAATCCAAATATAATAGAAATCACAATATGGCCAAATCACAGGAGCTGTAATTTTTTTTTTTTTAACCATGTGTTTGTTATTGTAACCATGACAATAAAGGTTCCATACACCTGTGTCGTCAGGGACAAGCGACCTTTGTTGTTTATGTTGCAGGACCCGTTGCAGACTGAGTCAGGTGTGAATGTGTAGAACGTGTGAATGTAAAGCAGCTGTATTATTGACTCAGTTGTGCTGCAGGTTGTTAACTCAATAACTTTCTAAATCCCTCATCATTTCATCAGTGTGAGAACATTTGTCTTCGTTGGTGTCAATGTTTTTTTAACTGAAAACAGTCAGTATTGAATCGCTGCATACAGAGTGACTGTTCAAATTCCCACTGAAGCCAGAAATTAACCATCTTCAATCTGTGTGAAAGGCTCAAGATCCCAGAATGCAGCAGAATAATCGAATCATCAGGACTAATGATCGCAGTACGTGATCTGGAGAAGATCTCTATCTGTAATCATATGGTTTTAATGGGATCCGCATCCATTAGCCTCCTCATCTCACATGTAGACGACACCAGGATGAAGACACCAAGATGAATGTGTTTTATATGAAGTCACCAGCAACTTGAATTCAGGTTGTTGTGAACTGAATTTTGCAGATGACTCATAAGTCAAACAGAAACCTTGTTAGCAGCAGTCAGATAGTAAAAAGTCAGTGACGGAGCCCTGATTTAAATTGAAAGCAGTGAAAACGTAGCTCTACAGCTCTGTGTCTGATTGATGCACTGTGTAATTTTTTACACAGTGCATCATAACCCTAACCCTAACCCTTCAGTTTTGTAGTTTTTACTGAATCTAGATTAAAATTAATCTTTTTATTCTCAGATGTTTATTAGTGTTGATGTTTTTGTGATCTGTAAATCCTCAGGTTGCACAAAAGCACTTGAAATTAAATTCATTATTAGTATCATTATTATTAAAGATGTTAGCTTGAGACGTCGGACATAATTTGTTAGTTTCCTTCTTCTCTCAGACACCGTCAACCCTTTCTACACCTGAGGAACCAGAGGAAGATGCAGCTAATTATTTTCACTTTTGATGAATCTGTTGATTGACAATGAAAAACGTCCATAACAAGAACAGAAAGTCAAACCGCAGAGAAAAGCAGAATTCAAAACCAGCAAATGTTTCCTTAATAAATGACTGAAATTAATATTAGATTTTTAAAATAGTTAATAACTTTTGATGAACTAAGAAGTTAATCGATTATACTGAAGCACTATGAAGGACAAAAATGACGTAAGCATAAATAAATAAATTGATAAAATAAATAAATGCAAAAATAAAAAGATTTTGGTAATGAAAAAAGCTATTTCTGTATTTTTACACTTATTTATTTATTCTGTATTTCTGCATTCATTTAATTATTTATATACATTTGACATTTATTTATGCATTTCAAGATTTATTCATGTGTATATTTCTGTATTTCTACATTTGACATTTATTTATTATTTCTGTATTGCTTCTTTTTCTACATTTATTAAAAAATACAGAAATATCATAATCAAAATGTATTTACTTTACAGTTATTTATGTATGTAATTATATATTACTGCATTTATTGATTTATACTTATAAAGTAATAATTATGTTATCAGTCTCTGATGGTCTTCAGTCACATGACGTCTCTCACGTCAAATTCAAACCATCCACCGAGGTTGCAGATTGAAGAACCTTTAATTCATTTCATATAAGTCAGAGTTTAAATGGGTGTTGATGAGTTACCTGCACATCCTGTTTGAATGAAGGTGTTCTGTTCCTGTGGATGTTTGATTAAAACTTCAGACTGTGACTGTGTGGTTGGTCCCTGGTTCGACTGTCTCCCGTCTGTCTGCTGTGAACGTTTGATTAAAGGTTGGAAAATGCTCAGATCCTCAGAAATCAAAGGTTTCTCTCCACTCTGTCTCCAGTGTGTGGACAGCGTGTCCGGGGTCGACTCGTCCCTGAAGCGCGTGGCAGTGGTGGAGGATTTCTTCGACATCATCTACGCCATGCACGTGGAGATCAGCACAGATCCAGGCAAAGCTCCAAAGCACGCCGGCCAGAAGAAAACCTACAAAGCTGTAAGGATTCTGTCTTAGTGTTTATTTGTGCTTCGTGTTTAGAAGAACAGAAAGCTGCTCTCATAATGATCTGTGCAGCGTTTTCTTCTTTGGTTTTGAATCTAAGTACGTGAACCTTTTTCTTGTCTTTATTCTCTCAGTTGTCTTTCTCTTCCTTCCACTTTCCACACGCTAACCTCCGACCTCCACCCCACAGTGGATTCTCTTTTTCATAACTTGTCGTCTGTTTCCTAACACACTCTACCCTCCTCTCTCTGCCCCTCTTTCTCTCTCTTCCTCTTCATTCAGGCTTCATTCCTCTTTTAGTCTCTCTCTCCCTCCAGCCGTCGCCACACTGCTGTAGTTTCACTTTCACATCTCAAACTCTGCTCAGTGTTCACCTGCGGAGTGACAGGAAGTTTTACATCATTTTGTTTGATAGATGCCACAGTTGAAAGGATTAGTCGATTGATTCATTAGCTGATCAACAGATTTTTTTTTCATGATTGTTTAATCATTTTTCAACAAAAATACAAAACATGTCTTAATTTCAGCTTCTGGTTTATTCTGATTTTCTTTGTCTTATGTGATTATGAACTGAAAACTTTGGCAACTTTGACATTTAATACACTGAACAATTAATTGATTAATTGAGAAAATAAAAGGCAGATTAATTGATAAGGAAAAACATTATCAGCAACCCAACTTAAAAATGTTTTTTCCTAATATCTCAGGTATTTATTTTCCATTTCACCTTTTTTTCTTTTCCTTTTGTCTCCTCTCACTCTCTTTGTTCTTAATTCCTCTCCCACATCTGACGAGCTCGTGCTGAACATAAATTTAACATAATTCAGCTTCAAATAAACAGAAAAACCTTCTGCGACCTGCAGTTAATGTTGGAGGAAAATGCAGCAGTGGGTTTTTTCCTTCAGATGCTGAGGTTTGTACTGAAGGTTGTGCAGCTCTGCTGCTGACTCTGCTGCGGACGCTGCCCTCTCCTGGTGGAGCAGAGTCAGTGCAGGTCCCACACATCTGTCTCTGAGTGGACGGGTGAAGCTGTGACAGTTACTGTCAACCAGCCGTGAATTCTTTTTATCCCTCATTCTCCCTCATCGTCTTTATCAGTCTGTGCATTTTTAAATCTTTTTTTTGTTTTATCTTCTTTTAAAAATCCAGACTGCAGATCACACCTGTGTCCTCCTGTTTGCTGTAGATACAGTAGAGTTTACAGACAGCAGCTGCAGGTCTCCAGCCCACTAAAGGCTGTGAGTGACATTTGCCTTTGCTTTACCCCCTCCTTCCTACACACTCACTCACTCCACCCCCATCCACCCACGCTGACTATCTTCCACCCTTCCTCCTCTTTTCTTCTGAGTCTCTGTGCCTCTCTTCCTGAATAAATGTTTTATTTATGCACACACACACACAGATTTATAGACTTTATAACCTCAGCATCACTGAGAACAGTTTTTCTTTGAGACACTTTGAAAAAGGTAATAACGGCCCTGTCTCACCAGTCTGGGCCAATGTTGTTATGTAGACAACATGACTGGAACGACAAAGAGCAGAAACAGAAGGGAAAGTGTTTTAGTGCTTTAATCATCAACTGTAAACACTTGATTTTAGAGTCAGTGCCTTGGACTAAAGTTGTTTTTGTTTATTGTGCTGTGACAGATAAAATTACAGTGCAGAGAAAACACACAACTCTCCGTCTCGCTCTTACTCATGCAATGAGCAGCATTCAGACATGTTCAGAAGGCATGATGGGAAATTATAACAGAAGAAGAATAAAAGAAAAAAGGGCTTTTACAACACTTCAACACAACATTAATGCTGAAATGAACTGTGCACAAGTATGAACGGGAAAAAAATCATGTATGTGATTAACTGTAATAACTATATGGTACTGCAATTTAAAAAATACAGCTGGTGTTATATTATAGGAATTTCCAGTGTCTTGACCAGCTGTGTGATGTGTGTTTATCTGTCATGTCAGCAGTGAAACTCATTCTACATGATGCTGAATTAATTTGACTTTAATCACCTGTGTTAATAAGTTAATGAGCTATTTAATGTCAAAGTTTTGACTGTGTGTTGTTTTTATTTTAAAGGTCCCTATTTTACACTGTTCCGGTGTTGAAGTGTTGATCTCAATAGGAAAATATATAATTGTGGTTTTAAGCACCAAAAACCATCTCAGTGTAGTTTTACATCTCCTCTCTCAGGCTTCTCTCTGGAGCTCTAGTAACAACAGGTCAGTCAGCCAATCAGAAGAGAGGATCTGAGTCTCTCTTCTGATTGGCTGACTGACTGTTTTCTGATTGATCTAATAAAAATATAGCAGATTTCAGGTAAACACTCAGAGAAACCAAATCCTAAGGTTGGATGGTGTGTCCAGGTGGGCGGGGCTTGGACTGCTTTGTTGTGACATCACAAAGTTCCAGAAGTCCTGACGGGTGGTTTTAAGGCTCAGTTTCTGAATACAGGCTGTGTGCATTTCTCTGTGGACTGAGGATTTGATACTTTCACAGTATTAATATAGAACCTAGACCTGCTTTATAATCAGAAACACATGGGCATCTGACTTTAGACTGTGTGGAGCTTTAAAAACCTTTAGACTGTGTGGACCTTTAAAGGTGCAGTAGATAAGTCTGCAGAAAGGTAGTTGATTGTTGCTTCTTATTTCCAGGTTGTCAAATACTGAAGGTTCGGTTCGGTTTTTATTTGACAACCTGGGAATGAGACTCGACAATCAACTGGCTGTGATTGGTTGTTTTCATTCAGGTGTGGTGGATTCTTGCGAATGACTTTAGGAGCAGCAGGAGGAGCCAGAGGAACCTGTTTCGTGTACGACTGACAGGATATTGTGACAGTTTCAGCAAATATGACGGAAGGATAATTTTCACAAAAGTCACTGACTGAACCTTTAAATCAAATGAAATGTTTCCTGATTATATCCACATTTCTATGATTCTTATTATTATTATTGGTGGAAACCAGAACAGTGACAGGTGATAATAAATGATGATGTGTGTCTAGATGCCATCGTACAACTGAGAGGGACTAGAACAGAATAGAACAGGTGGATTATTGAACGCGCTCTCTCTCTCTTTCTCTGTGTCTGTCGGTGTCTCTCTCTCTCTCAGATAGCAGAGACGTATGCTTTCCTGCCCAGAGAGGCGGTGACTCATTTCCTGATGAGCTGTGGAGAGTGTCAGAAGAGGATGCACATCAGCACCACAGGACAGGACTACAAAGGTACAAACACAACACTACAGCACACGTCCAAGTCAGTGAGTCCTCTCACCTCAGCTGCACAAACAGGGAACATCTGAGTATCACTGGGAACATTCGAGTAGCGATAGTGCTGCAGTTTCCTCTTTCTGGTACCAACAGCTGGAAACAGCTGTGTCCCAAATCACTTCCAATGATCAAGCATTTAATCTGAGTGTGACAGGTATCCACTGTACAGTTCTACAGCACAACAGGACAAACAGGTAGTGTCACGGCATGAACACTGCTTCCTCCTGACAATCCCACTGTGCAATTCATCACATTGTATAGATGCTGAAATTACAGAGTCGGTGAGAGCAGGAAATGATGCTGTCTGAACTCTCAGGCTCTAAACTGAGAATCTGCAGCTCCTGGAAAATCCTCCTCCTGAATTCTGTTTCCTCAGAAAAATAAAAAGGCTTTAGAAGAGATTAAAGAGTCTTAAATTCTATTTACATAAGATTTATTTTCTCTCGCCTGCTGTTTTTTTTTTCTTTTGTCTGTTCATCAGTCCAGAACTTGAATATATGACAAAAATAAGAAGAAAATATTTACATTTTGAAGCTAAAACCAGCAAATGTTTGACATTTATGCTTGAAAAAATACTGAAACAATTAATCAATTAGTTGCAGCTTATAAATAATTGATGATTTTAATTGGTTAATCCATTAATTCATTCTACTGCTTATCCATTCACGTAATTATTATTATTATTAGTAAATTATTATTAGCTCATTATTAGGAATTATTTTCATTTAATGCTGTGAAGCTCTAAAAATGTGGTATAATATAATATAATATAATATAATTACAGTCTCTGCTGGTTTTTCCTTATACTTACTGTGGCTGGTACGATGGTGAAACAGGGATTAAATGACATTCTGCAGTTTTTGCTGTCTTAAATTTAACTTCCTGTTTAACCTCTGCAGCTCCTTGTCTCTGCTGCAGATTATTTATTCATTTATTTGGTTTTTAATTAGTGAGACGAGACAGACTGACAGACAAAGATGTCATGATGTCATGTAGTGAGCACATATATACATACAGCTCCAACAGCAAGAAAGTCAAGACATACATTCATTTAAAAAGGAAAAAAGGGTGAGATGTGATGTTCGTATGTTTCTTATGATTATTAGAGAAGGAGCAGAGTCGTCTGTTGTGTAGTTAGTGAGGATCTGAGTTCTGTATAAGGAGATAAAACCAGGAAATGGAATCTGGAAATGTAAAAGTGTCTCAGCTCACTGAGAGGCGTTTTTAAAAACGCTCTGCTCTGAATGCAAACTGTGTTTTGGTTTATTTTGGTCTATATCAGCTCGTTTTGTTGTTGTGTTTCAGGCTCGGTTTAGCTTTTAATTCTGTCTAATCCCACACTGTTTCACTAATGAGCTAAATCAAGCTCCATTAGTGTAAGAAAACACAGTGAAAGTACAGAGAGGAGACTGATGATGAGTTTTCACACCAGAAAAACACCGGAGCTGGCAGGAAGTGTACGATGAAATCCACTGCAGGTGAAGAAGAATCAGATTCTCTGTTAAAACACAGGTTCAAAGGAGTCCTTGCTGTCCCTCAGCCTTCCTCTGCTTTCAGCTCCTTCCCTTTGTTATCACTCTCTCTTACTCACCGTCATGTTTCAATTAGAGCCTCTCTTCCCTTCTCTCGTCCTACCTCTCTCATGTCACCCCCCCTCCCCCACAACTACAAATATTTATTGATAATAATGTGGTCGATAGTATTTTTCACTTTTATTCAAAGAGAAATGCAGAAAGAGCTCGTGTGAAATATCGAATAAACTTTTTTCTGCATCTGATGTTGAAGTTAAAATATGTAGGATGTGCGTTGTCAGTCCCGCCCTCCCTGCCCCCGGTTGGTTGACTTCCTCCCACCTCACCTGTCAGTCATCTTGATGAGCAGCCTGTGACCGAGCGTAATGGCGGATCTGAACGAGGAGAATATTCAAAATAAAACTAATGGTCACGTTTCTTTTTCCTCTTTCCTCCGTCTCACCACGGCTGCTTTGCTCATCATGGCCGCAGCAGAAGGAGCAACAGTCTGCGTTTATGATCCTGAAACCTGGAATAGTTTCTTAGTTATTTTCCCAACTTGAATCCAACGCCAGACAAAATACACAGAATCTTTATTCTGTGTAAAAACACTTCAAGGTTCAGGTGAAGCCACAACGAGGCCTCAGCAGTCTGATCGTGGCTTCTGCTGCAGCTCGACATGGACACACAGAGAGAGAAATTCATACTGAAAAGACTTGAACGCTGGAAGAGACACGTCACAGACGCTTCAGCTCAACTTGTGAATGCAGTTTTACACAGAGTCGATTTCCTCTGATTTCTCCTACATGACAGACGAGAGGCTGAGATCCAGTTTCCATTCCTCCCCCAGTCCCTCCTCTGCCAACCCTGCCACCCCCTGATATGTTTTCTGCAGCGACAGGCCCCCTGAAGGCCCCACTCCTGCTCGTTTTCCCCTCTTCCACACTCTCATCCCTCCCCCATTCCTCCTCCTTCCCCTCATCCTTCCATCCCCCCTCCATCTTTTTCTGTCCGTCCTTATTCTTCCCTCAGAGTGTCCCACCCACGCCTCCTCATATCCTGCCTCCAGCCTCCCCCCTCCCTCACTGCTCCGGGCCTCCTGTCCCTTCCCTAGCCCTCCCCTCCTCCATCCTCCCTTCCCCTCCTGTACCCATCCTGTACACCCCCCCCCCCCCCAACCGTTAATTCTCCTTGTCTCTCATTAAACAGTCATTGGAGTGTCCTGTCTCTCTCCTCAATTAGCCTAATTAATGGCTTTTAACAAAGAAAATGGCCCAGGAAACAAGCTCATTTTCCACAGAGTCGGGGCAGAGAGGGAGAAGGGATCAGTGCTGCTGGGGGGCTGGGGGGGAGAAATCTGAGATACACTGCAGAAAAAGAAGAAATATGAAATGAGAGGCACAGAGGACAAAGGAAACAGAGCCGATGGAGGGTGAGAGGGCGTCATGAAAAAAACTCACATCAGGCGGATTTTACAGGAAAAACACGAGAAACATTTTAATTCTTTAATGTGAATTTAGAAAATTTTATGACACAACATGAACCTGGACAGAAACATGTAAACAGGAAGTTGCTGTTGGATGTAAAGCAATAGAAATTATTTAATAAGAAGTTGTGAACTGTGCAAACAATCAAACACACACACAGATGGTAATGACAACATCCCTGATACTTCAGCTCTGTGTGTGTGTATGTCGTGGAGAGGCCGAACCCCCACAGGGTAGGAAGGCAATTAGCTGCTGTTCTCTCTGAGTGGCATCCAGTCATGGCACAACACACACACACACACACACACACACACACACAACCTCAGCCCCTTTATCGCTACGCTAAAGTGACTCCCACTAAAGTTCAGCTGTGAATTATTAAATGCAATTAATCAGCATGGACCAGGGCCATGTTTAATTGACACACAGGCAGCAGGCTCACTGTATGAGTGTGTGTGTGTGTGTGTGTGTGTGTGTGTGTGTGAGAGAGAGTTTTCTTTTTACTATGTAGAAAAATGACTGATGTCCTTTTTACAACAACATTACCACTAAAATCAAGCTTCCGTCCTGGAGGAGGATCCCTGCTCTGTTGCTCCTCTTGAAATTTCTTCTTTTTTTCCCTCAGTTAAAGTTTCTAAGGAATTTTTCCTTATGAAAGTGGAGGGTCTGAGCATGTGTCACATCCTGTAGAGATCGTGGAGCTTGTTGAGGCGACTTTATGATTCGAGCTTGATCGATAAGGTTGATCTTGAATTAAAGAGTGAGAAGCAGAGGGAAGTTGAAGCACAAATACATCAGTGGTTCATTCATCCACAGCTTCAGTCTTTCTCAGGTTTGTCCATAAACGTCAGGTTTATGTCGACAGTAAAAACAAACCATTCATTAGTTCATTCATCTGGACTCCATGTTTGCTCCGTCTTTACTTTATTCTGCAGAAGTTTAAACACCTGAGGTTTATGCTCATTTCTGATCGGTTGGTTCAGCTTTAAACTCAGTCGACTGAATGTTAAGATCAGTTTATCTAAACCTGGTTTCCTGCTCACACAACAGGACTGATAATGTTGGGCAGTCAGGCATCAGTCATGTGATCACTTCTTTCAATCACAAATTTTCAGTTTGACATATTTGAAGAAAAAAATCTTGTCCAATATCAAAATCATTTTCTGGACCGAGCAGGGGTCCGGAGCCTCATGTTGAAAACCACGTGATGGATTTAGTCAGTCGCTTATCAGCCTGTCCCTCTCAGGAGGAAACACACACTCTCTCACACACTCTGTCACTTTCTTATGTCCTTGTACAAGACTATCAATCACCAATCAATGATGACGCTTCTGTCTATTCTGCTAAGCCGTATTGATCCCTGCCCCGTGTCCCTGTCCATTCTGTGGACGCTCCAGACGTTAGACGTGTCCTTTATGAGGTGGGGAGATGAATGAGTGAAGGCTGGAGGTAGAGCGGTGGAGGTGGAGGGAGATCGTGCAGCTGTGGAGTTTATGGTTCGGATCTCCACCTCCTCACTCCGCTGCTCTTCGTCTGTGGTGCTCCTCCTCCAGCTCTGTAGGGTCCTCTAGTGTCGGCTCGACGTGTTCACAGACACGCCGGCTGTGAGTGAAGAAGGAGAAGAGTCAGAGAGGGAGTTTTTAAAAAGATGGTGAAGACAGAGGACAGACGCACTGAAGCACAAACCAGTCCCAATGTCTGTGCTGTTGATTCAGCTTGACTGTGTTTTTTTAAGGTGGTAATTTGTTGTGTTGGCTGAGGCTGCTGTTAGTGCTGCAGCTAATGATGGAGGTTGAGTCTCTGAAGAAACTCAGTCGTCCAGGTCGTGGTGTACGTAGACGTTTCTTTTCCCATCTGAAAGTTTCCCTCAGGTCTCTGAAGAATCCTGAAGGACTTTGAAAGTTTTTTTAGCTACAATAATCAAAACAGACAGATCAGCAAATATTTAAAGACTCATGTTGAGTATTTTGTGTTGCACAATTTACAATTTCAAAGAATTTTTCCACCCCATAAAGTGACGGTGAAGAAAACAGAGAATCCACAAACAGCAGCACACTGAGCACACTGAGCATGTGTAGGCTACAGGTGCTCACCCTGGAAAAACTCACCAATCAAAGGAGCACACCAACCACACTTCCTGGTAGGTCTACAAGTTAAGGTCACTGAGCTCTTGATCGAGACGTCCAGACCATCACAGTCAGAGGAATATCACACAACTGGACTTTAGTCCTCAAAAGGAAGAGAAAGACACTTTAGACAATTTATAAGTGGAAAAAAAGTCTTACAATTATACATAACAACAAGGAAAACACAAAACATAAATATATAAACATCAAGAGAAATGAATCTTAAAGGTCCCAGGTGAGCGTCTGTGACTTGGATATGTGAGCTGCATGTATCCTGAAATTCTCACTTGCAGATGTCAATTTTCAATAAGATTTAGAGGCATCACATCATGAACTGTTCCTTTATAAAATGTCACAAAAGATGCTTCAAAGACCATTTTACTGCTTTTTTAAAAACATTTATTTCTCTTCATATATTAATGTTTTCTTTGTTTTGTATTATTACTGTTGCTCATGGAGTTAAACTCATACACATCACATTCTCATTTTCTGCTCCTGTTTTGATATTATTGTCATTATCGCTGTAAATTGTATTATATATACTATTATATTATTTCATATTATATATGGATCTATTAGTTTCTCATCATTTTGATGTAGTCATGTTTTTTTCTTGTATTCTCATTTTGTATTTTTATAATTTTGTAATTTTTCAACATTACTTAGATCGAGGCTTTAAATTAACCCATTCAGGCTTTTTTTTCTCCCTTTGTCGTTTTCTGTTCTATTTTAAACTGTGCAAAATAAAAAAAACTAAAAAATCTTTTTAGCAACGGAATAGTTTCACAGTTGTAGAACATGCAGCACAAATGACAGTCGTTGCTCTCTACAGATCCCTGTATGAGAATAAAACTCAGAGGCGGACGATCATTTGCTATTTGAACCTAAAAATCTCTTCTCTCCTCTTCTTCCTCTTCTTCTTCCTCTCCAGAGAATGACAGGCCGAGCTCCCTGGTGTCGGAGGTGATAGACTACAACATGCCTCTCACCACCACCTACATGAAGCAGATGAAGTTGCAGTGCATGAGCAACAACAAGGTATGTGAAGCGACTGCAACGGGGGCACACATTAAACGCCGCCAACACCTGATCCCAGCTCCGGTGTGAGGCTGTGGGGCCATTTGTTTTTACCCGAAGGCGTGTTTTTGTCTGCACCGTCAGACAGAATGTGCTCCTCGTGTGTTTCTGAGAGTGGATCACAAAGTAAGTGCTGAGGCTTTAAAACAGCAGGTTCTCCTGCGCACTGAGGAGCTGTGTGACAGGTGTGTAGGAGGAGAGCAGGAGGCCCACGAATGCCTCGGTAGGAAGAAAACTCCCACACGCCGTCTCGTACTTGCAATTAAAATAATGTAATGAGTAGAAATATCAGTGTTTGCATCCGACGCTGGTGGAGGTCAGTGGACCGAAACCGTCTCTTCTTATTAAATATGAGCCTCAGTGTTATTTTTATATTCTCTACTGAATGTAAATGTAAACTCATTTAAGCTCGCTCTCAAAGACAAGCAGGATGATCCGCACAAAAACAAAACGTGTTTTCATTTTTGGCTCATGATGATGTTTTTATCACAGTAAATATAATTCATCATCAGTTAAATTCCAGGTAGAATAATGATTAATCCACTGAATGTTGTGAAATAGTTAAAAGGCTCAATGTAAAACTGAGAACAGCAGCAAATAGTCTGTGAAAACAGAAGAGCTGTGAATATTTTCAATTTTTCTTTGAACTTGTTCAAAACTTCAGAATTATTGCTGATTCATTTTATTTTAACCAAAATAACTGATGAAGTGACTCATTGATTCAACATTAATATAATATAACACTAATTATACAATCTCCCAGCACTTATTAAATAGATGTTGTACCTAATAGTTTCCCACTGCAGCTTTAGATGAGTAGATGATGAGTAAATGTGAATGTAAACGTGATATAATGTGATGATAAATGATAAATGGAAGCATCACATTAGGAAACATCATCGCACCAACAACACACACAGTGTGTGTTTCCTGACCTGACACAGCTTGTTTTGGTTGTGTCCTGCAAAACTGGTTTAAATCACTGTTGGAAAAATAGTCAATCAATCAATCAATCAATCACGTTATTTGTGTTCCTGTGCAGAACCTGTTATTGTCCATTTACCTTATTTAGTATATTCTTCTGTTTGACCTTGAGAGAATAAATCTTTGTTATGATTTGACGATGCTGTGGTTAAGGTTTGGTCTGTTTGGGCTGAAATACTTAGTATAGGCTGAAGCTTTGTTGTCGTGGTGACAACAATAACCACTTGGTTACGGTGAAGGAATGATCATGGCTGCGCTGGTGGCTGCGTCAGACGACCTCATCTCTCCAACAAATGTTGTTGTTTTGTGACACTTCGGCTGATGTTGTGTTGTTGTTGTACTCGGGAGGAAAGACTCCATCATTTACTGAATTGTGTGTGTGTGTGTGTGTGTGTGTGTGTGTGTGTTGGGGGTGGTGATTGGTGTATTCCATATTGTTCCCACAGCAGCACCACTCCACCCTGCACCACTGTGACTATCACTACCACACACTCGCTGTCACTCATATTCCCTGTGTGTGTGTGTGTGTGTGTGTGTGTGTGTGTGTGTGTGTGTGTGTGTGTGTGTGTGTTGGACAGACAGACAGGCAGGCAGATATATTGACATTCCAGGGCAAATTGACACTTCAGTGTGTCTCTCTCTCTCTCTCTCTCCTCAGCTAATTAACTCGATGCTCTGAGGCCTGGCTTAATTGGAACGAGCTCAACCCTCTATTCCCCCACCCGTTATCTAGACACACACACACACACACACACACACACACACACACACACACACACACACACACACACACACACACAGGCGGCATGTCTGAAAAACACACATACAGTTCAGTACTTCCCCTCCCACCTCCCTCACTTCCCTATTTCCCTCTCTCTCGCTCATACACCCACACACCCACACACACACCCACACACACACACACACACACGCTCACACCTGTACCAACCTCTGCGACTCCTGTTATTTTCCTGCAGTGGTACCAGTCTGTTTGGTGACTCCATGTCAGAGCCGTTCTAATTAGTTCACATTGACATTCAGACACGATTCTCATTATTGTCCTCGTGTTCCAATCCAGGAAAGAACCAAACCAACATGTTTTTTCTGTGCGTTTTTCTCTCTGTTGCTCATCATTGATGTTAAAGCAGCAGTTTGAACCTCTCGCTTCAGAAAGCCTCTCACTGTTTGACCCTTTAACTCCTGCTAATCACTGTTTGCAGTTTGATGATGACAGAGCTGAAGTTCTCTGATCCAATTATCTGAAGTCAAGTTCTCCACATGTCTGTGTCGGTGTTTGGGAGAAAGACGCAGCCTGTGAGTGATAAGTGAAATGTGTTGGGACCTGTAGGAGCTGAGGTTTGACTGATGTGGGATCTTGATCAATACCGAGTTTCCGATATCTGAGTCCGTGCACCGATATTCAGCATCTTTCACTGTGGGTCAGATCATCACGTGGTTATTGTTGCTGAAGAGGATTCACGTCAGTCAAAGAGAAGCTTCTGACGCAGATTTGAAACAAAAGAGCGGAAACAATTCATCTGCAGTGGATAATTGATTAATGATTGAAGTAATTTTTCTTCAGCCTCTGTGTGTTGATATCTGTTGGTTTTCTTCCTCTGTGGTTAAAAAAAAAAAATTCTTGGTTGGAAAAGCGATTTGAATATGTCACCTTGGGCTCTGGAAATTATGATGGACATTCTTCTGACATTTCACTGACCCTACAATTTACTGATTAATCAAGAAAATAATTGGCAGATTAATCAATAACGAGCATAATTGTTAATTAATTGATAAAATAACTGCATGTTTTTCAGCTATAGGTCAGTAAGATTTCATTTGATTTGAGATGGTCATTAAGAAATATACCCATAATGCACTTGTGTGGGCAGTTGTGGTTCAGGAGGTTGTTAATGGCTGAGGAGGAAGTCAAAGTGAGAGAGTGTGTGAGATATAAATATCTGATATTATATAAATTCTAACATAAAGACTATAAATAGAATTTAACACAAACAAGATGTTATTATGAAATTCAACAAAAACAGAGCAAACGGGACAAATATTCAATAAATATACATTTTATTTAACAGTAACAAAACAAACTCTCCTCATGAAGAGTATCTTACTGTTGTGTTATTTTATTTTGGTCACAAAAAGTTGTATTTTATATTTCTATATTCTTATATTGAAGCCAGTTAACGACAGTGTACCTGAATCCACAGTACAAGATAGTGTAGAAATGAATGATCTTTTCTGTTGTGTTGACGTAATAATTTAAAAAGTATCTACACTGATGTAAGAGTTTTAAAAGTCTGATATATAGGGTATAGTGAGTTTGTGTGTGTGTGTGTGTGCAGGATAGTTGAATAGCATTCTATAAAAGAAAAAAAAGAAGAAGAAGAAGGTCGGAGTCTTTTGTCTGGGTTGTTTTTATGAGGGAGAGAGAGCGAGCGAGGATGACAGAACATGGGAGAGAGGGAGAGAGGAAGGGTCATCTTTACTTTTACCCGAGACAGAAAATGAACTGACGGACAACAGAAGAAGAAAAGAGGAGGATGAACTGAACATGTGTGAATCCTACACCAGCTCCATTAGCACTCGTCCCAAGCCTCCGTTCATCTGCCCATCCCTTTATCTTTCCCTCCATCCGCCCCCCGTACCAATTCAATAAGAGGAGGAAATTACCCAGGATGCTTCCTAGCAGGGGGGTGAGGGGAAGTGTTTAAGGGGGGATGCTGCAGACAATGTAGAATCGGGTGAGGAGACAAGAGGGGGGAGGAGGCGGATGGAGAGATGGCAGGGCGGTGGCTCTGTCTGGGTGAGGGAGGGAGGAAGATAGAGAGGAGGAGGAGGAGGAGGAGTGAAAATGAGGATGGGAGTAGGTGGATGTGCTCGGCCAGGGTGAAAATAAAAATGAGAAAATTTGAAGGCGACGGTGGGATGCAGGAGGGGTGGGGGGATGGGTGGGGGGGTTATGGGGGGGGGTTATGGGGGGAGGTTGGGGTTGGGAATCAGAAAGAATTAAAAGAGGAGAATGAGGTGGTTCATTATCATTTATGGTCTCCCCCTCTCCTGCTCTCTGCCCATTATTTCAGCTTCCTCCAGAGGAAAGACATTTCATTATTTTTGGGAGGAGGGGTGTGTGTGTGTGTGTGTGTGTGTGTGTGTGTGTGTGTGTGTGTGTGTGTGAGAGAGAGAGAGTAGGGGGGGGTAGGTTGGGGGTTGGTCTATTATAATTACTAAAAGACTGCTGAGAAGACAGCAGAACAAAATTATACATAAAAGGCTGTTTGCTGGAACGGCCTTGAAAAAGTGACCAAGTCCTTTTGTCTCATCTGCTGCAGAGCTGATCTAGAATCAGCTTTTTGTTCTTGCAAATCTATATCAGAATCAAACATTAGCCTGGTCCCAGAACTCCACTGCCCACAAGTTTTATTTAGTCGTGATAATAATAAAGTGAAACAAAAATGAGTGAAAAAATGATTCCCAGGTTTGGTAAACATGAACATGTGCTGCACCGTGCAAAGCATCAAACATCTGTGAGAGGATTCAGAAGGTAGTCCAGATGCCGGGGGGGGGTGGGGGGGGTGGGGGGGGTGGGGGGGGGGGGGGGGGGGGGGGACTTCTTTAGAAATCCAGTAGAAAGAAAAATAATGGAAATGACCTGAAGGAACACAGACAAGTTTTGCATGGTTGATGGCTCCTGAGGGAACATGTGAACAGTGATTTACTTCACCAAATCTACTCAACACAATGTCCTGATTAGAAAAACAAGGTCTGTACTTCACGTCCCTGCAGCAGCTGAATTGTGCTTTTGAGCTCAAGGACAGAAAACGCAGGCAGCGCGCTGAATGATTTTCTGACTTTAACAAACAGACCAATGTTTTGACTCTATTGTGTCCAGTGTGAATTGTACACACTTACTCCAGGCTGAGTGTACGAGCTGCCCTTGCTTCCTATACACAGACAAATAAAAGGTAAAACTCAAATGAGTGGAGAAACCTAACGAATGCAGATGGTTCCAGAAGTTCACTGCATGGTACAATGAAGCAGTTAACATCTGGACCTGCTCTGTGGCAGGTTGAACTAGAGGTCATGTGATGGGAACACGCCAACCAGCAGCGACGCCCCGCAACACGCTGACCTTCTGACCCATGAACACTCAGTAGTTATTACTGCGTTATTACAAGAGTACTCAGCGCTCATGGGTTGGACCACATCCATCTGTGAACCTTCATTTTGATCTCGACTGCACACCTGTAAAGTTGTGTGACTGTGTCTTGCAGGTTGTGATGCTGTCGTCTGGTAAAACACAGAGGAGGCTCAGCTGAGTCCAATTTTGTATCAAGTCAGTGAGAGAAAAAGATCCAAGTAACTTTGAGAGAAGGATCATCGTTGGGACACTGATGGCAGGAGCTTGTGTCACAGAGGTGCTCAGCTGGCCAGTGTTTCCATAGGAACAGTGACTAAAGTGACATCTGCATTCAGATCTGTGGTGAAGACGTCAGGACGTAGGGTCAGAAACTGGTCGAGGGCGGACGGTCGATGCCTGTGATGCTCGTGCATTAGTTTGATATGTGAGGAAGAGCAGAGGAGCAGCTCCTCCTCAGGTGATGGGACAGTCGCTGCAGGACGTGATCAGACCGTGTCAGCAACACTGAGCTGAAACGTGTTCCTGTCTGTCTCCTCTTTACCAGTTCTGTGACTGTCGTTTGAGTTGAGGGCGCCGGTTCTGATGTTGTAGGGAAAGATCACAGTCTGGTTTCATACACCAGTCATCCTCCACAACCAGGTTTAAAAAAACACAATAAAACAAATAAAGGCAAAAGCATCAGTTTAAAATGATCAATCCATCTTAAAATAATGAATGAACACTGGTCAAGTCCATAGTTTCACATACATCAGCTGGTTTTAGAACAAAATTGCGCATCAGGTAGACTGTTCAGCAAACGATGACACAGAGCGACTGCATCAATTCTAAAACCACTGAACACATCTGGTGCAGAGCGATCAGCTGATACCAGGATCAGGAGTAAAGTGCTGGTCGGCCTCTTCCTCCTGGCTTGAAGTCCTCAGTGCGGGTTTGCACCAGGGGCGTGACCTTTATCACATCTTATCCTCTCACCATCTGCCCTGATGCTCTCCGGTGCGTACTGTCCAGTGAAGGAGAGGTGCCATGGAAACAGCCCTGAGAGCTGAAATCCTCTCAGTGGTCTGTTAGTGCAAAGGCGCCGCAGCTCTGTTCCCCTCAAACCTTTTCCATGCAGCCCAGGCTACAGGTCATCGCTCTACTGCTCCTCTGAACGGCTTCCAGAGTAAAACTGCTCTGAAGTTGAATCTTTCAGAGGGATGATATAAACACTCAAAACAATATCAGTGACATTGTTATAAAGAAAAGACTAAAAATCTCTCTTGAAACTCTGAAGGTGAAGATTTATCCAAACTGGTTCTCGTGTCACATTTTATTGTCATGATTATTGGAAGATGTAAAATTACACTACAGTATTTTAAAGAGGCTGAAACACACTCATTTAGAGAAGGTCATAAACCTGTTAAAGTGACCAGTGCTTTCTGGTGTCACAGCTCCACCTGTCCACTGAAGGTTGAAACCAGGTGTAGTTCAGTCTTTTCTCAGGCCAAGGATCCCGTCCAGTGTTTTCTGTGGCACAGGAAACAATAAGCGTCGTTATCAACACACACACACACACACACACACTGTGCTGCAATTCCCTGAGCACTGCCTGCTGTGCATGGGCATGCATGACTAATTACACCGCAGTTTCACCCTCAGCCCATAGGTGGCAGGTTTGTCATGGAAATGCACAAGAGGCTCAGATACACACTCTCTCTCTCTCTCTCTCTCTCTCTCTCACACACACACACACACACACATGCAGCTTCATGAGTATGTATGGTGGTTGGTGTGTATTTAAACATTTGTCTGTGATCCAGCGTAAAGGTCAGTGTGCAAAAAGGGATGAGACCTGAGCTGAAGGAAACATCTTGTCAGTGTCTGCGACGGCATCGTGTTTGTCCAAGAAATGTATGAAAACGCAGCACTGTCCTGCTGCAGGCTGCGTTTTCCTTCTCTCTGTTTGTTGTAGATGGTCAGAGAGGGTTGATTGAACCGGAAACCACAGCTGCTGTTTGTGTCTTTACCTCTGCACCAGCAACCGCCGTGTCCGAGGCGTCTTGAGGCGTCTCAAGAACACCCTGAGGGAATTCACAAGGATGAACTGATGAGATTTTGGTGGTCAAAGGTCAAAGTCAGTGTGACCACATCAAACATGCTAATTATGACAAAATACCCTGAATACCTTTATTAAATTGCCTCAAAGTTTTCACTTCAGAGTCCGAACAGACATGGATGTAAACTATAACTTGACTGGTTGGTGGAGGAATGAAACTGTGAGGAGATAATTCTACCTGAGAATTCAATTCAATTCAATTCAATTCTATTTGTATAGCGCCAAATCATAATATACATTATCTCAAGGCTCTTTACAGGGTCAGGTCAAAACCTTACTTTGTTACAGAGAAAAACCCAACAGTTCCCACAAAGAGCAAGCGCTTGGCGACAGGGGGGAGGAAAAACTCCCTTTAACAGGAAGAAACCTCCAACAGAACCGGGCTCAGGGTGGGGGGCCGTCTGCCTCGACCGGACTGTTTTAGCTTTTTTTATTTTAGTGGAATTACCACTTTATAATGGTCATTGTCCTTGAAAATAATCAGTTTTCTCAAATAAAAAAGAAAAAAGAAACAGAAGAGCCAGTAACTTGTTCTAAAGACATGTTTCACTCTGAATATATGTGATCATATGTGTTGTGTAAGGATTGTTCAGTGACACTGACCAGTTCATGTGTTGGTCAGTGGCAAAAAGAATTATCCTCATCTTCTTTGTTTTTTAGAACCAGTCAGATTGAACAGGAAAGAAAAATCAAACCTTTATACAACACATCAGGTTCATGAGCTCAGCTGCCAGTTTATTAGGTACACCGAGCTGAGACTCAGGCCACCCTGCAGTAAACTCTACCTCCAGCATGGAGTCTGCGCTGTGGTGCTGCTGAACTGTCACTACAACACAATCCAACAGCATCACAAACTACATCCTGACTCCTCTCCAAAGTCTCATGTTGTATTGTCGTCCTGTTGTATTCGACTGCAGGAGTCAGCTGAGTGTATGAAGGTCACACCAGGGTCTTCTACCCCAACACACAATGCTATAGGAACATTTGTGAGGACCTTATAAATGATCAGTTTTCACAGTGGTGGAATTTGTTAAAAGTGTTTTTAAAACTGTGATTGAAGTGTGAAAACGTGTGAGAGGCTCCGAGCAGCTGCTTCTTCTCCAGAGAAGGTAGAAATCAGAGAAGTGTTTTACTTCTGTGAATTATCCAGAGTGAACAAAGACGGAGCTTCATCTCCATTGTTTAAATGGATTTAGTCAGTGGCACACTACAGTATATTACAGTACAACCTCTCTCTCTCTCTCTCTCTCGCTCTCTCTCTCTGATGTAAGCAGCCGTGGCCCCGCCCCCGCCGGTTGCCACAGAGTCTGGAGGTCCTGCTGTGCGCTCTCACTGCCTCCCCATATACAGCAGGAGATATTGTCCATTTCAAATAAACAGTGAGACAGAAACAAAAAACAAAACAACCGGAGGTGAATGTACAGACACTTCAACCAATCAACGAACAGAAGAGAAGCAGAGCGTGGAGGCGCGGGTGGCGGCCGAGGTTCGTGTTTGTAATCTGCCACAAGTGAAGGTAAGAGACGGTTTCTGCCTGTGCTTCATTTACCGGAGCGCTCTCTCCTCCGGTGTCTTCCTCCGGTGGTCCCAGCATGCCGGGGACTGGCTGACTGACAGGGAGCAGCAGCCTGCAGAGCCGCCTCCTCTCCTCCTCCTCTCCTCCTCCTCCTCCGCTGCTGCTGCTGCTGCTGCTGCTGGAGCCTCTATTGACAGGCGATCTGATCAATTATCGATGTAAATTAAATCGCAAACGGGAAAACAACAGTGAAGAAACGCCGGTTGTTTGCTGCGGTGTCACACTTTGTGTTCGTGTGCATTTGTGTGTCTGTCTGCCGGAGCGGGTCAGTAAGTTGTATTGTGTTGTTGTCATACGGGCTGTTACTGGAAGGCACCGCACCGCCTGCAGCTCATTAACACGCTGCTGTGTCTCCAACAGGCCTCCGTCCTGCGACAACTGTGGTCCCGACTATCATTATCATTCACGGCCGCGTCCTGCAGGAATGTGTGTGTGTGTGTGTGTGTGGACGGGGGGATGCAGAATGACCAAGCACCGCTCACAGGAGGAACAATCGGTGGCGTGTGCCAAGCATGAAACAGTGGCCTGTTATATGAATGGACAATTATGACGTGAGGTTGGGGGGGGGGGGGGGGGGGCATAGCCTGAGGAAAAGAACCAAACATTGTTAAAACTGAGGAGTTTTTAAAATGCTGTTGACTAATAGTAAAGCAGAGAACTTTTCTACTTTCCTACAATAATTATTACTTCACAACAAAAGAGCATGAAGCGTCACTAACTCTAAGCTTCTGGCCAGTAAAGCCCAATTTCTGGACCAGTCATGATGTGTTGTGTGGGTCTATCAATATGGCAGCAGTACAGTGTTATTCATTGATCACAGTTCTGATTCCCTGCTGCTAAACACAAATCTGGCCTCCATCTGTGTTTGTATTGTTCTTAATTGGACTTGGACCAGTTTAAATGGATCCTGCAGAGTTGAAAGCATCAAAAGTGGAGTTAATGAGAAAGCAACAGGAAGACTGTTTCTCACTAAGTTACTCCACGATTCTCTTCTAGTTTCAGTGGCAAAATGTTCTGTTTTTTAGCTGAACCCTCCACAAGCTGATAAGAATTCAGTGCCCAGCTCAAAGGCCCTTCAGCAGGGTCGCAGGCTGTCTAACAGAGAGGCTCCAGCTGAGCTCCTCCAGCTGAAGGACAGGCTCTTTAAGTGCTGCACAGATCTGCTTCCAGCATCACTGTACACTGTGCACATGTTTCCATGGCAGCATCTCCTGGGAAACTATCAGTTGGTCAGCGTCGCCGCCGATTGAAAACTAATATCACTTCATAACTGTCAGTTTCCCGGTGGCAAGTCGGTGACGGTGTTTTGAGGTTATGAGTCAGTTTGATGTACAGAAACTATTGATCAAAAAAGCCTGATAGACTTTTATATATGGTTGAAGTTTTTCTTCCGCCGGCCATGTCACTGCCGTGGATACAAGAGGAAGAATGAGGATGGTCACTTCCTCTGATGGAGACGGGCCTGCACCAGTCTGCACTGACACCTTTACCAGTGTACCAGTATAGTTTTTGTGCACAAACCAGTGTGTGTTTTTGTGTAGCTCCAAACTGACACTTTACAAGGTCAAAGGTCAACTCCACTTCATGAAGATGTTGTATCTGCTGTCGTATTTATAGTATTTATTTGAGCTTGGCTCATGTTTGTCTCAAGATATGATTTATTTTTTCAGTTTACATTTAATTTTTATATTTTAGATCAAAATAACTAGTTGATAAATGGATTAATCGATCATCAGAAGTAATCAGTGACGGTTTTGATCAGTTTAATTTTCTCAGTCATCTTCAAACAAAATGTCCAAACGTTCAGATTCCTCTGTGTGAGAATTTGTTGCTCTTATATCATTGTAAGCTGCTTATCTGTGGGTTTTCAACTGTTGGTCAGATAAAACAAGACATTTAAAGATGTGAACCTGTGAACACAGCACAACTATGAACATTTCATTGAATAAAAAGGCTTATTGAGAAAATAAGAGGCTAATTAATTTACAATGAAAGTAGCCCTGCTGTATTTTTACTGTGCCACAGAAGTGTGAAGTCTTCTGGCGTCTCAGGGGTTAAGGTCATCACAGATTCTCTGATGGCCTCTTCCCCACCCTCAGCCGTCTGCCAGGGGACAGTCGGACAGCCAGAGCCTCTCCCAGGATAAATCCTTCTGTGAGGGCCTGCTTAGCTCCGCTCCACTCTGCTCCAAAATAATTCCAGTTTTCCCCTGGCCATGTGCTCAGCAGGAGCAAAGGGGACAGAGGATAGCCTGCCCGCTAATCCCTTTTTCCCCCTTCATCCTCTTCCTCCTCCTTCTGGATGGGTTGGGTCCCTCTATTTCTGGAGTCTCTTTCTCTGGTGTCCGCTGCAGCGCACATGGCAGATTTTTACTGCCATCACGGTTTCCCAGAGTCAGGGTGATGTGTTTGCATGTCTGCTTTTGTCCAGGTAATGATCCATAAAATCAGTTTACAAAAGATATGAAAACAGTTTTTATTATTGATTAATTCATCTTTTAAATAAACATTTTACCAATATCACAAATGGGCCATTGGTCAAAACAGGAGTTTGACAAAGATCAGATCATTTCTTTATTCAGTGACACTCAAACTCTCACCCACACTTTTGTGTCTCCCCATATTGATCACTCCAATTCCTTATTTGCCAGACTGCCCCAGAAATCCACCAACCACCTGCAACTGGTGCAAAATACAGCAGCAAGGGTTCTCACAAGAACAGAACTGAACTGACTTTAAAATCACTGAGCAGCCTGGGCCCCGTCTTAAACCACCAATCACAAATTCAGAGACACCTTCAGATCACATGCTTTGTGACATCACAGTGACATGAAACAGAGCAAAGCAGCAAATGTTTGTCGTTTTTCATTAATCAAATATCAAAATTGTCAACTAGTTGTTCCAGCTCCACTGTGGTCTGAAAACAGTGGAGGTCTTGATGAGATACTGGATTTCCAGATCAGTGCACAGTGGAAATAATGATTCAAGACTTAAAAGAAGCAAATAATGTACATCTAAATATGAACCTTTATCATCGTAGTTAAAATAAAACATGAACACAACCAGTTCTCATGGGCAGCAGCTCGAATTTCAACTGTAGCAGTTACAGTAGGAAATAAGAGTAATAATAATATCATGTCTTCAGTTGTTGCAGTTTTGAGTCTTGAGTGCTCGACACATTGACCTTTAGGTGGTTGTTTCTGGAAGTCATAGTGTATATCTAAGAAATATCACTTCCACTTTTTTCTGTCCTCTCAACCTTTCTGTGGAGGAACCTTGGAATTGTTCTCTTTCCACGTCAGTCTCATTTTTCTGCAGGAAGAGGCTTTCCCTCCTGTTTCATCCCTGTTTTGTAGTTGTATGTTCACACATGTAGACCTGTAGGTGTTTTTCTTCCAAATCACCTGCAGTCTGCATGCTGTGTGTCCTGCACTCCATTCAGCCCCGTTCTGCCTCCTCCTGCAGCGGCTCGCAGTGAGGGAGGCGGCGTTGTCACCACTTGTCTGTAGATTTGTGAAATGTCTTTGCATAGAGCTGCAGGCTGCACTGAGTGGTGCTGTCATGTACTGCTGCACTTTAACTACCTGACATCTGATATCTGTCTTAAATGTTTCCATGTGATACGACAACAAGAGACGTGAAGTAAATGAAGTCGTGATGCTCAGGAGCACAATCACTCTACTTTTTGTATTTGACAGGGACGGTGCATATTGTTACCCTTTCTCAAAAGGTTCCAGAGGTAAAGGCGGATTTTCATCTGTTGTTCTTGAAGTAAAAGTTAAAAACATTAATATTGAGAAGAAAAGCAGAGAGAATACAAACACCATGAAAACACCTCACTGCTCTGATGTTCCTGATGAACCATGCTCTTCATGCTGTGGAGACTGAAGGTTGTTGGCTCTGACAGAAAAAGCAGGTCGGCCGAAGGAGAAGAACAATCTCCTTGTGTTTCACTGTGCTGGAGCAGCCATGCTGTGTCACACCTGGAAAAGAAGGCACAGTCTGCTGTTTCTAACCATGTGTTCCCAGCTCAGCGAGTCGAGCGTCTTCAGAATATGACAGCACTGGTGTCATCGTGGCTGTTTATTGTCTGTTTGTTCAGGGATTCTCTGGGCTTTGCTGTGGCTTTGTCAATGTTCTGTACTTGCCAAGGACATGTAGCAGATGTTTTTCTTGGTCAAACTGTTGGAGGAACATTTATGACTAATGTGGTGCTGACGCAGATCGGACAGTATGGAGGTAAATGAGCAGTATACAGGGAGAGGGTCACCTATACATCACTGTGAATATATACCACCACTTCCACTGCCTCTTATCTGGTTTCATACTGTTTGGCCCATTGATGTGAAATAAATGTAAACATTTCTTCTTCCATGTTTCTATGTAGCTCTCCCCTAATTCAGTAACACTGTTATTTACATTAGATTAGAAGTTTTAACATCATTTTTTATCAGAGACACCAGTCACTGAAGAAGAAGCTGAAGCTGTTAGAGATCAATAAAGACTCAAGAACATAAGTAGATATTTTTACTTTAAAGTCAGTGAAACAACAGACTTCAGACTAATTATAAAGGCTCTGTGTGCAGCACAGACAGTATTGAACTGACCATTATTTCTGTCTGTAAATAAATAACTGTATAAACAACCCAAACAGCCACAAAACATGGAGTAGTTCCCTTAGTCTGCAGTATGATCGACCCTGCTTGGATTTTGCAGTGGAGCTAAGACTACTGCAGGCTGCAGATGACAGGCTACAGACTACAGGCTACAGGCTACATGCTACAGGCTACAGACTACATGCTATAGGATACAGACTACAGGCTACAGCCTGCAGACTACAGGCTACAGGCTATAGGCTAAAGGCTATAGGCTACAGGCTACTGGCTACAGACTACAGGCTATAGGCTAAAGGCTATAGGCTACAGGCTACTGGCTACAGACTACAGGAGCAGACTACAGGCTACAGACTCCAACAGTCATGTCTCATTCTCCTGGACTTTGTTTTGGTCCGTCCATCTTCTCACTTTCCTCCTCCAAACCAAATCAGCTCTTACACTTGAGCTGTCGTCTTGTAAGGATCCATAAGATCCAGCTTTACGTTCCCTAGCAACCACACAGTGGAACATACAGTGTGTATGTTCAGCTGGAGGCACATGGCCTCCACTGTTGGAGGCTAATGGCTACGATGGCTTCAGTCAGATTGGGCAGAGAACAGAGGTGGATGAGAAATGACCCATCCTGCTGATCAGGGGATGTTGTGTAGATCAGAATGATCTAGTCTAAATGTTAGTGTACCTTACTGCAGTGACACACAATAACACACAATAACACACAGTAACACTGCCCATAATTAAGGCATTATTATTATTATCACCCTGTGTTTGCTAAGTCACAGTGGTAATGCTCTCGTGTAGCAGATTTTTGTGCAGTGAAAGTCTCTCTCTCTCTCTCGTTTGTCTGCCTCAGCTCTCAATGAGCTCAGCTCGTTGTGTGCAAACTCAGGGTTTGATTAGCATTGCCTGAGGCGGAGAGTAGTTCCCTGGCCTTTACAGTACAACCATAAAACAAGGAGAGGTCAAGCTAAACACTTGTGAATGTAAACACGTCCATGCAGTGGGGAGAGCCTTTTTATGTTTTATTACTGATCTGATGTGATGTGACCTTGAGCGCCATCAAAGGTGCCATTAAATAAAATCAATTATTATTATAAAGAGAGAATTTGAATCATTTGCATTAAATGAATGGAGGACTTCACAGTCGGGAGTTTAATGTATCATCCCTCCTACGTCTGTCTGGCTCAGTGTCACCCAGGTCACGTGGAGGTGCTGTATTATGAATAACATGTAAAGGATCAAAAGACTGTTGCTCAGCTGTTCATATGTTATTTTTGGTATTTCTCTCTCTCCCGCTTTAGTTAAACACCCTTCAAAGCTCCCTTAGGTTTCTTTATTTCTCCTGCACAGTTTGAATTCCTTCCAGGTTTCAACTTATTTGTTTTAGAGATGCTCAACAAAACCTGAACCTCCGGGGAGACGTGGGTGGAGAGGCTGAGGCAGGTGGGGTTTGTTTGGTTTTCAAAGGGTTAAAGTCTTTTCACAGAAGATTAAACTATTCAGCAGCTCGGTTGAGGGAAAAATGTAAAAGTCACACAGTTAACTGTTGCAGCCACAGTGAACTTTTTCTAATCACCCCTGTTTAGCTACACAGTTAATCATTATGTGATTTGTCAATATGAAGGTGTTCTGTTTAAACTGAGGCCTGAAGATGGAGATATCTTAGCTCAGAGGAAGGTGCTGTATTTCTCCTGATGTTTGTAGCTGTGTCACAAAGTAATAAAACTAGTGAGTGTGAAAGAAGAAGGGCCATAAACAGCCTGAGCAGCCGGAGCTGCTCTGAGAGGTGGATGGTGCAGATGACAGTGAAATCGTTTGGTTTGTTTACAACATCATCTGTTAAAAAATTTAATCTCCCGGCTGCATGTGAGTGAGGAGGGAGGAGTCAACCAGTCCTCAACCTGAACAACCACCGGGCTGTTTCCTCAACCCTCTGACACCACCTGTAGGAGCGCCTCCTGAAATACAGCCCCTACGCTGGCCGGTGTACCGGACCTTGGTTGTCATGGTTACAATAATAAACATGCAGACTGTACTGACATTGACTAACCTACCTTTGTCGCCATGGTTACTATAATAACGGTCATGGCTTGGTTAGGTTTAGGAAAAGATGGTGATTTGGCTTAAAATAAGCACGTCCTCAACATTAGACAATCTTTGTTGTCATGGTAACAATAATAACAACGAACAGTCATGGATAATAGAAAAAACATAAATTGCTACTGTCTCCTGTGTCATATTCATCCATCCACCCCAACCTCCTATAAACTCACCGCACTTTTCCCTTTGCATCTGTCGTCATTACTACGACCACTATATGTCGCCTAGCAACAAAACCTAACTATGGGTCATAGTAACGACCTGTGGGCTCGTTTGTTACAGTCTGGTTTTAGTAGTTGGAGCAAGGCTGTGAAACCTGTTGTATGAGATTAAATACTGATGACTGAACATATAAGAATCAACTTTAAAGTTAAAGAAAAACATCCTGAAAGTTGAACATTCAGCTGATCGGACACAAAACAGTCGCCATCGGGTTCAAATGTTTTTAAACCCTGTTTTTTGTGGCATGAAGTTTTTTCCACATTCAGCCAGCAAGAGGAACAAACACGAACACAGAAACCTCTCAGGTGCAGTGGACCGGTTCCTGTCGGACCCCGTCAGTCTCAGTAAGGAGCTGATAGAGGGAACTGGTCTCCAGGGCCTTTAAAGCTGTTGGGGCTCACCTCCCAGCAGACAGCTCGAACTCCGTGTGATGTTATGAGGTCCTCAGGATAAACATGTCAATCATAAAGCGCTGTGTATGTTATTCTATAGTGGGTTACACAGGAAGTGTTTCCATGTAATTACCTTGGCTGTCTGTGGCAGGCTGGTGCTGCCCGGCGGCCATGCTGCTGTGTGTGCTCAGTGCTCAACCACTGGAACCAGAGAGTCCCTGCAGAGATCAGCTCTATAATACAGCTGGAGCTGAACTCCACTCCTCCACTCCTCCTCTGGTGCTCCTCTACTGCTCCCCGAAGGCCTCGCCACCTCCACCTCTCCTCCTCTTCCTCCAGGCGAGTCTCTGTCTCATCACCGACTCGTAATAGTATAAACTGAATAGTGGGCTCTGGTCATGAGGGAGCCCGGCTGTAGTCGAGATGGACGACTCAATCTGCTGAACCTGACTGCTGATCATTGCCGGGCTGGAAGTCAGAGCAGTTAGTTGCCTGGAAAATAAATGATACATGAAATTAATGTTGCAGCAACAGTGGGAGGTAGGTCAAATATTTATTTGAATGTTCCCTGGCAGAAGGTTTAATATGGGATACAGTGACAACCTTTCTGAGCTGAGTCAAACTGATGAGATTTATATGAGTTTATTAGTCCAGTATCAACTCACACCTGCTTTGTTTCCCAGTGAACAACAGCTGTTGAAATATCTGTTTAAAAATATGTCAAACAGACCCATGAACTGTGCTGAACGAGTTGTCAGACGAGCAAATCAAATATACATTTTGATTCTGCTGGTGAAAGCAGCATTAAGAACTTTTTACTTGGATGTTTCCATGTGAAAAATTGGCAAAGTTTTCTATGTGTTTAGTTTGTGAAACGTGCTGTCCGACCAGAGTGGACTGGAGGGCGGAGTGAAAAGGGGGGGCAGGGAGGGTGGCACTATTTCAAAACAGGGACAACAGCGTTCTCAAAAAAAGTCCCACAAACAGATGAATAACAAATGAAATTCAATCACGTCCACACACCTGACCAATTACAGCATAAAGTGGGCGTAAATGTCTGATTGTCAGATTTGGAAGGTTACTGAATCTGTCGGACACATACGGCCCTAATCCGACGGAGGAAATGTGTGGGAGGAGGGGGTGTCCAATAATCCAGTGCCACTTCCTGTTTTCTCCGGCAACACTGTGGTTTCGTGCAGATGTTGCCCTCTGTTGTTGGTTGTCCCTCCTCCAGGCCGCGGTGACGGTCGCAGCTCGGCCACGTTGTGTACGTGTTTGCAGGGTGAAACGAGCCTGGTCCAGCAGTGACCTTTGTCTGCACTAATCCACGCTGTGTTTCCATGGGATTGCTTCCTGCAGGGGGAAAGGGGTTAATCGTCGTGCTTGGAGCAGATTTGTGACTGACTGGATTAAGTGGGGCTCAGAGTGTTGGGCACTCCACTAATCTCAGGCATCCATGCCCCTGCTGGCTGTTGGGGAAGGACTGACTGACTGACTGACTTATTTCCAGTTTGACCAAGTGAACGAATGACTGATGCACTGATGATGGAGAGGCCGATTTTTCCACTGAGTGTCAAATGAGAAATGTAGAAACACTTTGCATTTTATTTCTCTGTGTCTTCAGACACACCCTCCACTCTGTTTGAAGAAACACTGTGTAGAAACCTTGTTATATTTGGAGTCTGTGTTGATTTAGCACTTTACAACAGTTCCCACTCCCTTGTCCCACTTTGTGAGTCAATGATTAGCAGAGACTGTTCAGTATTTTTAGGCCCACAGTGTTAGAACGAACTCTTACCTGTGACTGTGTGTGTCTGAGACTCCTCAGTGGTTTTTTTTCTTACATATTATTTTAACACAGTTTACACTTTTGAAATGATGTGTTAAATTTCTCATGCTCACACATGGCGGTAGTGCTCTTCCTGCTGTGGGGAATCAGTGTCGGAACTAAAAGTGACTGAAGCTGCTTAAAGCCACACATTAGGATCTTACCTCTCTGTGGCAGCGGCAGCAGCAGCAGCAGCAAACTCATTGGTTTAGAAATATTAGTATGTGGAGCATTAACTGTGTCTCCACCACAAGGTTTACAATTTACATGGGTTCAAATTTAGCTTTAAATGATCTGCCATCCAGGTTTACAGGTTGATAAAGGCAACATGCATTTGTCTGTAGGTTTCAACTGACTGACAGGAAGCACAACATATTACAGCAATTATCAAAGAACATTCATTCTTTTTATTATCTGAGCAAGTGAGAGAAAACCAGCTGTGATATCTGAAACCCTAACAACAGCAGCAGAGGTGAAGGACTTGGAGCAGTGACTTATTCAAAATTATCATTATTATTTTTATATTTCTATATATATTATATATATTATTATGGAGTGCTGCAGGAATGAGTCCTAAAACCCAGATATAACATTTTACCACATCCTGTTCCCTTGTCCTGAAGTCTCTGGGACATTTTGATGTTTTATTCTCCAATATAAAATCTGTCAGTAAATCCCTCAGTCCTAAATCTTGAAGCTTCTCCGTCTGTTAAAAAGGCCGGTTACTAACAAGAGTCTAAATGAGACGACAGAGGTTGTCGGGGACGTTAGACGTCATCAGTCCAACATGAAAACCGATCTCCTCACCAGTCCACCTTTACAGCCTCACTGTGTTTCTACAAATTGTCACTAACTTTACAAGTGGAAGTTTAGTGGTGGTGACGTTGAAGTCATGCATTTAGGCTTCAAACATCATAAAGTGGAGTCATTAGTGAAGATTATCCTGCTGAACAAACCTGTCAGGATCAGAAACTGTTGTTTGTCGCAGTTTATTTTCTGCAGTAAAACAAAAGACAATGTAAAAATCCTATTGGCTGTTTGTGGAGGGAACCAGGGAGACGCTAACATCAGGGTTGCTCTACAATAATACATCATCCCTGCAGCTGTGTGTTATCTGTGTGTGAAGAGAGGAAACAGCATGAAGACAACTCGTGTTTATTTATCCTGCTGTTTTGAAAATGGTGCGTTTGGGGTTTTGAGCTGGTTCATGTAACTGTCAGTTTTCATTTGCAGTCACTCAACAATCTGTTTTCACAAAACTGAGAAGGTGGAGACGCAGAGGTACGACCTCAGCTTCTGTCACTGTAGATCCTCTGGTCTGTGAGAGTTCAGTTACCATGGTGATGAGTCAGAATATGTTGTTGATACAGGTAGACACAGACACACTCAAACACAAAGACAGGTGCCCACACACAGACTTGACCAGGTTACTGGTGCATGTAACAAACAGGTTATAAAGGTCACACACACACACACACACAGTATGTGACTGAATCATCTACATCCCAGAGTAAAAATGATTGATTGAAGTCACAAGTTTCCTGAACCGACGACAACATCTTCAGGTTTTTTTGTTGTTTTTTTTCCCTCATCCAGACCAAAAGTCAGACGCTGCAGTGATAAAAATCACAATTACAGCAACAAGTCAAATAAATAAATGTAGCTTAGCATCATCTTTGCAGCCAGCAGTGATGGAGACAGTGAAACACACATTTCCTCAACAGTGGATTTAAAAACACCCTGCTGTTGCAGCATTATTGTACATTGGCTTTGTCTGTCTTTGTTTGTTTGCACTTTTTTCAAATCTACTGTTTCTCTCACTGTGCAAGCTCTTCCATCATGGAGCTGATGCGAAAGAAACCAACCTGCAGAGTGTTAGTTAATGCTGCACCACACAGCATCAAGCAACACATTAAAACACAACCTGAGAGTATGTGTGTGTGTGTGTGTGTGTGTGTGTGTGTGTGTGTGTGTGTGTGTCTTTGTGCTGTGGCACGATGGTGGAGTTACACCTGTAAAACCAGCAGACCTTTAAACCCAGAGTTCAGTCACAGACCAAATGAGCTCTGTGGAGAGATGGCCTGCTCATAGCCTGCAGCTACACACACACACACGCGCGCACACACACACACACACACACACACACACACAGGCCAGGGGGCTTTTATATCCACATGCATGCTGAAGATCCGTTCAGTCATGGACCCACATGCTCGGGCTGTGAGGTGAATAACTGATGTGTTGATTTTCTCTCTGAAATCCTGCAGAAACATCAACACATCTCAGTCAGACTGTGATCAATTCACCCAAAACTACAACGTCATCAGGTTATGTTGGGCTGTAACGAACAGTTATTGTCCTCATCAGTTTATCTGCAGATTATTTTCTTGATTCATTATTGTATGTAGTTAAATGTCAGGGACTGAGCCTGAAGTGACGTCTTTTAATTTTACCACCATAGAAGAAAACCAGCAGATACTGACGTTACACAGGGAAGAAAAAAATACACAAATGATTAATCAGTGATGTTTATTTTATTAACTAATTGATTAATCCACTGATCATTTCGGCTGTAATGTTTTGTAGACTCTCACCTTCATTCTTTGATTGATTCATTTATTTTCTCTTGTGGTTCATGTCTTCTTCTGCATCTGTGTCTTTGCTGTTAAACATTTTATATCTGGGCAGAAAAATCTGTATAAACAAAAAACTCAAACAGTAAAACCTTCAGCTGAGCTCTCAGCTGCTGCCTACGTGCCTTTGAGCAACGTGGCGGTTTTAGCTCGGCCCAACTTTGTGATTTGAATTTTCACCGAGTGCAAACTACGTAGTCATAGATGTCCGTCCAGCTGCTGCACTCTGCTCCCGACCTGTCACACAAGCAGATGGATAAATGGAGGATCTGATGTTTATTAGCAGCTGAGATCATTGGTATCAGGCCACACTGTACATGGTTGAATATATGTGGAGCAGAGAGGAGCTCTGACATCCGGATGCACTCTTTGACCTGTAAAATTAGATTTTGGTTGCTTCAAGTGGATATTTGGTTTCACAGTAATAAGCAGAAAGAGGAAGATGGAGAGAGATGTATTTATAACAGCATGTCATCGGCTCTGGGACCTTTTTATCGGCAATCATATCCGTCGTTTTGAAATTGTTTTTTAAACTGATTTCTGAGAGTCCAGATTCCCAGTGAACGTGATCACATGATCACATTTGATCATGCCTTCTCTTCATTTTACTAAAACTGTGTTTCAGTGAGGGAGTGGGAGTCTTTCTTCTTCTCTGTCTCACTGGAGTCAACAACCAGTCGCCTCAGTGTTAGGAACAGATCTGATTCATATTCTGACACCACTGTCATCTCCTGTACACACACACACACACACTCATATATACACACACAAAGTGCTTATCTAATATCAGGACAAGGTCAGTATCTGTCTGTGGAGATGAATCTCTCTCTCTCTCTCTCTCTCTCTCTCTCTCTCTCTCTCTCTCTCTCTCTCTCTCTCTCTCTCTCTCTCTCTCTCTCTCTCTCAGTTTCAGGGTTAGACACATGGGCCTTGACATATAAGGATCTGTTTTCTTCCTGGTCATTCTTTTTGTTCCTGACTGCTCAGCACTGACCACACACACACACACACACGCACACACACACACACACACACACACACACACACTGCATGCAACTTATTCTGATCATTCTAAACCACAAGAAGAGGTTCCTGTTGTGTGTGTGTGTGTGTGTGTGTTGTGCTGATGGTGCCCTTTTGTCTGTGGTTGTACTTGTGCCTGTGCTTCCTTGTCATCAGGACAGATGAGATGTTCTGTGGGTTTAGAGTTTAGATTTAACACCTCACGTTGCTGCAGCTGTTTTTGGCTCCTTCACAATTATTGTTGGAGCTTTTTGTTAAATCTGAATCAGAGTGTGGAGCCTGGACTTTGTTCCGGTTCATGCTGTACAACTAGAAGTCAAAACTGAAGTAACTTGTTTGATGCAGAAGCAAAGTAGAAGTTTCTGGCACAACTTCACCTGTTTCTAATGTGGATGGAGAAAAGAAAAACTCCAGCGACACCTGAAGTGAACAGAAGAACTTTTTTAAAAAAAATTGCACGAGCAGTTTTTTTTTTGTTTTGTTTTGAGAAAGATAAAATGTGTGACAACATTGTTGTGCAATGTTAGCACTGTAAGTGTTCTGGTGCTGCAGAGATGCCCTGGCTCACAAATCACATTCTCCAAACGGAAGACCCAACAAAATTCACTTCTTCATCATTATTAATTTTTTCTGAGTGACAGTGAAATATAAAAACAATCTTTCCAACCTGCCAATATATAATGCAGTATGATTTTTTGAATATCGCGCAGCTCTACTAGATTTTAAACTATACTCATCAGTTTCATCACCTTTCAACAGCTTTTAGTTTTTCATTGTCGAGTGAGAAGACGTCACCCAGGTGGCCTCACTCAGACGTTGGCTCAGTGATCTCTGAGAAACGCGGTGATAAAACTCAGCGGTGAGAGCTTAACACCGGAGCTGCAGACAAAATCGAAGGAGGACTCAGATTTTATGGATCATCGTTTTAAGAGTTGAATAGAACCCAGAGGCTCCTGAACCCAGAGAGGAAGCACCGGGATGATTGTTGCGATGAAGATATCAAGCTCAGTAGCTGTGTGTGTGTGTGTGTGTGTGTGTGTGTGTGTGTGTGTGTGTGTGTGTGTGTGTGTGTCTGTGTCTGTGTCTGTGTCTGTCTGTGTGTTGTACACAGCCTCAGTGTGTGTGTGTGTGTGTGTGTGTCTGTGTCTGTGTCTGTGTCTGTGTCTGTGTCTGTCTGTGTGTTGTACACAGCCTCAGTGTGTGTGTGTGTGTGTGTGTGTGTGTGTGTGCGTGTGTAGTATAACTCACAGTCAGCATCAGGCTGACATGAAGACTGACATGACATCAGCTCTGTCTCTGCTCTTCTCTGTTAAATCCACTGGATGCAGCTGAAAACGCAGAGACACACGGATGGAGTTCGGTCAGTTCATTAAACAGGAAGTGGAGACAGGACATCAGGGCTTATAAAACCCCTCCTGTCATGTGACCAGCCATGGTTTTCTTCCTGAACGCTCTGCCTCTGTGTCTCTGCTCATAGGAAGGTCAGTGGCAGCGTATTGATTCTGGCTGGCTGTCTCCTGCGTACTGTACAAGGCTTTTTATAACCTGACAGACAGACAGTCAGCTGCCTGTCTGTCTGCCTGTCTGTCTGCCTGTCTGCCTGCCTGACTATCTGTCTGTCTGGCTGTCTGTCTGCCTGTCTGCCTGTCTGCCTGTCTGCCTGCCTTCATACGTGCTGTCCACTGTCTGTGTCTGTCTGTTGTCTGAGCCTGAACCAAAGCTTGTGGATCGTCTTTGTCTGCATGTAACTGATGGTGCTGCATCAAGTGTTATTAGTGTGAGTGTGTGTGTGTGTTTCAGTGGTGACACCCCCCACCCTCTTTACAGATGTACACACACACACCTCCTCCTCATGACTGGTTTTCTCACCAATCAATATTCTGCAGTGGAGCTCCTCGGCCTGCGCCCTGTTAAGCCTTGCAGCGTCTGTGTGTGTGTGTGTGTGTGTGTGTGTGTGTGTGTGTGTGTGTGTGTGTGCGCATGCGCATGCTTGTCCACAGCCAGCTTGCTGCTTATCAATATCTTCACCTCTCTCACTTCAGAAATGATCCTCTCCTCTTCCCTCCAGGCCTCATCGATCTCTGTGAGAGATGGATGCAATCAGAAACAAGACGTTGCAGGACTGGATACTGACCGTCTGTCACGCTGACTGAGTGGAACTTTACTGCCTTAAATTTACCTCCAGTGCCATCCAGTGTAGGTTAGATTGATGCGTCGGGGTGTGTTTAAAACATGGTTGTGTTGTGTTGTGTGTCGGTGCGGCTCACTTTAGCTCTAACATGTTGAGGCGTGCTCGTATGAATCTGTGCCGCAGCCTCGCAGCAGAAGGCGACTGCGCCGACCTGTGATGATTACAGCCAAACGGTGATGCTCACGCCCGCCTCGGCCAAGCGGGAAACCGATTTCTACTGTGACATCTGATGTTGAGTGTGAACGGCCACACAGATGACTCACTGTGCATGTGTGGGTTTTCTTTCCACCCACTGTCCACAGACATGTAGGTTTGGTTAATTGGAGATAGTGAATGGTTTCCTGCCTCTATTATAGTAGACCCCATTTCTTTGTGTGTGTTTCTGGAATATGATTAACACACACAGCAGATTTTCTTCATGAGACGTTTGACAGCAGAGGATCTCAGCGTGTATCGTCCGACCTTGTGTGTCTTCGTCCGTGCTTCCTGTAAACAATATGGAGGGACGGCGAATGGCAGAGTTTAGTTCCACACTGGAAATTTTCCCAGCGGGTAATAAACTCGTGACAACACCAGACATTATGTGTAGATTAGAAGTGTTACCTCCACCTCCATCAGACAGTTTGCAGGTTGAAGTATTCATATTTTACAAATGAGAGTTTTTTTTATTTGCTGATGTGGTGATTTGAAAAAATGAACCAAACAGGTTTTATGTAATAAAGAAATGAAATGAAAAAAGATGTTATGTATTTGCCTGAGCACCGTGTACCACCGGTAACACCGACTGCCACAGAAACCCAGTTGGACATTTCATTGTTGTAACTGTTTCTGACATTTCTATAATTGGAGCTGTTTATGTGCGAAGTTCAACAGTTTGGAAAATAGCACTTATTCACTTCCTGGTGCAGAGTTTGTTGTGATTAAGTATAAAAGGCGAACAGAGGGTGAAGACATCACTGTGACGGTGGTTGTTGGGCCTGGTGATGATTATGATGGGATGATGCTGATGATGATGGTCACTGTGATGCTCACAGTGATTTTCCCTGTGACTCCAGCTCCACTGTCACATTGCAGCAGCATGAACTGTTGTTTCTTTAAATCACTGTGAGGATTTCTGTCTGTCTTCATTATCCTGATGTCGATTTTTTATTACAGTTATTCAAACGTAGTTAATCTAAGATAAATCTAAGGGGTCACAAGATGATTAAGGAAAGAAATGAAATATTTCTGTTACATAAGACTGTTTATGTTTGACTTTTCTTTTGCTTTTTCTTGTGAAATGCTTTCAGCTCTTAAACTTACTGAAAATCTTCCAAATGAAACAATCCAAGACAGCAGAGCTGCTTACAACACACATCCAGAGTGAAGCAAAAAATAGATCACAAGTAAGAAAATCTTTAAAGGGGTTACAAGACAAAAATGATGAGAACCACTGGATTCTATACGTAATCAAAACTGTGTTTCCTGCTTCACGCAAGTTTGAAATATAACATGTAAAGAGAAGCAGAACAGTTGTATAAAATAAAATACACATAAATTGGCTCCAAAATACACACACACACACACACACACACACACACACACACACACACACTGGATCCAGTGTGATGCAGAGTCTTGTTCACCAACTCGTCCCAGTGGACGACTGTGCAGAACAAAGGAGAACTACTTTCAGTAGAGCTGAGGTGATGATGATGATGGTGAAGATTGCAGTAATTCCTGTGATGATGATGATGATGGTGATGATGGTTGAAGTCAGTATTTCCCATCTTTTCTTTTTTTTGTGTCTATTTAAAGAATCAGATTCCATCAAATCACCATCATTTTAATGGACAACCAACCTGGATCGGTTTCCATGGAAACCAACAAACATAATGGGAAGAGAGGGGAGAGCGAGGCAAAGAAACACAGAGAGAGAGAGAGAGCAGTACTTACTTCTGATGGATGTAGATGAAGAACATCTAAGAGTGCTGCAGATAGAGAGCTGGGAGGGTGGAGCTGGAACACAGCAACGGTTGGGGGGAAGTTGAGACCGGAGGAGGAGGAGGAGGGGGAGGGGAGGGGAGGGGGGGGGGGCAGTTTGTGGTGAAGCAGGATTGAGGGGGGAGGAGGAAGAGGTGGCAGGCTGATGATGAGGAGAAGGCAGCAAGAGATGGGGATGGGGGTAGTAGTTAGGTGGAAGGATGCCAATTTGACAACCAGGGTCCAGCTCTGCACCACCACTGCCTGTAAAACAAAGAGAACAAAGAGGCTGAGCAGAGTGAGACGCACCAACCCCCCCAACTCCTTCATGTGAGGAAACAATGTCCACCTTAATTGATTTTCTTAATGAAATTCATTTTGCTCTGCTCTGCTGGGACGAACTGAGGCCAGGCTGTGAGTTTGTGTCCTGATGAAATGCAGAGAATCAGCAGATACTGAAGAACGGTGACGTGACTCTGAGTTGGTCCAGAGAAAATCCACATCCACAGGCTCCGAGTGTTCAATCAGACCTGGTGTGACTGAAAAATCAGTGAAGTCTTGATCAGTTATGTTTTATTACATTTTATTGTATTTCAGAGATTTTTTAGGATGCGTGGTTGGACACATGTACAAGTACATAATACGTTTGTGTTAAAAGGTTTTAGATTTCTTATAAACAGCAGCACATGTTGAAGTTGTGAGTAACTTCTCACAGAGGACAAAGATTAAATGATCAATAATATGATGAACAACAATAAGCCCCTGTATTTGCAGCTGTTGCTGACCTGTGGTTTTACTGTAGGGCTGCAGCTAACACTTATATTATTGATTTATCTTCAGATTATTTTCTCAATTAATGAATTCATCATCCAGTCCATTCAAAAATCAGAAGATGGAGACAATCGTCCGTCACAGTGATGTCATCGCTTCAAACCAACAGTCAAAGACAAGTGAAGGCAGCAAATCGCAACATCTGATAAAACGGAGCCAGTTGCTGATTATTTTTCTGTCCAATGAAGAATCAGTTAAGTGACATTTCAGCTCAACTTGACTTTAATTTACATTTTTAGATTTTGTATAAATGACAGAAGGCTCCACACACACTTCCTGTCCAATTACAGGCGATTCCTGCAGCCAATCACTGGTATGCTTTCATAATATTATCTTCAAATAACCAACTGCAGAGTGGACTATCTGCTTCCTGTTTGAACCGGCATGCACGTGTCAGTGAAAGGTCATGTGATGTGCGTCTTCAGACATTAGCGTGGACAGAGATCGTTTCTGATGTGGAGCTAAAATGAAAACGTGTCAGTGTGAACGAAACCTCGGCGTCAGCCTCCATTACACCACTGCTCTGTAAACCATTTTATAATACATGATAGTTTTTCTACATTTAATTAGTGCTGAAACAATTAGTCAATTAATTAATAGATTGACTGAAATTAGTTGACAGTGATTTAATAATTGATTAATTTCTTGAGCAAAGTGAGAAATGTTTTCTGGTTTTGTCTTTTCATGTGAGGATCTGCTCCCTCTTTTCTGACATAATTACCAAACAATTAATCCAAAAAAATTAATTGATAGAGAACATATTCATCAGTGGCTGGCCTACAATAAACAAACTGAAGATATCAGGTTTTTGAGTTAATGAGACGAGCCTGTACTGTGTTTAATCATCAGCTCGATGCCTCATCACATCATACAGCTGTATTTCCAGCGTTTCCTCTCATGCCCAATAATCACGGTCGGCTGATTTGTTATTTAACAAGGATTCTGAGCTGCTCTGGGCTCCTCTAGTAAAACATCAAATCTCTGTGTGTAATTCGTGTTGGCAGAGAGGCTCCACGGCCCTCCAGTGGCTCCATCTGGGGGGAGGCAGGAGATTACTACTTTTTACAGAAGGAGATTTCTGAAGCTGGAGGTTTGATGCGTTGCTTTGGTGAAACGAGTCAAATTAATACATTTATAATAGTCATAGCTCCACTGTTAGTTTGTGTGACGTCAAGATATTTAGTGACACAACTGCACTGACCTTCATTAAGTTACTGTCTGTATCTGTTTGGGAGAGAATGAGGGAGGGGTGGAGCAAAAAACCTGGAAAGAAAATCAGGTTTTCTGCGATGATGTGTTGATGACATCAACACATCAGAGAGAGGAGGAGCTGTTGGAGGAGGAGAGCAGAAAAGAATGAGGTGAATAAAACAGAAGGAAGTGAGGAGAGGAAACGCAGGAGGGAGGAGGGGGGTGTGATGGGAGAGGAGGTGATGGAAGAGAGCAGGAGGAAAGGAGGGAGGAGATGGGGGAGGGAGCGAGTGAGTGGAAGAGAGGAGATGAGCGCAGAGAGAAAGATGTTTCCTTCCGTCTGTCCGGTGGCTAACCTGATTAGCTTAGCAATACCACAGGACCAGATCCGGCTGTTCTGCTCTCTGAAAACACACACACACACACACACACACACACACACACACACACACACACACAAGACTTGTCATGCTCTGCTTGTAGATCAATGACCTGCATCCAGGCGTCTGTATACTTCTGTCAAGAGCTTTCAGGGGAGATTGTGGAGTAGCTCAGATAATTATTATATTTAATGTCACGCTGACCAGGTTTCTTTCTGCTGTAAAGTTGGACATTTGAACATGGGAGTCTATGGGGACTGACTCACTGCTGGAGCCAGACTCTAGTGGTCATTAGAGGAACTGCAGCTTTTAACTCTTCAGTGCTGCTGCTTCATTGTCCAGCCCTGGAGGTCGACTCCTGACGACAACCAGCAGCTTGTTGTTCACAGTGACAGAGCAGTTCTGGTGTGTCTGATCAGTGAGGTCACATCAGACCAGAAGCTCAAACTAAAACCTTCAGTTTCAGGATCAACATGTTCTGACTCCACAGATGAGGGAAGACTGAGGGAGGAGTACGATTCCTCCTCTGTGTATCTGCTTCTTTATTTCTCACTTTCCACCTGCTGCTCCACTTCTTCTATTTCCTGCTCTTCATTTTTTCCCTCCTCCCTCGTTACTCTGCCTTTCCTGTTGACCCGTCTTGTGTTTTCTTCTTCTGCTCTACTGGCTACAACTTCTCCTCTTTGTCTCCTCCTTCCACTTATCTGTCCTCTGGCGGTTTTCTCCTTCTGCTGCTCCACATCTATTCTTCACCTTCTGCCTCTTCATGTTTCTCCATGAATTCAGCCTCTCCTCCCCCCTCCTCCTCATCCTCTTCCTCTACCCTCCTCGCAGCTCCTCCCCTGTTCTCCTTCACCATCTGCCCTCCTGGCTTGAGAGAAAGACTCCACATTTGTACTTTGTCCTACGGTCACAATCACTGACCTCTCCTCCTTCCTCCTCCTCTTCCTCCTCCTGTTGTACAAACCTTCTCCTTTGCTCTTTGTTGAAAGTTTAAATGCTCGTTGCTCCTCTCACCTCCACTCTGGTAAAAATAGACAACAGCAGAAAAGCAGCTGTTAATTATTCATCTTGGGTTCACTTTACTGCTCTGCACCTCTCATAATCTTCACCACAGTCATCATCATCACCATCGTCATCATCATCACTGTTGTCTGTGATGTGTGGCTGAGAGCATGTCACTCATTTAGGAGACGAAAACCACAATGAGTTTGTAGAGTTTCATAAACAGGAACCATAAATCCTGCTGTAGTTTTACTGTGAGTTTTGCTGCAGCATTGTAAATTGTAAATTAACTAAGAACTTTGAAGCCATTTATCTCAACACTGTTGGCTGCATTGCACTGTTTGAGGAGTGTGTGTCTCTGCATACATAAAGTCCATTTGCGTACGTTTCATAATTAATTCTCTTAAGACAAAGACAGAAGCGACGACAAATGTAGAGAGAGAGAAAAACACAGAGAGATAAAAGTGTGTTATTGAGGTGGTCCCATCGCTCCACATCCTGTGTGTGTGTAAATCTATCAGGCAGCAACACTGCTGTTCATCTGTATGCAGATGAGGACAGCTCATTACTGAGACCATTAATAAACAACACACACACACTCACATAGGAGGAAACTTGAAGCTCTCCTCAGTTTGGCTGACTGTGTGTGAGGGTGGAGGTGGGAGGAGAAGAATCCAGCAGATCAACAGTAAGATGGAGGGAGAACACCTTGTCGACCAGGTGATGAGGTAGCAGGTGATGTAATGAATATACTCAATGAATCGCAGCTCGTTCCAGGTCAGATGTAGTAAATGACTCAGTCACAAACTTGAAGTAGAAACTGTCATGTAATTGTCTCAAGCCGCCAGTATGAAACTAGCTTCAGCTCTTGGGAACTGGAGAGAGTGAAAGAAAACGAGTTTCTATATAACTGAAGATGGAGGAGCAGCTTGGGGTCAGGGGTCAGTGTTGCTTTGAGCTCTGTCTTTGTCAAGGGTCAAATTTAACTTGGTTGTGATTTTAATGCTGACAAATGTTGCATGGATTAGAATCAGAGTCATCACATTTAAGAAGAGCTTTTAGAGGAGATTTCAAAATATTTCCATGTTTATCATGTATTGTGATATAGCTGGGGCTCCACGCAAGATCTCACCTCGTGGCGTATCACTGATCATGAGGAAAGTGAGAAATCAGCCAAGAACTACACGGGAGGAGCTTGCTAATGATCTCAAGGCAGCTGGGACCACAGTCACCAAGAAAACCACTGGTAACACACTACACTGCAATGGATTAAAATCCTGCAGTGCCAGCAAGGTCCCCCTGCTCAAGAAAGCACATGTACAGGCCCGTCTGAAGTTTGCCAATGATCACCTGAATGATTCAGAGAAGTCTTGGGAGAAAGTGCTGTGGTCAGATGAAACCAAAGTCGAGCTCTTTGGCATCAACTTGACTCGCCGTGTTTGGAGGAAGAAAAATACTGACTATGACCCCAAGAACACCACCGTCAAGCATGGAGGTGGAAACATTATGCTTTGGGGGTGTTTCTCTGCTAAGGGGACAGAACGACTTCACCGCATTGATGGAAAGATGGACGGGGCCATGTACCGTAAAATCCTGAGTGACAACCTTCTTCCCTCCGCCAGGGCACTGAAAATGGGTCACGGATGGGTCTTTCAGCACGACAGTGACCCAAAACATACGGCCAGGGCAGCAAAGGAGTGGCTCAAAAAGAAGCATATTAAGGTAATGGAGTGGCCTAGCCAGTCTCCGGACCTTAATCCCATAGAAAATCTGTGGAGGGAGCTGAAGCTTCGAGTTGCGAAGCGACAGCCTCAAAACCTTAAGGATTTGGAGATGATTTGCAAAGAGGAGTGGACCAAGATTCCTCCTGATATGTGCACAAACCTGGTAATTAACTATAAGAAACGTCTGACCTCTGTGCTTGCCAACAAGGGTTTTGCCACCAAGTACTAAGCCATGTTTTGCCAGTTGATCAAATACTTATTTCACTCGATAAAATGCAAGTCTGTTTATGTCTTTTATTTAAAGTGATTTCCTGGATTTTCTTTTTGATATTCTCTCTCTCACTATTTGAATAAACCTACTATTAAAATTATAGATTGTTTCTTTGTCAGTGGGCAAACTTACAAAATCAGCGAGGGATCAAATAATTATTTACTCCACTGTATGTTTTTCTTGTCAGTAAATCCCATGAAAGGTCTGTCTCTCAGCTCTGAGCTCATTGGTTCCTACTGAAGATGTAACAGCTCACAAATATTAAGCTTCATTTTTTTTAAAGGTGAGATTTCCATGTTTGCAAGTTTCAATGATTTTCTCTGAGTGTTTACCTGAAATCTGCTATATTTGTATTGGATCACTCAGTAAACAGAAAAATATAAAATATGAACCTTTAACAAAGGCTCAGTAATTTCCTAAAGCAGCTGCTCACTGTTCTTCAGTTACTCAGACAGGAGGAAGTGGCTTGTTTGTCGGGGGCGATTTTCAGTGAGGGATTCATCTACATCCGAGGCTCTACATCTCTATATGAGGGCAGCAGATTGGTGTAGGGGGGATTGAATGGAGGGACATGTCACCATCTGGCTCACTCATGTGTTTTTGTGTCTCTGTGCCACAGAGGAATAAGATGCATCAGATCAGACAGGCAGAAAAAGAACGACTTCAAAATGTCAGAAAATCGCTCCACAGTGGAAGAAATCACCTGCTGAACACAGAAATTAAGTTCTGTTCACATCGGCCTCCTCATGACTTCATCAGCTCATTTTCCAAGAGTCTTCATGAAAAGTGAAGTCAGACAGATTTACCATTAGATAGCTTCTACGGGTCTAATATGAATCCTCTGTTCTTCAGTCCTCCAGCACCACAACAAAGAGATGGAGGCTAACCAGTGATTACAGCAGCCAGATTACGTGATAATTGAAAACGAGGTAATGTGAGCTGGTGACGATAGTAATTGAAAATGAATTAAGAGTAGATTAAAATAAGGTCTCATTTGATCATTTGTCAGAGTCGATTTGTTCGCCGGGCTGTGGTGAATTAACAACCTCAGAATAGTCTCTGAGTTGATTAACTTGCCACGTCGCAGGTTCACAGGATTGCTCGTAAACCTGCACATCTCCAGCTTTTTAAACTCGACCCCTGGAAATCAGCCATCACTTCAGTTCAGCCATTTTTTTCCCACCTGGAGTTACATTTAGCTGTGAAACAGCATTAGCGACTGATCTTTGTTTCTGGGGTATTTAAGCTGCCTGGACTTTTTTTTCAGAAACTGTTGGAGCTTTGCTAATTTCCCTGGCCTGTAATTATGGCCTGATTCCATTTAGAATAATAATACACCATTAAAACCTGAACCTGTGCCAACTCTGAGCGTCTGCCCTCACTGGTGAATTTTTCCTGATGATTCATGCTCAGTCTTTGCGACAAAAAGCTGCATAAAGATGTTGCGTTTTATTGTTGATCTGCTCCACATGGATGTGCTTAATGAAACTGGCCCCTGAGGCCTGTGTGTGTCAATCAGCTGACAAAGTTGTCATGGAGCTGGCAGCTTCAGTCAGCAGTAGTTCAGAAACAGCACCCTGAGGTGCCCCAACTGAAATCAAAAGAAAATAATTCTAATAAAGTAATAATAAAGTAACTAAGTGTAATTAGTTACCTGCAGGCTTTACAAAGTAGCAGAGCAGTGTCTGTATTGACCTAAAATCAACGCTGGGGAAAAAAGCTTCATATATGAAACTGCTTTTTCTGTGAGATGACTGAGTTTAGAGAAAAACTAATGTGACAGGAATGTGTTTGATCCTGGAGCTGCAGTGATTAGTTAATTAATCAATTAGTCAAAAACAACATGAAATTCTGGTTCTAAAATTTGAGACTTTGCTGCTTTTTCTTGTCGTAACATGTTTGTAAACTGAATTTCTCTCGTTTGGACTGTTGGTTGAATGAAAGAAGACCTTTGAAGATGTTGGCATCGAGTGTTGTAAAATGTGCATTTTTTGTTTTCTGGTGTTTTATAGATGTTAAGATTGATTGATTAATTGAGGAAATAATCATTACTTGCAGCCCTAAAAACATCCAAAAACAGATGAAAATTTTGTCTTTAGGGTTTATAGAGCTCTTGAACGTACGTGTGGCACTTGGTGCTGGTGCAGTCATCACCGACAGTCACATAGCGGCTAGACACTTGCTATTTTGTGCAATAACATGCCAAGCTGTGGATGCACTGCCTAAAGGAAGTACACAGGAATTAAACACCACGTCTGTCCAGGCTTTATATCTCTTTGCTGCCACTTAAACAGTTGAACATTTCTGCATTGAAGCCTCCAGCGCATACGTGTTTGTGTAGGGTTAGTGTGTTTGACCCCTCCAGCTGCAGCTGCTGCCTCCTCACATCTGCCCGATCGAGTCTTTTGTGTCTTTTTATTCTGTGATGCATATAAAGGTGATAAGGACGCACACTTCCAGCGCCCCCTCAGAGGCGTTCAGGGTGTCGTGGGTTAGGGTTAGTTCAGAGTGTGTGGGATCATCAGGTTGTCTTGTCTTGGATGCAGTCGACCTCCAGCTGTTGTGAAGAGGCTTCAGACGATGAGGTCTGCACCACAGACACAACGTCTTCCTGTCGGTTCACACTGATGTCAGATGTGTGAGAACGTAGTTTAATGAAAGAACAAATGAGACACTGGATCTCATTAATCCCTAAAACATGAATCTTAAACCAGAAGAGAGTCACCTGAGGATTTCTGTCACCTGAATGAATCCTTTTATCTCAGGTGCAGTGACAACAGCAGAAATGTCATTGTTTCTGGAGCATCTGCCTTTTTCAGCTCCATGTGCTGATGCGTGTCGACGGCTGGTGACTCTCACTCTGGATTGAAGCCTCTCTGCTTTAATGATGCAGCTCTCTGGATCACCTGGATTTTTACAGTGTGTGTAGTTGTTCTGGCTGGCTGCCTGGTTGCAGTGAGGAAGCTAATCCAGTGTGATGAGCCCTGGGAAAATCCTCCTGTGAGAACCATCTTTAATAGACAGATATGGGTCAGTGCTGCCACATGGACTATCTACAGGAGCTGTAGAGATACTCTGTGAGTGCATGAGCAGTATAAATGACTTTTTTTCTTTAAATAGAAACGCAGGGATCCCCTACAGTGTTTCACTGATGTGCATTGATAGCATAAAGAGCACAGACCAAAGTTTGCTATTGATTTAAAGAGAAATTTACCAGCCTACTTTAACTTGATCACAGCCTCTGTACATAATTAAAATTGCTTCCCAGCAGCAGAATCAACTGATAGTGGTTTACATGCAATTTCCTCACAGGCAGGTGAGTTTTGATAGTGCACAGTGTTGGTTGCAGTCAGCTGCAACCCTGATTGATATTCAGTTTGTAGAAGCTTTTCCATTTGGAACAGCTGAGGATGATTCTGTCTGCTGGGAAATGGAAGTGTTTCAGGTTTACGGAGGACGATACAGTTGTCAATCTGAAATGGATAGAAAAAGGAAAACATGTAGAAAGTGGAAGTCCGTTCTTCCCGCATGCAGGACAAGAGCACTGTGCATCACTCGCCAAACACTTTGAAGCTGCAGAACACCAGACCTACAGATGTGACCATAGATTTTTTTTTTCTCTATACTGAATATTTGATATGTTTAGTGTCAGTTCAAAGGAATGATCCTTTGACTCTTTCTCAGCCAGGAAGGAGTGCAGAGAGGTGAAGATGTGCAGACAGAGACCAGGAAGATGCAGGAGAGACCAGCAGCACAAAACCATCTGACAGGACGGGCTCTGCTGCTGTCAGGAAAAGATTTTAATCTGTTGTAGCAAACAGCTGAATTGTGCAATGAGACAGTGGTTTGGAGCAGTAAATATACATATACATATAAAAATGTAGAGTATATATGACAGACAGCTGTCCAGTTTTTTATTTAGCTTTTGTATGTGGATCTGTTCTCTCTGCCTCTGCTCTGTTCAGCCTGTCGTTCCTCACCTCAGCCTCTCCTGCAGCAGAGCAGCTCGTTATTATCTGAACATTTTCTCACTGTCACATGTGAACTGTTGAATTATGCATCGTCTTCCTGCTCAGAGTGAAGAATGACGTGGAGGTGAAATAAGCAGAAAATACGACTTGGGAATTCTCTTGTCAGCTTTTTTTTATTTTTTTGGTTTTTGTGTCATTGCCTGCACGTTGTAGTCTGCCTGTCTGTCCACCTGTCTGTACACAGCGTGCTCACCTGTCTGTCCCTCTGCCCTGTCAGAGCTGTTGGAGCAGCAGTTTGCTGGCTCCTATGGCATTGGGATCTTTGCTAAACTCATGAATCTGTTCAGTGTTTATTTGTCTCAGAATCCCTCAGGATTCGTCCGGGGCCAAAGTGCGGCACCCTTTTAGTCGAGAGGTGGAGGGTAAAGGTGTGATGGTCGAGGTGGTGGATGTGTGTGTATCTCATCACTGTCCTAGTCTTTTTGCAGAACTGTTAGCAGGATCTTTTCCTGGTAACAGTTGAGTTTCCTCATTTGATCTTATTTGCTGTAATAACGATGTTTCCACCGTAGATGCTGTGATCGGATTTTATAGAAGGAAGTCGGGGTTTCGAACACACTGGCAGTAGATCCCTGAATGTAATGTGTTGACCCTGTAGATCATCTGTGCTGATGCTTATTATGACCCAATGTTTACATTTTATTTTCAGGCCTCCAGCTGCCGTACTTTATGACGGGAGCAAAAGAGGAAGTCGTGACGTAGCATAAAGAGCGACAGGAGTGGATGGGCAGCCGTTCATTTCCTGTTTGGAACCAATAGTCATAATTATTTCTTTTAACAATTACCTCAGCTGTTTATTATTGTAACCATGACAACAACTATACTGACCTTATTGTAGGACTTATTTTAACCCAAACCACAATCTTTTCCTCAACCTAACTGTGTAGTATTTGTGTCTGAACCAAAGTAAACTGTGAGCTTGTTGTGCGTTTATTATTGTAATGATGATCCTATGGGACGAATCAGGGATAAATCACCTGTGTGGTTCAGAGCCTGTTGGCAGTCTTGGTAGTTCATGTTTCCCACAGGGAATGTTGCATTTTTCATTTCCAACATTTGTGGATTGAGCAGAGGTGGAGTCTGTGAGGTGGAAGGAAGACACCTCTGAGTTAAGAGGAGGAACATTTCGGTGTGATGTTGGCGCTGCCAGCGAGGCCTGCAGCTGCTGCACACTGAGGAGCAGTTGGCGTGTTGTGTTTGATTTGCCTGCCTGCCGCCTCTCTGCCTCGTGTTTCTTGTTTCCTCTGATGTTTGGGTTAAACCGGTGGAGCAGCTGTCACGGCTGCTCCCATGGACGCCGACACTGACTAAGCGGTAAATAAAAAGATTAGAAATGGCTTAAAACAGCGGGCACACAGGGTTTCATTCATGGCTAATCTGAGTTTAGGTGGATTTACTCAGCCACTGCACAGATCAGTCAAATTCACAGACAAAATCTATCTCGTGTTTAAAAAGACAGAGGATTATTGATTCTTTCTGCTTTCTAGGAATCTTTCTTTGTGTCATGTTGACTGAAATAAAGTGTCCTCTGTTTCAAATTTCCTTTTTTCCTCTGACATCATCCACACATTTATCCACGTGAGGTCAACATATGTAATTTGGCTTGATGCTTGATGCTGTTTGTCTCTGTTGATCTACAAAGACCAAAGGTCGGCTTAGATATGATGCTTTTTGGCTGGACAGTTACAGCAGGACCAGCCCCAGGGAAGCCGAGGAGCACTTCCAGCACACTGAGCCTCGCCTCCATTACAGCAAATAAAGTTTCATTATTACTAAAGGAGGCAGAGGAAGAACTAAACATAAGACATTCTGAGCAGAGAGAGAGAGAGAGAGAGAGAGAGAGAGAGAAGTCATCGCTAACTGCTGAAGAAACGAGCAGAGCTGAATAACATGTAAACAACAGAAAACCTATCAAACAGAGGCAATTAGAAATAAGAGGTGAATAAAGGGTAAAGCACTGTGGATCCAGACGGAGGCTGAGCTCTGTGTGAGAGACAAAATAAGAAAGATACTGTGTCTCTTCATTTTACAGTAAATCACAGCTGAAATCACAGCTCAGTCTTTGTCTTTAAAGTTCTCTGTTTGGTGATTTTGTCAGACGATGTCATGGTAATAAAATCAGGATTTGACAGCAGGCGGTTCAGACGTGTTCTGGGTTCTGACCGAGTCTTTTTCCATTTTTTGACTGTTGCACTTATGTGTTTCTCTGTGGATCAATTCCAAGCTATCTGCCTGAAATATAAAGAAGCTGTTGGTCTCATTACACTGTATAATCATTTGTCTGGATCTATAGAAAATCATTAGCTGTGATACACAGCATTAATACATTCTGATTGCTCATTAGTATGATGTTAAGAAATAAGGAATAAATTCAGTTCCTGTCTCTTCTCTTCTGGTCAGGATGACAGTTCACTGAGCAGCGAGGAGGAGGCAGAGATGAGCGAGCCCACATGGCTAGCAGCTGATCTGGGAGCAGCGTCCGACCTGAGCCCACTGAGCCGAGGAGAGAGGATGCGCCAGAGTCCCCAGAACACACACGGCAAGGAGGACGACGGTAAGTGAGGACGATGAAGCTGCTGCTGGATGCAAACATTGTGTTGTTTCTGAATCAAGAGGTTTCACAAGCAGCCTTATTGTAAAACAGTGAGACCATAACTCAGATGGTCAACACAGTGACACATTGTGGGTCAAAGGTTAGATTTGTTTTTGGAGCTTCAGGCGATGGCAGATGGTTGAAGGAGAGAAAAGCTCCTGAAGAAATATATGGTTTATACCTTTTTAGTCAACGCCAGAGAAAACACCCACCAGATTTGTGATGAAAAGATCAGTGTAGGATTTCACTCATTATGACTCTGGGCTTTTGATGTAGAGTGACGGTGTGTTCCGATGCGACTGGGTGTGTTTCAGTTCTTTCATTCACGGTGAGCAGAGGATTCACTTTGTTAGCAGCGAATCACTGAGACCTGTCCTTCAACTCCTTCAGTGTTCACTTCACCACCGACACTTAACTCTGCAGAACACCCAGGCATCATGAACCAGTAGGAGGAAACGCAGGCAGCCCAGACTGACCAATCACAGCTCGCCTAGTCACTACGTGGCATCTGTGTGACATTGTTTTCAATTAGCGTGAACAAACATCAGATTTTAAACCAGGTCTTGTTTGTTTCTGCTCACTGTACCTGAATGTCACAGCTCATTTGTAGGTGATGAACAATAATTAATTTCAGCTGTTGCTGTTCATTTCAATGTTGCCTTGAAAACTAATGAAAGTTTTTCACATCAGCAGAGCTCATTGTGACGAGATGAGCTGTGGCAAAGTGCAAGAAACAAACCGTGACTCCTCTGTGTGTGTCTGACTTTTTCTTTTCTCATCTCTCTCTCTCTCTGTCTCTCTGTGTCTCTCTCTCTCTCTCTCTCTCTCTCTCTCTCTCTCTCTCTCTCTCTCTCTCTCTCTCTCTCTCTCCTCCATCACTGTTACCCTGTCACAGTTTCAGCTTCACACCTACTGTTGCGTCTTGATATGTCACTGTTTTGAAAGTGTGTCCCAGGCAGAAAATATCAGGGAGAGAGAAGTAAAGTGTGACATGATCACAAACATGTACAAACATATAGTACGAGCAGCAGCAGCAGAATTTAGGTTTTTCATCCCATTTACAGTAGAAACCAGATACTTTAATCATTTCAGAAACGAATAATGATGATAATAATGATGATGATAATAATAATAATAATATTAATAATAATAAGGCAGGTCGTGTTATGGAGGCTCTCTGACTGGAGATGGTTCTGGAAGGTCATCAGATTTATTTTAAGGTCAGCTCCGTCCTGACCTTTGTTTCCTCTCTGCCTCAGTGTCGCTTCAGTCTGAGCTGTCACTCTTCTTCTTCTCTGCCACCTTCTCCTTTTGTTTCTCTCTGTCCTCCCACATGTTCTCACTTGCCTCTCAAGCTCCTCTGTCTCCTGGTTTCTCCTCTCTTGCCTCTTGCTGCCTGTCACACTCCTCTGCTCTCTCTCTCTCTCTCGCTCTCTCTCTCTCTCTCTGCGCTGAAAGGCCTCCCGTTGTGAGGAGCTGTCCCTTTGAAGGCAGCCGCATTGTTTCATAATGCTGCAAGGATACAGCAATTACCTGCTAATGTAACAAGTGGGCTGTGTGTATAATGGTGTGTGTGTCTGTGTGCATGTGTGAGACCTATCCCATGCATATTTGAATGGTACTAAAACCCAGTATAGTCACTGTGTGTGTGGCTGCGCCTGCTTTAAAGTGTTACTGTGCAGGGGCAACAGTGAAGTAATGTGGTGTAGGAAGCCAAGGTGTGTGTGTGCGTGTGTGTGTGTGTGTGTTTGTGTTCGTGTTTGCGCGTGTTAGTTGATGTGAGCTGAGCTGACGGTTCAGTGCCAGGCAGGAGTAAGTGCTCCAACCAATCTCCATCAAGATCTTTCTCTCTGTGCTGCTGCTCCATGTTTCAGCTGGATGAAGGACGAACTAACAGTCACTTTGGAGACGTGTGTAAAAGTCTTGTTTTGTTCATCAATGTTGTAAAAACCAAAGATATTCAGTTTCCAGTAACATAAAATAGAGAAAAGCAGCACATTTTCACACTGGGAAACCTGGAGCCAAATAATTAATTTCATTTTTCCTTAAAAAAATTCAATGAACAATTAATCGATTATCAAAACAGCTGTCAAATCACTGTAGCTCTAAAAATATTCCTACTGCACATCTGGACCCATTTGACTGTCTCAGCAATTTATTTATAACCTTTTCACTTTGTCCAGCTGTTTAATTTATCATAGTTTCATAAGATCTGTTGTTGTTTCTGAACTGTAAGTTTATTGTTGATCTCATACAGTATAATATTATACCATTAATCTTAGATACACCCAGACAAGAATCAACACACCCAACAACCATTGTGAACAGAGTGAACCCACCACAGTAGCACTATCAGCTGTTCACACCGGCTGTAATGGGCCTGCTGCGTTCAGGTCACAGTGTACAGGTTGTAAATATGAGCAGAGGAGTGGGAAAAACATGCACAGCCTTCTACAGTTGTAACGTCCTCACAAGAACATTGTCATTTGTTTAGGTTGTTTGTAAAATGTCATATATTTGTCTTTCACCCAACGATGACATCAGACGTCTGTGTGATGTTGTTGTACATCTTTGTGCCTAAACCTGACCCCACTTTAACCATCGCAGTTCAGAAAACAGTCAGAAATCATCTCTACAGTTGTCATTTGTAATGTGAACTATGTCTCTCGGGCCATGTGATCTGAAAATACTCTCAGATGTAATGTGTTGTTTAGTCCGGAGGACATGTTGTGATGTGGTTACTGAGGAATTTCAGACAATATCTCCACTGAAACTGTTTCATCAGCCATGTTGCTGGTATCTTGTTAATCTTGGTAGTGAATGCAACAAATACGTACCATGATAGATAAGTTATTATATTATTTGTGCTTCTGTAGTGTGACTACAGGAGAAATGACACATGAAAGCTCTGAACTAACAACACAGTGTTTCTGCTCGTCTTGCACAGTGAGTGAAGGACGGGATACAGACTGAGTCATAGATCCACTGGTGATGGGAAACAGAAAAAATGTAATTTTCTCTGTATGAAAATGACATTTACTCATTGGAGGTGTGGGATGAGAGGAGCAGGAAGGAGCCTCAGTGTTAGGACTGAATGAAAAACTAGAGCAGACTGAGAGGTAAAACCATACAAATGAAGGGTAGTGTGTGTGTGTGTGTGTGTGTGTGTGTGGGGGGGGGGTTGTTGGAGAGGATGGCATCATGGGAAAGTGGAGGGATGGAGTACGCCAGCTGGAGTGAGTGAGTGTGTGTGTGTGTGTGTGTGTGTGTGTGTGTGTGTGTGTGTGTGTGTGTGAGTACAGTAGGTGGCAGAGTGTATAGGGCCTTGTCATTAAAAGGTCACTCTGCTCCCTACACCTCATATAGAAGCCAGAGGAAGGTTGTAGGCGTCCAAATGCCACAACACTCAGAGGAGCTGAGAGGCAGAGTTGAAGTGCCTTTCCTGCTCAATTAAACTCTAATCCAAGGAAACAGACTGGCAGCCAGGCCTCATCTCTTCTCTCTAATGCACGGGAGTGTTAGTAATGTATGAAACACTTGGTCAAGGTTTGATTCATGGATCTATTGGAAATCAGGAAATGTTCAGAGTTCCCAGGGTCTTTTTTTTATGTTTCTGAAAATGAAAACATGTCTTGGAAAGATCCTGAATCTGTCTTGAGGAAATCCCTCCTTGGGTTTTTGTTTGTGATTTACTTCAGATTAAAAAATTAGCTTCCTGGGGCGGTGTTTAGCTCAGTGGGTGGAGCACCCGCCCCATGTGTTGAGGCTATAGTCCTCACTGCAGGCAGCCCTGGTTTGAATCCTGCGCCGGGCGGCCCTATCCTGCGAGTCACTCCCCCTCTCTCTGCCTCCCCATTTCCTGTCTCTCTCAACTGCCCTATCCAATAAAGGCATGAAAAGGCCAAAAAAAAAAAAAAAAAAAAAAAAATATATATATATATATATATATATATATATATATATATATATATATATATATATAAAAAGAGCTTCCTGTAAAGTCTCATTCAGATCATGTTGCTGTCAAAGAATAAAACAACTGGGAGACATGAAATTTTTATCTTTAATGTTTACCTGAGTCTGAGGACCCCTCATGTTGACATTTACTTTCACTTCAGTGGTGCTTTACAATCACCACAGCCATGTTTCCTCCTGTCCTGCAGCTCAGCTCTTTAAAGTAAAGGCTGAAATATTTTTAACTTGTATTGCTGTGTTGCCCCTGTGCTGAAAGCCCACTAAGCTCTCAGCGCTGTGGGGAGCTCACAGCGGCAGCAGCAGCTCTTTCCTCTGACAGCGGGGAGATGGAGATGGAGGAGATGGAGGAGATGGAGGAGCTGCTGCTGCCTCGGTTTGAACATGCAGCCAAAGAGCTTGTGGTTGATCTGACTCCCAGAGTTAATATCAGGTGGGTGTTTTCCTAACCAGCAAGCTGTCAGGGCATTCAGCTGGAGTAGGAAGCTCATTTCAGCACAGCAGATGGTCCACACACACACACACACACACACACACACACACACACACACACACACACACACACACACACACACACTTGCACGTCCATGTCCAGCTCAGAAGCAGCCAGTAAATCACTTTTAAGAGCTTCTGACCGCCACCTTGCTTTTCTTTTTTCTGCTTCACTCAACTTAACTGTGACAGCTGAGGTGAAAAGCTTTTATTGTGATGGTTCAGACTGACAGTTTGAAACCTGTGGCTGCCTGTGGAAAAACTGGTGTTAAAAGTTTTATAAAAACAGCCAGTGGGCTGACAGTCTGCTGAGCAGAAGATTATTGGACTTTCTAGAACATTTAGTGAACTGAATCAGAAATGTACCACGACCTTCAGTTCATCCTGAGGCAGCCACAGTGGCAATCCTACAGTTTTAAGATGTCCCCTAAACACCTCACATGCAGACTATTAGTAGACGCTACAATTGTCAGATGTTCCCTGAACCCCTCACATGCATGGGGAGTTTTGGGGCAACAACAGTGCACCGTATAGTGTATTTATGGGCGGTCTAAGGGGGTTCATAGTTATATAGTCATTGTTAAACGTACCAATATGAGTTGCCGTCAGAGGCCCCTCCTCCCTTCTCCTGATGTTGCGCCTCTGGGCAGTGAACATGCTTTAAATGATTCCATCTGACATAAGTTGTTATCGTTGTTTTATGCCACTTTCTACACTGAACGAAGCTGAATGAATGTGTGTTTATAAATTGATAAAAACCAAGCATCATACACTAAACACATTTAATCAGACTTGTCAAAACAGTTGTTATCTCTTGTACTGTTCTGTAGTCGTGCAGAAGCCGACATCTTGAATCTGAGAACATCAATTACTGTAATTAATGTGATGCATTTTGCTCCCGTCTCAATAAGAACCAGCGTCAGTGTTTTTAAAACCTCATTTTAAACCAACTACAGTCATGTTGATGTTGAGTCAGTTCTGGTCCATGAGTCAAACTGAAAGATAAGTGCTAGTGGGAGACCGGAGCCAGAGGTGGCTGCAGCTGTCACTATGAATGTAGTCAGCTTATGCTGTAGGATCCAACCTTGGACAGAGCTCATGTTTGCCGGCAGGCAAGCCGGAGCTGGTCTCAGACCTGCTTCTCTTCTGTAGCTTTCTGAGAGGGTGTGTGGGCATGTATGAGAAAGAGTGTGTGTGTGTGTGTGTGTGTGTGTGTGTGTGTGTGTGTGTGTGTGTGTGTGTGTGTGTGTGTGCGTGCTCTCTGCCTCTCTACATCTCTCTGGCTCCGAGGGTCGGCGCTCTTTAGAAGTGGCCCTTCCACTACCTCTCAATCCTGGCCAGTGAGCGTCCTCTCACCCCCGCCCCCCCCCCCCCCCCCCACACACACACACACACCACACCACACCCCCTCTGTGCTGCTGACCTGCCTGCCTGAGAGGCTCCTGTCTGCTGCGCAGCGCAGCAAAGTGTTGGGCCGCCTTTTCCTGGAGCCTCTTGTTCTGTGGAAAAGGGTTAGTGATAAAGAGGGCTTGTCGGACGCGGGAAATGACATTATAGGTCCACTCCATGGGGGATAAACTGAAGAGAGGGAGGGAAGAAGAGTGGAGAGGGTGGAGAGGGGAATGGAAATGGAGAAAGGACGAGAGGGAGGATGAAGATGACATCATGTAGGAAGGAGAGAAGAGGAGGAGAGGAGTGCATGGAAACAAGAACAAAATGGCGGGGGGACAGACAGGCCGATATATTGATCTGCTGACGTACTGAGCTTGACATTGTCTGCGACCACTGATATTATAAATGTTCCAGTAAAACCAGTTTCCTTCTTTCTGTCTAATGGAGGAGTGACGAGAGGAGAGTGGAAGAGACAGTGGGTCAAACAGATCAGTGGACTCTCATCCTGACATGCCTGCATCCCTCTTATCTCCTGTATTCCCCTCCTGTCTGTCTCCTTCCCTCCGTCTCTATCCATCCATCATTTAACAGCCTGGCTTTCAGCACTTCTCTCTGTTTTCTGGATGTGGCTACAGATCAGATTCAGACCTCTGAAGATCATCTTACACCAGCTTATACAGACATTTACTGTTCGTCAGCTTTAGGTACATTTTTCATCCTTTCATCCTGCAGCTTCGTTTTCCTCCTTTGATGCACAGCATTATCTTGGTATTATTTAGAATTTGTCAGTTCACCGTCTTCAGTTGGCAGATCATGTAAATTGCGTCCCCTTTACAGTAAGATCATCTCTATTACCAGAAAAACAGAAGAGAATATGGGATCTAGTGGTATTATGTGGAATACTGAGACAGGCGTACAGCTAATCCCAAATAAGACCTTAAGCAGGATTGCAGATATCCACACTGTGTATGAACGAATGCATGTACTTGACACAAGAAAAGAACTTTGTCATTATCTGCTTCATTTCATCCACCTGAAGCAGCAGCAGACAAAATGACAGGCTGAGGATTTTACATGAGCCTGTTTTATTATTATAAAGTTATGTTTTTTTATTAGGCCTGTGGCTGTAATGATGACGGGAGCAAAGGATGAAGTCAGGTGATGTGGTTTAAAGAGCGACAAAGGTTGAGACGGTTTGATGGATCGACAAAACACATGATTTTGAAACCAATAATCAGTTTGTGTCTTTTATCCCTGACCGTTCCACAACTTTAACCACATGTTTATTTTATTATTATTAACCCACACCATGGGTGCAGCGCACTGTACAGGCAGGTCTGTACCCTGTGCTGCTCCTCAAGGCTCAGTCCTGGAGCCTCTGATTGTCTGAACACGTCCTCTAACCAGTTCATTTATTTTATCCCAGATACAGGTGCTCCAGATGTTTACACCTGATGGTGACATGAATACAGTATTAGACGCTGCTCTATATGTGACAGTAACATAATGTGGATGTTTTAACACTTTAACCACAACTGACTGAGACTTAATCAAACCATTTATAATGTGGTAACTCTTCCTCCTGATTATTGTGGGCAATGTTACAAATACTGGAATATTATAGGAATATTTATGTTGGATATGAAGAACCTTGGTTTGTCAGCAACTATGTTTCCTGGATTAATACCTGTGTGGTTGTGTGGTCTTTTCAATTGTTTTTCAAAGAAATTAACCAAGGTCACAATACATCCATAGCACAATATGCTATGTTATGATAACATAACTATAATTATTATATTATGACACGCTCTTCTTACTCAACAGTGAAAAGCTCATATGTGCCTTCATTAGACAGGACAGTGTAGAGAGACGTGAAACAAGGGGATTAATGTCAACACTCTTTAACTGTCTTTATCACTTTGCCCTCGTCTGTTTAACACCACTTTTGTTTTTAACAGTTTTTATGGGGATTTTGTTTTAATGATTCTTTTTGTTGCTGCGTCAGTCAATCATGAATTTCACATTTTCTTTATAGTATCACACAGATTAGAGGCAGGTTTTACTTCATACACAGAGCTTCGTACAAATGTTAAAAACATTGCATTTGTTGTTTTTGTTTTTTCAAATGTATATTCAGGGGAACAAAGTGTCAGAGCAGCGAGCAGGTGTTTACACAGACAGGCAGCAGGCGGTCAGAGAAGCAGTCAGGTGAACAGTCAGGAATTCAGCCGCGCTGCAGTCAATAAAGACACGAGGAGAGCAGAGTTTACCTCCCTGCCTGCCTCTCCCCTCAGGGACATACACACACACACACACACACTATGCACCTTACCATGTTGGTGTACACACACACATACCCACACTAGGAGGCTGCATGTCTAGAAATCTCTACCACACTAACACACTCTGTGTATACACAGTAAACACACACACACACACATCAGTGCTGTAGGCCAGTGGCCCACATGGTCTACTGTGTTAAAGCGGTGCAGCAGAGGAAAGTAGGGCAGTGGGAAACAAACGACAGGATGACTTTCATCCCCTTCCTCCTCCCCTCCTCTTCATCCACCAGCCCCCTCGCCCCCGCTACCCAGAGCTGAGTGGGGGGGGTGAAGAGAAGAGGGGCAGCGAGGTGGGAGAGGGTCTGAACTGCAAGATGGATGGAGGGATGGAGGGATGGAGGGATGGAGGTCAGGCATCCAGCTGAATTAGAGAAGAGGGGAGAGGAGGGAGCAGTGGATTAAATCATCCTGTCACCAGTGAACTGGATGTTACTGGACGGAGACCAGCACACTGAGACCAGCTAGTTTCAATCAGATGAGACCAGAGCCGTTTCTCCTCTCAGCAAACAATAATAATATAACATAATATATGATCCTGCTCCTCATGATTAATGCAGCTTAAAGTGTCGACGTAGGAAGCAACCTGCCCTTTATTTGAAAAGGTGGAAAGTGAAGGTGAAGGTGGAGGTGGAGGTGGTGTCTGGGTCAGTATGTCTGGGCTTCACCTCCCGTCACTACACTGCTTTTCTTCCCTGACGCCACAGCATCACTACCCTGGAGTTGATTTACCAGAACCATCTTGGAACAGTCCAGTATCTGTGTTCTTTCTGTTGATTTTTGCCTCTTGCTTTAGTTCATTCATAGAAGTGAGGTCCTGCTAGTTTTCTGCAGAGCTGTGCAGTTTATTTGGTAAAAATAGAGACACTGTATTCAGCCTCAGTGGAGCTCAGCCTGTTTTGGGTTGTGATCATGAGCAGCTCCCAGAAAGCTGACGTCACCTTCTCAGATTGTTTCACCTGAGTCGTTTTTAAAAGTCTGAGGTCTGATAAGGAAAGGTCCTGCTGCAGATGTTGTTCTTCCTATTTGCTATGTCATTTTGCAGCTCATAGAGAGGTCCGGACCCCCCAGGACCCCCACTGACTGTTAATAACACGTACAGTTTACATCAGTGTATAAACGTATTCAGTGACATCTCATTCAAAGGTGTTGCTGCAGTTTGACATATTTTGCTCTGGGGCAGGATTGATTTTCATCAGTGACAACATGTATGTGATGATCATATCGCAGGTTCATGAAGATAAACAAATATAACAGTAATTCACAGATAAGATGCATCAGCTGCTGCAGAGATGCTGTAGGTTCATCCTCACAGACGAAGTGTCAGGACTGAACATGTGCTGAACATGTGTTCAACTGTCACACTGTTTTAACGTGGTTGAAATCTGACTGTTCTGAGTCTCACTCAGACTCCTGTGAACCAGTCTGGTCTGGACTCACGTCTCATTTTCAGTGTGATTCTGGCTAAAATTTATGACTCGGCTCGCTACTAAATCCATTATGGATATTTTTGATTAAATCAGATCTTTGTGAGGTTTTTAAAAATGCATTAAACAGACAGTAACATGCCGCTGTGAGACACATGGGATAAAAGCGTCCGCCTGGCAATTTACTGCACCCAGTGAACTTTAAAGTACAACAGTGTGTCGTATGAATATTTCTCATGTAAATGCCTTATTTCTCTAGCAGGCACACACACACACACACACACACACACACACACACACACACACACACACACACACACACACACACATACATACTTGTACTTCTATCTTTGTGAGGACACTCACTGACATAATGCATTCCCTAGCCCCTTACCCTAACCTTAACCATCACAACTGAGAGCCTAACCCTGACCCTGACCCTAACCTTAACCTAAACCTAATTCTAACCATAACTCTAAAACCAAGTCTTAACCCTCAACATGTGATTTGAAGGTGTCTCAAAAAGTGAGGACCGGCCAAAATGTCCTCACTTTCCCAAAATGTCCTCACTCTGTTAGTAAAATACTTTTTTTTGGTCCTTACTATGTAGCAAGTACAAGTATACACACACACACACACACACACACACATTTTAGGTGCTTGTGGTGATAACCTGATGCAGGACCAGTGTCCAACTTAATGGAAACAACATTGAAAATGCACAGAGGCATTAACATGTGACATTTCCACTGTACAGACTTGTTGAGTTTGTGTTTTTTTAACAAATGGAGCTGAATGTGTTGTGTGTTTGTGAGTGTATGGATCTTTGCATCATGTCATTTGTGTATTTGATATATGCACATTCATTATTTTGTATGTTTTTGCATGAAGCTGTCTCATCTAGCTGCATATAAATGTACATGTCTATATATGCTCTCATATGCCCTGTGTGTGTGTGTGTGTGTGTGTGTGTGTGTGTGTGTGTGTGTGTGTGTGTGTGTGTGTGTGTGTGTGTGTGTGTGTGTGTGTGTTGTGCTCCACTACACGGGGTACAGTAGATGCTTAATTATTCACACCCCCCCCCCTTCAAGAGTCAAACTCAAATAAAAAGCTGTGCAATTAATATTACAAACCCTTTATAATGCTCCTTAACACACTCAAACACACACTAACACTCACACACTCTCACACACACTCTCTCACACACACACACACACACACACACAGAGGGGGTGAGGCTGGTAACTAGCCTAACAATTTGTTTTGTTCACAGGAGTGAGCACCAGCTGTGACGGAGCACAACCTGTTGACATATTTATATTGTCTATATTGTGTGTGTGTGTGTGTGTGTGTGTGTGTGTATGCACGTGTGTGTGTGTGTGTGTGTGTGTCTGGTAAGTGCAATTAGCTGGTTGACTTGCGGTGCGGTGCAGTAGCCTCCTGCCTGGCTGTAATGAGGTCTGGAGCAGTGAGAGGCTCAAACCTCCGCAGCCTTTTCAGAAGTGTGTGACTAAACTCGATAAGCTCTCAAATCAGCCTGGACGCGTCTTTTCCACCACTGTAGTGGAAACAGGCCCAGGTTTAAATCTCTCCTGTGCCTTTGTCTGTGAACAAGCTAATTATTGTCCAATCAGCTTAAGATTTGTGTTTGGTGCTAATTAGCTAATGTTACCATGGAAACTAAGATGGTGAACATGTCATTATCCCTGCTAAACATCAGTATGTTATTGTGAACCTGTTAGCATGCTCTTGTTAGCATTTAGCTGAAAGCGCTGCTGTGTCTAAGGCCTCGATCAGACAGACGTGGTATTAACATGTGTTCCTGCTTTAATGCTAATAAACATGTATGTGTTGTTGGTTTTAGCCAAACTGACAGACTAGTCCTTTGTTAATGTGCTTGCATATATGTGTGTGTATGTGTGTGTGTGTGTGTGTGTGTGTGTGTGTGTGTGTGTGTGTGTGTGTGTATGAGAGAGAGACAGAGAAATAAAGTTTTATCCATTTGAAATAGTGAAATATTTTCAGTTCATTATAAACTGTGTTGGGACTCATTAGACTGTGGCAGAGGACGTCAGTCAAGGAGGCGTCCTTCACTGTGGCCCATGATGCATCTGTGCTCACACTGCTGAAAGAACGTGGCCACATGTGGCCCAGACCTCCTCCGAACGTGGTCTGAGTGATCGGATCTCAAATGTGTCCTCAAAGCATCTGGATGAGTTCACACCTGAATAATAAGTAACAATAAGCAAATACATGCACAAGATTTAAAAGTACAATACAGTAAAATCATAAAAAAGTTTGTCTGCCCACGTTGAAGACGGAGGCCTCGAGCGATCGTTAAAGAGCAGACAGAACATGTAGAAAGTTTGAGATTTGTGTGATTTGCATTTCTGCCTGAAGAGAAGAAAAAATAGATCCAGACTGTTGAACTGATCTTTGTAGTCCAACATATTTGGACTGTTTTTCTTCTTCAGAATGAGCTGAGCTGAGCAGTGAGAGCAGAACAATGTCCTTGTTTTTCCTTTTCACAGAGTCAGAGAGTCACGCACCCCACATCCTTCACTCTCCACCCTCTTCCTGCCACCCCCACAACCCCGACCCACTTTAACGAACCCTGTAAGGTTCAAGGTGTCTGTGTGTTTAGCATAGCCCCTTGTGTGTGTGTGTGTGTGTGTGTGGTGGGGAGGGGGGGGGGGGGTTTAAGACCTTGGGTGTGTCATTGTGTGCTCTCTTGTTTTATGGTTTGGAGGGTTGAGCTTCCAAAGGTTGCTCAATAAAATGTGTCCCAATCTGAAATTTGTACCCATGGTTATAAGCCAGCCCCCTCCTCTGGAACATAAAGCACCACACATTCTCACACACACACACACACACACACACGTACACAAACATGTGCAGTGCCTTTTAGGTCAGTGCATTAAAATAAAGAGACAGATCCACACCTGAGGGAGCAGCTCCCTGCAGCAGCAGGACCTGAGCTGATAACACAGAGAACAGAGGATCCATGTTCCTGTTGTCGGGGGGGGGGGGCAGAATTTAATATGATAGGACATCTGGGCCGAGCAGGACTCTAACATGCGCACACACACACACACAGCCCGACAGAGTCTTTTATGAGAACGTATGATTTTATTTTCTTCTAGTTAATTAGTGAGAAAAAGAAATTTGAAGAATTAATAAAAATAAAATAAAATAAACAGAACAAACTCAGCTCATGTTGTGTTTGTTATGTTTATGACTTATTGGCTCAGTACTGTTCTATCATTACTGAATCAGTCACATGATGTTTAAGGTGCTGTGCATTGACAATTTGACAATTTGACATTATATCCATTAAATTTAGCTTTAATCACATTCATTGACAACTTTCCCTGACGTGAGAATTTGATGTTTTGCTGCTGCATCACTCAGATATATCAGAGCTTTCAGAAAAACCTTGAATTTCTCAGCTGTAATTACAACTTCAGCTTGTAAGCTCATAATTAAAATAACTCTGACATGATGTGAACACAACACAGCTGTCAGATAGAACCATCCTCCATTCATTAATATTTCTCTGTTGTCTTCAAAGTTCATTCTGCAGAAGCTTTGACTTTCAGGAGCTGTTTCCTAATCTGTGTTTTCATGCAGAACTAATTCAACTACCAGTAAATTTAAAATAAAAGGTACAGAGAAATCAAAAAGTTACAAAAACAAGACTGAGTCAAACGTAGTAGACATAGTGGAAAAGCTGCTAAATGCTACGTGATGTAACACACTAATTAGGATATTAATAATATGATTGTGTCTTTGTTTTCTGCCTGGTGTCAGCTCTCTGTGTCGTGGTTCAGCCAAAAATCTGCTGCAGCCAGTTTTTACCTGGAGATCCCTGATATATGTTTTACATTTAAATAATTTTATGTTTATTGTGAGTTCAGAGTCGTGTTGAATGTTGGACAGCACTCGTCATACATCTCCATCAAAGAGACGTCAGTGAGGACATGGTGTCTGTGACAGAGTGAATATTAGAGAGACATTTACAAGAGACAGAGAAAACTCAGTGAACCATGAGAACAGAGGCTAAAGATAGTGAAAGAGAGGAGCTGTGGAGGAAACAGTGGAGGCTGTGTGGAGGTTAAGAGTGGACCAGATGAGACAGATGTTGTGGAGACGGAGGGGTGGGGGGGCTCTAACCCTCCAATCCAAACCACCCAGATGTTTAAGCTTCAACTCTCTGTGGCCTGCTGAGCATCCACATCTCTCCCTCCATCATCTCTCCATCCGTCCACGGCCTCAAACTCACTCCTCCTTTGTTTCCTTTTTATTCTCCTCTCCTCCTTCTCCACCCATCCCCCCATCCACCCTCAATCCTTCACATACTGGAAGCAGGAAGAGTTAAACCCACACACACACACACACACACACAAAACGTAAACCCATCAAGCCCTGAAAATAATTATCATCTTTCCCTCACCCTCCCCCCTACACACACGCACACACACACACATCTAGGGATAGATTTGTGCTTCATCCTTTAAACATGTTGACGTACAAGACAGACACACACACTTTTACACACGCACATACAGATTTGTGAAGGATTACCATCCACACATGGTGCACACATCACTGTGTACAGTTTAGATACTGTAGCCATCCTTCCATCACACACACACACACACACACACACACACCTCCCACACAGTCGTCAGCTGTTGGTTTTAGCAGCGTCAGTAGATGAATCCTGTCCTAACACTATTAGCTTTATGCTGTTCTGTATATTCAGATTCAAACATGTGCAATCTGTGTAACATGCTTGGTTTTGTTTGTTTTTTTTTACGTTTTTGATTCACGTCCAGCAGGAAGTTCTCTCACATGCCCACATCTGAAAGAGGGATGAGAATCGATTTTCCTCTCTGGTCAGTTGTGACCATCGTGGCCCCCGGCCCCTGCCTCCGGGCTCTCAGTCTCTTTGTTCAGGACATGGAGAATGTCAGCTGCCAGTCACACTGAAGAAAGTCAGTGGACCTCAGAGGATAAAAGGCAGGACACCAGTCAGAATCACCTCAGTGTGATACTGTAGTTATACAGTTGTATGAAAAAGTTTGGGCACCCCTCTAAGATTTCATGATAATTTGCTCTAACTTTATAAAAGAAGATCACAGCAACAAGATTTGATTTCCTACAGAGATGTAGACATTTAAGTGTTTTCCAGACCAAAATTCTCAGAGTAGCATTACATAGTTTTATTATGATAAATTAAAATGTAAAAAATGGTATGTGCAAATGGGCACCCTTCTAATCACATTGATTTCAAGACCTGTAGGGATTTATAGCTGACAGGTTGCAGCACAGAATTGCTTTGACTAGCTTGTGAGACCTTCAATTACAAAGACAGGTGGAACCAATCATGAAAAAGGCTATTTAACAGAGGCAATTGCTGGTTGTGCTTGTCCTAGGTTCTTTTTTAGAGTGTGGCAACATGGGGGCATCGAAACAACTCTCCACTGACCAAAAAACTAAGATAATTCATTATCATGAATTAGGAGAAGGGTACAAGAAATTATCAAGAAGGTTTGGACTGTCTGTCTCCACAGTCAGAAATGTGGTGCAGAAATGGAAGGCCACAAGAACAGTCCTTGTGAAGGAAAATTGTGGTAGGCCAAAAAAAATACTGGAAAGGCACAGGTGAAGGATGGTTAGATTGGTCACAGACAAGCCACAGACCACCTCCAGAGAACTACAAGAACATCTGGCTACTGATGGTGTAGTTGTTCATCGTTCCACAATCCAGCGTACTTTGCACCAGGAAAAGCTCTTTGGAAGGCTGATGCGCAAAAAGCCTTTCCTGAGTGTTCGTCACAAGACGAGTCGCATGAGGTATGCAAAAGCACATCTGGACAAGCCAGAAGCATTTTGGAAAAAAATACTGTGGTCAGATGAGACTAAGATAGATTTGGTCAGAACAGGAGGAGGTATGCATGACGAAAAAAACACACTGAATTCCATGAGAAGAACTTATTGCCTACTGTGAAATTTGGTGGAGGGTCCATCAGGTTATGGGGCTGTGTGGCTAGCACAGGGACTGGAAACCTTGTTAAAATTGAGGGCCACATGAATTCCTCTCAGTATCAGTAGATTCTTGACAAGAATGTTCAAGAATCTGTCACAAAGTTGAAGCTACGCCGGGGTTGGATCTTTCAGCAGGACAATGATCCTAAGCACTGTTCAAAATCCACCAAAGAATTCATGCAGAAGCACAAGTACAATCTTCTGGAATGGCCATCCCAGTCCCCAGACCTTAACATCATTGAAAATGTATGGATTGATTTGAAGCAGGCTGTTTACGCACGGAAACCAAGAAACCTGACTGAACTGGAGGCGTTTTGTATGGAGGAATGGGCCAAACTACCACCTGCCAGACCTCAGGGACTTGTCTGTAGCTATAGGAGGCGTCTACAGGCTGTTCTTGCAGCAAAAGGAGGCTCTACTAAATATTAATGGAATTATTTCTTTGGGGTACCCAAATTTATGCACATGCCTATTTTTGTTTAAATACACATAAAAATGTTTCTGTTGGACCAATGAGAATGATTTCACTACTGAGATGTTTCTGTTTCCATAAGGTATAACATATGTTAAAATAAAGTTGCTGCTTCAAAAGCTCAGCAAGTGACAAACTGATGCAATGATTTTCCTAAGGGGTGCCCAAACTTTTTCATACAACTGTATATGAGGGTCAGTATGTCTGTCAAGGAACAAATTAGGTGGAAGTCTGGATCTCAGATTTCTGCCATTAATTGTAGTGACTCAAAGTAAAGAAAATAAACAAACTTTAGGTCTAGGTTCTATATTAATACTGTGAAAGTATCAAAGCCTCAGTCCACAGAGAAATGCACACAGCCTGTATTCAGAAACTGAGCCTTAAAACCAGCCGTCAGGACTTCTGGAACTTTGTGATGTCACAACAAAGCAGTCACTGCCCTCAGCCACGTCCCAAGCTCTGCCCACTTGGGCCCACCATCCAACCATGCATTTGGTTTCTCTGAGTGTCTCTGCTACATTTTTATTGGATCACTCTTCAAGGGAAGACATCACTTTGTCCTCTGAGGACGTTATTGACTAAAATTGAAAGACACAATTATTTAATCCAGATAATCATTATTTACTGCCACATCTAGATAAATATTTGCATTTCCACACTAACAGAGCAGAAAAAGTAGATAAATAACATTACACAATCAAAATAGCTCAAAAAATAAGACGAAACATTCAGGGACAGTCGTAATAAAAGAGTGTAACTGCTGCTCACAGCAACCTTCACATCATTTAACTCCCTGATCTGAAGACTGTGTCTCTGACATCAGGCAGAAAAGTCTGATTCTTACCTTTAAAACATTTACATTAGTAAACAGATGATTATTTTTTAATGAGTCTCTTGTTGCAGGAGATTTTTCTTTCTCTTGTTAGTGCATTTGTTTATTCTTTCTTTCTCTGCTCTGTTTCCTGTGTCCAGCTTGTTCGTCCTGATTCTGTTTAATTATCACTGATGAATGAGAGAAAGTTTTTGACTTAGTCCCTTTAACAGAGACACAGTCTAATCTTTCTCTGTCTCCCTCCATCAGATAAGGTTCTGTTCCCACACTCAAACCTTATCTTTGAGTTTAGTTTTTGAAGCTCTTCATCTGAGACAGAAGGAGAGAGAGATTTACGGTGGTTAGAGTCAAGGGCAGGTCGTCATCCTGCAGAGTCAGAGAGGAGGACACACACCTCTCTCCCACCACCAGTCACCTCCTCCTCTGTCCCTCTGATGCCTGCATGTCACTGTGTGTTTGTTCAGAGCTACATCTAAACACACACACACACACACACACACACACACACACACTGAGCAGATCCTTTTAGTGCAGGGTTAAAAGTGACTCATGTTTTTCCTGCCAAATATTTAAATGGCTGCAACTGACATTTATTTCTGTAATGAGTCAGAATTTCAATAATAATCAGTTGATTGTTTAATCTATAAAATGTCAGAAAATATTTGAAAAGGCAGAGACATCTTCATATTACTGTTTTTTTGTTTTTGTATTAAACCTGACAGATATCAGGTTTACACTGAGAGGATGGAAAAAATTATTCATTTAATGATGCAAACAATTGTTAATTGTTCTTTCGATCAACTAGATTGATTATTATATATTATTATTTGTTGTTCCAGGACACAGATCATATCATTCCTCAGCAAATGTAGTTGTTATTAATTGTTTTGCACCTTTTTACTCTTTTACTTTCTTCATTTGTACTGCAGCTTCGGCTCAAATGGAAACTGATCACTCGACTGTTTTACATGGCATAGATAAAGGTTGTAAGTAGAGACAGCAGGAACAGTCCTGTTCTCTCTGTGTGTTAGAGCTGAACACAGCAGCAACAACCCTGGACACACACACACAAACAGGAGGAGGCTGTTTTATGAACAGCAGTCCTTGGCCTTGTCTGTTGAAGACAGATAGAAAGGAGGTACCAGTACCCCGCGACCTTGGCCCTGAATGTGTATCTGTGACACACTGAGGAGTGTTTTCTGTGGCCCTCCCTTCAAAACGACGTACATGAGCAGTAAAGATCAAACACACGTCAAGGTGACAGGAATTCAGACTGGAGCTGTGATTTCCACCTTTCATTCAGTATCTCATAAATCTGACTAATTTATAGATTTTAATCCCACAAATAAATCATAAAATAAATCCCATAACAAATAACTCCAAGTTTTCAAATTAAAAAAAAAAGCTGTTGAATAATAGTTTCAATCATCGGGCCTGAGCAGGTAGAAAGGATCTCATCAGGATACTACATTAATTAACACCAATGCCTGTTATCAGGTGTTAACTTAAAAGTGTTGAGTGAATTTTGTATTTTGTGAATTTGCAGGGAAAACATCAGCAGCTTTAAATCTCAGCTTTTGCCTCAGGCCGTAAGCAGGAAACAGACGGGGAGGGGGCTGCTCAGGTTTTTATCCAGGTCTCTGTTTCCTGTCAAACACCTTGAGACAAATGTGTTTGGCTGAATTAACTTTATTAATATTTTTCACTGGATTACTGGTATTTTTTTTATAGATGTATTATTCATTTTTTTCATATGAATGTGGGGAAAGTCTGGCACTTGTACCTGTGCTGATCCAGCACTACTCTAGTTAAACATCCTGTGCCTATAACCAGCAAATATACAGCTGTAATGTCTTATGTTATTCTGTATGGTGGACTCTGTAACCCCTACATGGTTGTCAAGGAAACATCTCCATCACTCTCCACCGAGGGACTCCATTAGGTGAAATCGGTGTGATCATATAAAGGTGTTCAGATTCGGCTGACGTGTGTGTTTTTAAGCCTGATGCTGACACTGATATGTTTCGTCTAATAATTTAATTCTTTGAACATTTTAATGCAAAATATTATTTAAAAAATAATGAAAAGCACTTGTGAGCACATCTGTGGATGTGATATTGGAATAACTATGTAAACAGCCTGCATCTTGATGATTATAATGGAAGAGGACGACAACTGAACCGTATTTGATTTGTGCATCTGCCTCATAAATTGTGAAACGTGTATCAATATGAACTCATAAATAAGATCCTCTGAGTAAAACACATTATTCTTGCAGCGATGACATGTTTTGAATTGATCATTTGTAATTTGTTCCAAATGAAAGTCTGTCTTTTTAAATCTACAACAGAAAAATTCAAGATTCAAAGAGATGGATTCAGTTAAGAGTTAAACGTCTTTATCTCTCTCATAGTAAAACAGGCCTGTAGCTAACTATTATATTTATTGTTGATTGATTTTTCTCTCAATTCATCTTTTTTGCTACTGAAATTTCAAAGTCCAGTGAGAAATGTCCGAAGCAATGACCTTAAATACTGTATCTGACTTTGTCTGAGCAACAGTCTGAAACCAAAATTGTTCAGTTTATTATCAAAGTCCAGCAACAAATCCTCATATTTGAGCATTTAAAGCTGCTGTATGCAACTTTTTTCTCATGTTTTTTCATGAAATATTCCTCAAGACATATGTTATGTATTCATGGAAGACACTGCTATGGCTGAGTCTAGGGCTAGCTCCTGATTCCCACATTAACTGAGACAGTGATCGTGACAAGGAGCTGAGGGGCAGGACTTAAAACTTGCGTATTGTGGCTTTAAGATAAAATTTAAAATACATGTTCTAATCTTGTGTCCATTTTTATGTACTGCTCTTATGTGTGATGATTCCTCTTTAACTTGGAGACAGTGACATAAATGTGTCCAATCAAATGTGATTTGACAAACTAACCCCGCCCATCATATAAAACCACTTCACCGTTGACCTAGTGGGTAGTTTGCAGAGAAATATCTCAGTAGGACGTGTGTTTGCATTTCATCTGGCAAAAACTCATTGTTTCAGCTCCTCCAGAAGCTTTTGGGGTGGGGTGGGGGTGCGGGGTAAATATAGCACAGTGGGAAAACAGAGGAGCTGATAGATATGGGACTCTGGAGGGGAGTTTACTATAGATATAGGGATGAGCAGGGTGTCGGGGTTAGACATAGGACCTTGGGGTAAGATATGAATTGATATAGAGCCCTGTGGGGCTGTTAGGGACAGATAAAGCACTCTGGAGGACAGACAGGGTTACACATCTGGGACAGATACAGGCTCCTGGGGAAGAAATGAAACTCTGTGGTGGAGTTTGGGGATAAATACATCAGTTCTGGGGTAAGATGGGGGCTAATGAGAGATGACTAAGGGCTGTCAGGGGACAGATTGTGGAGGTGCACAGGGCTCCTGGGGGAAGTTAGGAGTAGATCCAGGACTGCTTGAGGGAGTGGGTGGGAGACACAGGAACCTGGGGAGGTGCAAGTGATACAGAGACAGTTATTGCTTCAATAAGTTGAAGCTAACACAGAGAGTTAGTGTGTGTTTCTGTGGCTGTTATTGTGGGAATGTGTTTGTGTGGGAGTGGTACAGAGAGCGAGGTCGAGGAGGAGAGCAGCTCTACAGTCTGGGTCTTTATGTTCCTCACGTACCCTCTGTGTGTGTGTGTGTGTGTGTGTGTGTGGGGGAGGTAGGCAGAGAGGGAAGCAGGGAGGGGCTCCCAGCATTGTCTTTCACTTCTCAAGGCCACAGACAGAGCTACAAGCTGCAGGACACACACAAACACATACTGCAGCAAGTGACCGAAAAGGATGGGCTGGAGATAAGTGAGAGATGTAAAGGAAAGATAAAGTCGATGGATGGAGGGAGTGGAAGAGAAGGTGTGAGACGGATGGAGGGAGGAAATATGAGAGATGTGATTTTAAAGGGAGTTTGGCGGAGAAGAGAAGTCGGAAGAAGGAAGAAGAGGAGAAGAAGATGTGATTTAGTGAGTGTGAGAGGGATGAAATGGAACAGGACAAATACCTGACTAACATACATGGAACAGATATTCAGTTTATCAAAATAAGAAATAAGAAATAATCCTCCCACATGAGAAACTGGAACTTAAGAATATTTGGATTCTTTTCACAACTTTGCTGGAAAAAAGATTTAAACCATTAATTATCAAAATCGATCATTTTTCTGTCAGTTGACTAATCAATTAATGGACTCTGGTGAAGTGAGTGAAAAAGAACAGGTCTGAAGTGAAAGACTAATTTATCGTGGAAGAAATACACAGAGCAAAGTTGAGGTAATTGTGTAATGATTCAAAACAAATAAACTTTTCTAGTCAAATAAACTTGATATTAATTTAGTTGTATAATCCACACAGTCTAAAGGCAGATGTCCATGTGTTTGTGATTATAAAGCAGGTCTAGGTTCTATATTAATACTGTGAAAGTATCAAAGCTTCAGTCCACAGAGAAATGCACACAGCCTGTATTCAGAAACTGAGCCTTAAAACCAGCCGTCAGGACTTCTGGGACTTTGTTATGTCACAACAAAGCAGTCACTGCCCTCAGCCAAGCCCCGCCCACCTGGACCCACCATCCAACCTTCCTATATTTTTACTGAATCACTCAGAATATAATATAGATGGTTTGTGGTGCTTGAAACCACAAATATATATTTTCCTATAATTATTCAAACTTGAAAATAAAACACTGGAAAAGTGTAAAACATGGGACCTTTAACTTAATCATAATTCATTTTCTTTAGTTTAGCTTTTGTTGAGTTGACACAATCTTATAGTTAGTTTTGAAAATGTAGGTTTAATGAGCTGAGTGAACTTTTCATTCACCTCTTCATTTGAAGTCAGAAGACCTCAGGTGAAAACATCTCATGTTTATAAGCTGAATTCACTTGAAATAACAAAATTTACTTATTGACTTAACAAGAAAAGATGTGTGATTTTTTTTACAGTTTATAAATCATGGGGTAAATGAGAGTAGAAAACAGAACTGCAGTCGGGATGATGAGAGGAAGAAGGCGCGATAGTGGGAGGGAGAAAGCAGCAGAGGTGGAGAACAGAGACACAAACAGAATGATGATGAGAGAGGATGAACGGGGAGACGAGGAGGAGAGATGTCATAGGAATACACCGACCGCTGACTGGATGAACCTTTGATTTACATACTGATGTAGAATAAGAAGTAGCAGCATCAACTCTTTTTTCTGCTGTGATGTGTAGCGTGACATGTATCCTCCTCGGAGATGATGCAGAGGAGCCTGTACTCTACACCAAAGACAAATCACATGCCAGAGTGTCAGCGTGTGCTGTAGTGAGCTGAATCAATCCTGGACATGTGCAGTATCTGCTGCATCACACTCTGTGATGCTCGCTGTTTGCAGTTTTATTATTTCAGCTGTTTCCTCACAAAGATCGTAGTAGTTGAAACACCGGAACAAACTCTGGATTCATAAAACTGACTCAGTTCTTCCTTATCCAGGAGATTACATTTAGATTCAACGTTTGTGTTTGTGCTTGTCGTTTGGTTTAGTGCTGAAAGAGAACAGAGAATCAATTTTTAGCAGCTTTGACAGGAAGTGATGCAAAAATGCTTCTGCTTTCTGCTGATTTGGACAAAACATGAAGATGTCACCTTGAGCTTGTTGTCGGGGCTTTTGGGCCATTTGGCATCTGAAGCAGGCGTCACTGAGAGGATCCTGGTCCCAGTGAAGTTCACTGGATTTGTTTTAAAAAGTTGCTCTGGTTGTGCAGGGAAAGCAAATCTCTATCAGCTGATAATCAAGCAGCTGCAGGTGTAGGAGAAGTGAAGTCTGTGTCAAACTTTTATTTCATCATTGTAAGTGTCAGCAGATACAGTGCTGTGCATTTTCCTGTTGGATGCAGCTGCTTCAAGCCAGGTGATATCTGTGTATCTGTCTCTATGCTTCACAATGGTTGTAGGTACCGGTGGTATTTTGCTTACATGCTACACAGAGCCATCATATCAGGTCTGCGTAAATGTTATTTTATGTGCTGTGTAGAAACAGGATGGAAACCAAGCAGCTCAAAGTGGCACCTGATGTAATCCAAAGCAACAACAGAAAATCACCGTCTAAAACAAAGGTCTGCGTGTGTCTGTTTGTGTGTGAGGAGGTGGACATTGACATCAGGGCCACAAACTGTTGTGTAAAAGTCAGAAAACAGTGAAACATGGTGATAACAGTTTCCTAAATCCCAGGGTTCAGCCTTCAAACAGCTGTATTTGTCAGACCAGTTTTCTAAATCCCAAAATATACAGTTTACTGTCACATAAGACAAAGAAAAGACACAAACGCTTGGAGAGTCAGGACAGAACTAAACAGACAGATTCATGTTCAATTATTCTGGTGGTTCTCCCAGCTAAACCCACAATACACCATGACATCAACATCAAAACTGATTCCCTATGGCTCGCCCCCACCAGGGTGGTGAGAAACTTAGGGGTTATGATTGATGACCAACTAACCTTTTCCAATCATGTCGCCTCAGTTGCCCGGTCATGCCGCTATGCTACGCTATGCACTTTACAACATCAGAAAAATCAGACCTTACCTAACTCAACATACTACTCAACTCCTGACACAAGCTGTGGTCATCTCAAAACTAGACTACTGTAATGCCCTCCTGACGGGCCTCCCAGCCCGCTCAGTGCAACCACTTCGGATGATCCAGAATGCGGCGGCGTGCCTGGTCTACAACCAACCCAAAAGGTCACATGTCACCCCGCTGCTCATCGAGCTCCACTGGCTACCTGTTGCAGCCCGCATTAAGTTCAAATTAATTAATCTCAAATGCTTGCCTACAAAGTTGTCTCTGGCACTGCACCTACCTACTTGAACGCCCTGGTACAGGAATATGCTTCCTCGCGACCGCTGCGCTCCTCTAACGAACGACGCCTGGCTCTGCCACCCATTCGTTCAAGGCAATCCAAACTCTTCTCTCACGTTGTCCCCCGTTGGTGGAACGCACTACCACTTCCTACCAGAGCAGGGGCGTCCCTCTCTACCTTTAAAAGACTCCTGAAGACCCAGCTCTTCAGAGAGCACCTTCTCTCCTAGCACTACATAGCAAATCCACTTCTATCCGCTATCACTTCTTATCGCACTTAACCTTGATTGTTCCCCTTTCTGTAAGTCGCTTTGGATAAAAGCATCTGCTAAATGACTAAATGTAAATGTAAATGTAAATGTATTCCCTCAAGTTCTGAACCGGTTCAAAGCTCAGAGACGACCAGTGGACAAACACGTCCATGAATACACAGGAAATTGAATTTGCTTTAAATTGCGCACTATATAGATCTAAACAAACCAAAAATAGAAACACAACTAAAGGAGGCTTGTGTTGTCAATGTTGTTGCCTCACAATGGTTCATTGAACCAAGAGATTATTTGTCGAATGTCAGAGTTTTTCCTTGAAGCGGAGAAGCTGCCGAGGACGAGGAATGAGGTGAACAAGGCCTTTTTTTGTGGTTGGATTCATACAGTTGTGCTTAATTATATAGATGACCCACTCACCCATGTGTGTGTGTGTGTGTGTGTGTGTGTGTGTGTATGACATTATATACAGTACCATACAGTTGTAGTTGTGTGTTCATGCGTGTATGTCTGTATCCTTTATGCATTTCACTGCCCTCACATGGTTGCACACTTGTGTTCATAGGGGCAAGATGATGATGATGATGATGATGATGATGATGATGATGGTTAATTTGCTCCTTCAGTGGATGTTAACAGATTAATTCAATCAAAACCAAAACTCATCCAAGTTGTCATCTACATCATTAATGATAAATCAATCTTCATGTTCTCACTGGTCCTGAAATATTTCGTTTTCAAGGTGTTTTTTAATGAATAAAACAAGCTGAGGTTCGTCAGGGACACTCACACGTCTGTCAGTGCAGTTTTTCTCAGACAGGAAGGAACAACATTAACAGACCTGCTCTGACGAGGACGTAAAGCACAAGGGAAATTATTCAGATTTTTCATCAGGGCCACTGCACGAGCTCTGAGACCAAAACCCATCCCCACTAATTGTAACTTTGACCTTGAAGACAAATGAAAAGTACATTTTTTAAATCAATACTCAATAGATTTTAAAGTTTCTATCAAAAACTAAAACCGATCAGTTCACTGTAGCTGAAACTCAGATTGCACATCATTGTTATTTAACCAAAGATCTCTGTGTAAACTTCAAAGTCTCACATGACTCGCTGCATTTCATGTTGCTTTGTAAAGATAATCCATCTTCCACTGTGGAAACATGAAAAACATGCACAAACCAACTCTACACAGACCAGCGCAGTCAAAGTGCAGCAGTGATGCTGCCTGATTATTTAGTCAGGACCGAACCTCGTCAGCGAGGAAGTAATTATCTTGCATTACAGAAGTTTCATAAAGCATTGATATGAATTCACTTTACACTGCCTGCTGGATAAAATATCAAGGGAGAGAATAGATGAATGCTGGGAGGGGTGAAGAGAAAGCAAAACCATAAAGAGACAAGAAGCTGGGGGGGGGAGTAGAAAAAGATTTTAATTGGAAGAGAGTGGATCTGCTCCTCTCTGCTTCTCCAAAAAAAAAAACAAGTAAATTATTGAGCTACAAGAAAGCCAATTAGAGAGGAAGGAAGAGAAAACCAAGAGACAGTTTGGCTCCCAAACCAAACCATGTCCCGGTCTTACATCCTGTTAGAGTCTCTGCTGTCCCCCAGCAGATCAGCCTACAATACATTAAAGTACATTAAAGCTGCAGCTCCCTCTCTCTGGCCTACATAGAGTTCACCTCCCCATCAATCTTTCATGGTTAACCCCAAAAATATAGAGCAAACCTAATTCACCGTGAGTCAACACACACCCTCCCCGGGTGGAGGAGCAGAGGTGGTGTATTTCCATGTTTCTGTGCATGTTTCTACAGAACAGAAGCTCAGGAGGTCATTTAGACCCGATCCACCTTTGTGTGTTTCGCTTGAGACACGAACTGAGGATACAAACTTGTTCTGATTTGGTAGCAGTCAGCGGCATTTGCCTTAGGTTTGTAATGAGAATATGTCCATGAAACAAGGTTGACTTATAGAACAAGGAGGGTTCAGGTCTTGGTCATGATTGCAAAAGAAGAAAACTCTGAACCCAGTTTATTGGTTCTAAAGATAAATACTGTATACTCTACCACAGTGAGCAAGACCTGTCGACCACTGTGCAAAACTCCAGGGCAAAGTCTGTGAAACAGTCAGAACTTCACACAAAACGCATCCAATCAACTCACTGCTGATTGAGATGTCACTTTGTAAAGACCTCTGTAAACCTGAGATCTTGTAAAGTGAAACTACTGGTGCAATTTTTACAGGATCAGTTTCCATGAGGACAGATCTTGATGATGCTCAGAGCAGCAGAGTCCAGAGATGATTTTAAAAAAGTAGGAAATAAGAAAACTAATTTCTGCTAAACTTTTCTCAAGAGTTTTATTGTGAAATACCAGAGATTCCGATCTCTTTGGGATCCTAAAAATCTTTAAAACTAAACAAACTGAGTAAGAAATATCAGCCTGGTAAATGAAAGTTTAAAGGTCCCATATAGTCTAAAGGTGGATGTCCATCATGTGTTTGTGATTATAAAGCAGGTCTAGGTTCTATATTAATACTGTGAAAGTATAAAAGCCTCAGTCCACAGGGAAATGCACACAGCCTGTATTCAGAAACTGAGCCTTAAAACCAGCCGTCAGGACTTCTGGGACTTTGTGATGTCACAACAAAACAGTCACCGCCCTCAGCAAGCCCTGCCCACCTGGACCACCCAACTCTGCAGGATTTAGATTGGCTGAATGACCTGTTGTTACTAGAGCTCCAGAGAGAAACCTGAGAGAGGAGATGTAAAACTACACTGAGATGGTTTTTGGTTGTTAAAACCACAGATATATCTTCTTATTGATGTCAACACTTCAGATGAAACACCAGAAAGTGTAAAAAGATCATTGAATGTTGTTCATGTTTTCTCATGTTGGTAAAAACCTGCTGCAGATCAGATCATGAATGGTGTGAACGACAATGACACACAACATTAATGTCATGTGTTGCATCCTGAGGCAATAAACATGGAAATATTTACTTTTAACACACAAACACATTTACAGTATATTAAAGCATAGAGACATCGCCAGAGGGAAAACTCTGTTCTCCATATTATGTGTTATTTATCATACTGATAATGTGGTTTTCAGATATGGCTGTGTGTAAGTGTGTGTCTCCCTATTCACTGTGTCTTTACACACACACACACACACACACACAGATAAATAGACAGTGGATGCGACTTTCTCATTAAACCTTTAAGATGAAATGTAAGACAGTGTTGGTGAGGACGTGTTCAGAGGCAGCACTTCTTCACCTTGAGCTGAGTGGAGGTTTTTTTGTCTTCGTGGTGGTGAAGAGGAGGCACGAAGCAGCTGTGATAGAACAGTGTCTGAATTCTAAAGGAAAATCTGCCCTGTATTAATGTTTACCACCATAACTGAAGTTGTCTTTATACGTTTTATATTCAAGTACAATAGTAGAACTCTGAAGCAAAGATCAACATCTAGTCTCAAAATTGTTTGGATTCAGAAATCAGCATAGCTGTGACCATTATTTGATTAAACACAATGGTCAAAAAAAAAAATCTTTCAGCTTCTTTAATGTGAACTTGAATAGTAAACTGGACATTTTCAGACCAAACAACTGAACCTTTAGTCAAGAAAATATAAATAACATTGAAGTGAATTGAAATTAGTTGATACAGTTGTACTTGAGCGTAGCAGAGAGGTGTTTCCACCTCTACCTCTGTTCTTTTCTACATTTTGCAGCAGAAATTCAGTGAACTGGATGTTGAACATTTGACAAAATTTTCCTCCATTTTGTTTAATAACAAAGAAATTTCCCAGAAACTTCCTTCCTATACATCTAAACAGCAGCAGTAATTTCTGTTAACTTGATGAGGATATGTTCATTATTGTTGTTCTGTTAATTTACATATTTTTTTATCCAGTCTAACGGAATAATATCATTATTAAACTGTTTTATAATTACGTTTAAACTCTGACAGCACCTGCTTAATGATAGAAACAGAGGTTCAGACACAGTGTGTTCACTTATATTTAACCCAGGAGAACAAATCACACATCTGTGTAGGAGCAGGATGATGCACACTGTCTAACTTTATTTATTTGTAACGTTTTGTTGCAAATTTTAATTTTAATTGCTACTCATAGTTAACCAAAAGCACAATCTTTCTCTAACCTTAACCTCCACACTCAGTCATGTGCAGCTTCATTCATTCTGAACATGAACCAGTCAGTAATTACATTTCCTACAAGCCATATTTGCTGTTGCAGTTTAGTTTAATACAGATTATTAATACAGGTAATTTGTAGGAGACAGGGTTGGTAATAGGCCTGACATGTGTGTGGAGCTTCAGTCATGTTGGATGGAAAATAAAAGCCTGTTTTAATACGAGTGTGATAGATGCAGCTTGTGTGATGTTGATGGGAAACCAGCGTCTGCAGAGCTACAAGGGTTCAGCCTTAAACAAGTCTGAACTGACAGGAATGTGTACAGCAGATGGCACTTTATCTGAATATCTCTCTGTCTCCAACACACACACCCACACACACCCACACACATACACACAGTCTCTCTCTCGGTGTGTGGGGTCCTGCAGTGTGTGTAAAGTAGGTCATGAGGTCAGTGTTGACCATTACAGCCTCTGATTGTTGCAAGCAGCTTACCTCACTCACTATTAATAGATACACACACACACACACACACACACACACACACACACACACACACACACACACACACACACACACACACACACACACACGTCATGCCCTGGAGATAATGGAGGAATGACTGCATAACTTATCATAACATTAGTGCTGATGTACCTTCACTGTATGTTCATCCCTGTTTTCTAGGACCAGGAACATTTCAGCAGCACCTCTAAAGCTTGTGACCAGTAAATTCATATCTTCACTTTAAACACTGTGTTGTTTAACAGCCTGAAGAGAGGAGAGAGGGGGTCAGAAAATAGAGGAGGAGGACAGAAAGAAATGTACATGTTTGGTTTCCTCATTGTGAAAGAGCATTTCAACACAAAAGCTACATTCTCTCCCTCGCTCCCTCCCTCCCATCCTCTCCATCTCTAATCCATTTTCTTCAAGGTTGCACAGCACAAGAAGAGAAGGAGAGGGCAGAGTGAGAGGAGAGAGAAAACGAGGAGGGAGGAGAGGGCAGGCGGGAGAGGAAATTGGGAGAGAAAAGAGCAGAGCTGAAGGGAAGCCAAAAAATGATGGCAGAGATGGAGCAGGAAGAGGAGAGGTGGGAAATGAGAATGAAACAGATGGAGGGCAGTGATGAAGTGGAAATATGGAGAGGGGAGAAGAGAGGCAGAAAAAAAAGGGCGAGGCAGAGCAAAGAAGAGGGGGAGTAAATGAGAGTGGAGAGAGTGGGTGAAAGAGATGAGGAAGAGGAGGAGGAAGAAATGAAGAGCCAAGCCAGAAGGCAGAAGATGACGAGGGCGGGGGGAACAGCAGCAGGAGAAGCGTAGAAAATTGTTGGATTGCAGGAGGAAGCAGAGTCTTTACATGCTTGTGAAAAATCATGTGGTCCCTCTGACCCTAAATATGTCAGGGAACACCCCCCCCCCCCCCCCCCCCCCCCGACCAGGCTCCGCACAGTCACATTCGTTCTGCCTCTCTTACCAGAACAACACTGAGCATTTGAGTAAAGTCAGGAAACACAGCACTGACTGTGTCCATGTCCTCCTCTTTCCTTTTATACTCACAAATATAAAAACAAAACAGGATCCAGAGCTTTGACATTCCCTCCACATCACACACAGTATGTTGGTGTTTGACTTCTGAAGAAGAAGCTTGTTCACACCAGAGAATGGCAGGGTGAAACTCCACCAGTCCTCCAGCCTGAACTAAATGCTGATTCCACTGAAACAAATTTTGAAATGACTCAGGTTCAGTCTGAAATGTAGCCCCTGAGGTGCAGTCAGACAGTGAGTGGTTGTCGGCTGGATGTTAGGGTTTGACACGACGTGATGACGTAGATTTTATCTCAACATTTCCTCCTATCGCAGTCCAACTGTCAGCTACTGCGAACCAGTCGCTCTCTCGTAGTTGACAGTTGGGCTGCAGTGGCAGGAAGTGTCAAGACAGATCTCTCAACACTCAGTCCCTGGTCTGTATTTTGAATTTGGCAGCAGGACACAACTTCCCAGCAGCCTGTTCACCACAGGCTGCCGCTGACCCCCAGCTTCACTCTCATCAGCAGATAAATGGAGCAGGTTGTAGTTCAAAGCTGGAGAAACTGTCAGGAATGTGACACGTGATAAAAGTAGTTCAGGAGGTTTCACTCACAAGGATCATAAAAATGAGACTTTGAGCTTATGCTCCTCTGCGTTGGTGAGTCTGTGGATCATTCTGTGAACTCAGATACAGTAAAATCAGCTCCTGTGTCACTGCCCTTTGCTTGTGGTCTCTGTGGTTGCCATGGCTACAGCAGCGAGTTGAAAAGTTGTAAACTTGTAAACCGTCATGTTTACATTGAAAATAATGGAAGCGGCAGAAACGGCTCAATATGTGAAGCACCTCCGTGCCCTTCTTCCCTCCGGCTCCAACAAATCACTGCTGCCTCGTCCCCTCAATGTCCACTCAGCAGCTTCTCACCATCTTCTGTGGAATTGTGCTGCACTTTGTGAGCCTGGTTTTGAAAAGTGCTTTATTATTATTATTATTATTATTATTATTATTATTACTTACTTACTTACTTAGAGACACCATCTGCTGGAGTGAGTTTAGGCTTGTCTCAGTTAAATGTTGGTATGATTTGTCTGGAGAGAGTCAGAGAGACGGCTGTTGAAGGACTTGTGATCTGTGAGATTCAGATTTTCCTCCATTAGATTGTCTTCATTTCTTTTCCTCCTCTTACCTGCTCTGTTGCAGTCATGTATTATGGTCTGTTATCCAGGACTTCAGTGCAGCAGCTACAGAGACATGAGATTAGCATCCTGTTCAGTTTAAAGTCACAGTCACAGTGTTTTGTTGGAAACTCTTCACGTCACTGACACTTTTTACTCTTATCTATAATATTGTCTTCAGTGTGTTTACAGTGAAAATGTGGCTTTATTTAATATTTTTGTCCATCAGCTGTGGGCAACTGTATTTGCATTGTATTATAATAACATAATTCATAATAAAAGCAACTGTGGGTGTGAATGTAACTGTATGTACATGTGTCCATGTGCGTATGTACAGTAAGTGTGTGTGTGTATGTGTGTGTGTGTATATCTATGTGTGTGTGTGTACAGTGTATTTCGCCATTTCCTGGCTAAAAGCCCTGACAGGTTATTGTGCACATGGAAACATACTGACTGCTCTCTACTGGCACACAACACACACACACACACACACACACCAAGCCCTGCCCCCTCTGCATCACTTCATATATCGCTCCATCCTCTCCCACCATCCCCCCTCTCTCCTGCCTTACATTTTGTCAGTTCCTCCTTTGTCCAGCCTCTCTCTCCTCTCACCCACACACTCACAGTCATGCTCTCTCTCTCTTTCTCTTTCTCTCGCCCCCCCATCTCTCACACTCCTTGTTTCTTGTGCTCTTTCTTCCATTCTTCATTTCAGCTCAGTCCTTTTCTCAAAAGGGAGAGAGGAGCCTGAGACATTAGCATCCTCTCCTCTCCTCTCCTCCCCTCTCCTCCCCTCTCCTCCCCTCTCCTCCACTCTCCTCTCCTCCCCTCTCCTCTCCTCTCCTCTCCTCTGCTCCACTCTGCTCTGCTCTGCTCTGCTCCCCTCTCCTCCCCTCTCCTCTCTTCTCCTCTCCTCTGCTCCACTCTGCTCTGCTCTGCTCTCCTCCCCTCTCCTCTCCTCTCCTCTCCTCTCCTCTCCTCTGCTCTGCTCTCCTCTCCTCTGCTCTCCTCTCCTCCCCTCCCCTCTCCTCTGCTCTGCTCTGCTCTGCTCTCCTCTCCTCCCCTCTCCTCTGCTCTCCTCTTCTCCCCTCCCCTCTCCTCTCCTCCCCTCTCCTCTGCTCTGCTCTCCTCTCCTCTCCTCTCCTCTCCCTCCCTCCCTCCCTCCCTGATGCAGACCAGAAGGAGTGGCCCATTGTTCCCCTCTGTCCCAATAGTCCATTACGTCTCCTCCCCTCCCACATCCCAGAGCCCATCAGCAGCACTGTTCACCTCTTCTGTTATAATAACTGTGTTGTCTGTTTCTGAAAGGCCTGCATTCCTTTTTACATGTTATCAGACACACAGTTGGAATTATTTCCTGCAAATAATAATTGCTTTGTATATTTTAGAGTTAATGAGCTTCAGCAACAAATCCAAAGATGAATTAGTCTCACCAACGATCATGTTATGAGACAGTGGCCCCCTGGGCACAGCCATGTGAAAGGCCTCCCACCTCTCCTGCATATGAACAAGACTGAATGAGACATTAATTTTGTGTCTGGCTGTCTTCAGTTTTTTGTCTAGTCTCACTCGTTTTGGCTTGTTTTATGTCTCTTTGTGATTATTTTATGTCTGTTTTTGCTCGTGTTGTGTCTCTTTCTGGTTATTCTACATGTCTGGACATTGTTCATGGTGTAGGTCATTTCATGCGACCAATCGACTGAACTGAAATATAGAATATTACGAACCTCACCCTCTACATGTTGAGCAGCTCAGAGTTGAGAGAAGGAACAGAGCAGCAGCAGAGTCGTGGAAACTGAGGCTGAAAAACTTCAGCAGAACAATCTGTGACCTTCATCTTGAGCCCAGTGTTTAGCAGATACGCTGTTGAGCAGTTTGTGTGTAGATTGGTTGTAACAGTTGTTGTGACGTACAAGCATGTGTGTGTATGATGGGTGAGAATCATGTTGCCAGTTGTGGTGAATTGAGTTAGAAACACTGGATGGAAATGACCAAATGTCATGAAATTTCCTCAGAATCTCAGAGAATGTGATTATAATGCATTAGTGTCAGTCTGTTTAATACATACATGAGCTCTTGCAGACGTACATGTGCTGCACGCTTCATGTTCGGTGACGCAGCCGTTCGCTCTGTAAGAATTCGTTTTCTGTTGCAGTTTGTGGTTGTTGTGTGTCAGATATTGTGAGTGTGGGTCTACAGTGTGGTTGTGCAGAGTTGTCAGTGTATCCAGCATGTGATGAGAGCCTTCAGGTGAGCAGCCAGCTGCTGTGTCGGTGTGTTGGCTAAGAGTATTTCCACTGTCTTCTCCTCTCTGCTGCCCACATGCTGCAATATTAATTGACTCCGATCAGAGGAGAGAAAGTGGCTGTGTGTGTGTGTGTGCGTGCGTGCGTGCGTGCGTGCGTGCGTGCGTGTGCTCGTATACAATCCATCTTGTATTTTCTCTGCTCCTCTTCCTCCTCTCCTGAGAGACGAAGGCTGAGCAGCAGCTGTGAGGAGTTTCACAGAACAGACAGAAACTTGTTTGATCGCACACACTGCTCTTTAAATGAGCTCAAAAACTTCTGGGGTCTTCAGCTCCACCAACAGACGTCACAGGAAAAATCCTTGAAAGTTTGCAGATTTTCACAAAATTTAAATAGAAATTGAAAAACTTCATCACCCTCAGCTCTGGTTCTCTTTCTGTCTGAGGAGTGGAACGTTTCACACTGAACATTTCTTCAGTTATTAGATTGTGAGCCTTCACAAAAACTTATAATAACTGAGGTTATGTCTCTTTTCAAATTGTGTGGGTCTTGCGTCCTTGAATTTCACCTTTAAAGTTGTGGAAAAGCTGAAGCTGATAATGTAAATGAGTCTGAAATGAAGTTTCTTCTTGCTGTGGAAAAAGTTTTCATTTGGTATTAATGTGTTTGTGTTCGTGTGCTTTTGTGAGAATGTGTGCTGCTGGATTTTTCTGTGTGTGATTGAGCCTGTGTGTGTGTGTGTGTGTGGTCTCAGTTTCTATGAGTGACAGGAGGGAATCGGTGGAGGAGGATTACATCTCATTAAACAGTGAGATTGATCTGTTCAGCTTGAGATTGCCATCAACAGGATTAACTCTGCTGCTGATAATGAGCGACATAATGAATCTGTCCCTGCGGCGTTCATAGAAAGATGCAACTGTGGAATTTTCCTCAAAGTGTGAGGAGGAATTCTGGACCTGAGAAGAGCAGCAAACTCTGATTTCATTCTCTGATTTGCTCACAGTGGACAAACGTCTTTAATGTCTCTGTGAATCAAGATTTGATTTGATCCCTGCTGCGTGATTTGATCAAAGGTCTGCAGCGGCACTCAGTCCTGCACTGTCCAGCTATGACTGGACAGCGAATGGGAAACTGGGGAATCTGAAGTTTTGACAGGGCATCAACATGAGGCTCAGTTTTACCTCTCGGTGCCTTTCACTGTATCAGACTGGACCACATGCAGAGCATCAATGAAGTCCACTCAAACTGCTAACCAGAAATACTGCTGTAACTTTGAGATGTAAAGACAGAAAGACCAGATTTAAACTCTGGAGGTCATAATAAAAACATCATAATTTACTAATTAATACTGTGAACAGACACATTGCACTGGTTCAAAAACTGAAACTGAGGCTGATTAAATAAGTTGATCCTACAAACAATTATTTTCTATTTATTTTCATCCTGCTGCACCAAATACTCACTAAAGCACCAAAATGTGGATTAATCCGCCGCTGAAAATAGTCCTGAGCAAATGCACAATATGTAACATTTGTCACATAAAAACTACAATGACCAGCTGTTATTTTTTTGTAAATCACTTTTATAGATTTGCATTTTCACTAGGGATTGAATCTGATTGGGTCTGAGAGACAGGGAAACTATTTGATGACCATAAGGAAGATATGAAGTATCTCCGGTGTGTCGTTGGGCAGATTGCAGGATTGGATCTGAAGTTTTACAAATTTCCAGTTAAAATATTTAATCCGTGTTGGAGGCTGTTGGATTTTGCTGTTTTTGCCTCATTAGGCTGCTGCTGTTTTACACCCTGACTCCCCAGCAGTAAATGATCCAGTGGAAACAGGGCAGCACAGTTAAGAACTGCAGGGCCACATTTAAATAACAAATGGAACTGTGAATGTGTATGCTAATCATTATCATAATTGCTGAAAATTGATGCTGTTAATGTAGATAATTACAGTCTTTGCACTTTCCACATTTACATATGTGTTTTGTTGACACGTCTGAAATCAATGGAGTGATTTTAGAGCAAATTAGAGTAAACAAGCCGCCTGGTTCTCTATGTTTCTTCATCCCCTCCCTCTCCCTCCCTCCCACCATTTTCAAATCAACACTCTCTGTACCTCTTTATTCCTCGTTTCTGGTTCCTCTCATTTACCTGCTGCTGTTGTCCCTTTTCCTTTCACAGTGTTAGGAAGCTGTGGAAACACAAATTTTTCATCCACATCCTCCTCTCCTCTCCTCCCCACTTTATCCACTGTTACCATCAGAACTTTTGGCTTTTTGTCTGTTGCTGTATAATGTTAATGTCCATTCAAGATGGGAAAGGCTGTTTTTCTCTCATTGCTCATCTACCCTCATTTTTTTCTGCTCGCCTATAATATTCACAAAAATTAAGAAATTTAATCAGCACTTTATTCTTTACAATTTACTCTTCAACAGTTTTAAAAACAATTAAAAAATTTCACATTTTACATTTTCTAATTTTCTAATTTAACATTGTAATTTTTTACATTTTCAAATTTCACATTTTAAACTTATATTTTCAAATTTCACATTGTAATTTTTTACATTTTAGATTTCACATTTTAAACTTACATTTTCAAATTTCACATTTTCAATTTTTACATTTTCAAATTGCACATTTGAAACTTACATTTTCAAATTCAATTCAATTCAATTTCACATTTTAGAATTTAATATTTAAAATTTTGTTGGTTTGTAAACAGTCAGACAAGACCTAAGTAAAGATAAGGGCAAATAGAGACATGTTACCCACTCCCACCACCAAACACTATGCCACTCAGTTTTCTGTTTCTGTGATTGTTTCTCACTTTCAGTAAATCTCAGCTTAGACAGTGACATTTATGAGTAAGTGTGTCATTGCCAGCAGTTCAAATGGTGATGTTATCACTTTGACCTTATGGATTCAGTGCTTCAGATAAACACAGTAATCAGCATCTGTGTCTGTGTCCTACTCTAACTCTAACCCAGTCTGATTTTCTCTCTAAGGTTAAGATTAAGATAAATATGAATCATCTTGGGGCGGTGTTTAGCTCAGTTGGTAGAGCACCCGCCCCATGTGTTGAGGCTATAGTCCTCGCTGCAGGCAGCCCCAGTTCGTATCCTGTGCCGGGCGGCCCTCTCCTGCGTGTCATTCCCCCTCTCTCTGCCTCCCCATTTTTTCCTGTCTCTCTCGACTGCCCTATCAATAAAGGCATGAAAAAGCCAAAAAAATAAATAAATAAAATAATAATATGAATCATCTTCTTGTAATTCAAGTTTTTTATCCACTTCCCACATGTCCACCTGTACGTGGCTGAAGGCAGATCCCAGCCTGGAGACACTGTCAGCTGTCCACTGGAGTCAGAGAAAACATGGAGCTGAAGATATTTTAGATAACAGGGAAGCACTGAACACTGTCCCCTCTGTCCTGGGAGAGAGGCTCCAGGCCTGCTCACCATCTGACCCATCGTCCATCAGCCTCTGGAGCTGCATCAGCGCGCTCGCCCGGGGGGCTGCCCAGGATGATGGACAGCAGTGAATTAAAGAGAGAAGTGGGTGAAAGGGCGTGCAGGGATGGAGAGAGAGAAACAAACAGCAAGGGATGGAGAGTGTGGTTTGTGTGTGTGAGAGAGAGAGAGAGGTATAACAGGGGAATCAAGCAGTGTAGAGTCTGCTGTGTTTATGTGTGTGTGTGTGTGTGTGTGTGTTTATGTGTGTGTGTGTCTGCACACACATCCCCTGTGGGCAGCCTCTGTGCGCTGCATTGTGTCATGTTGGCACCGTGGCTCGCTGGCGTTGTGCTCGTCCCATCCTATTAGCTTGTTGACTGACTGCCCGGATCCTGTGTCTCTGTGCTGCACAGAGCGCTGACTCTGGATTACAACATGACAGCTATTATCTCACCTCATTATCCTCCTCAGCTGTGATGATGAATTTCATCATCGCTTAAAACACTGACATGGGCTTCCCCTGCACGTTGTGTAGTGTAGCGTTTGGCTCGCTGAGTTTGTGTAATTGAGTCAGAGGAAGGCTGATGCAGTGATAGTAACTACTTCATCCACGTGTTTTTAACGTTGGAGAGCTGCCACCACCAGATATAAGAATTCATTAAATACCAGAAGCCATGTTAGTGGCTGCTGATGTGATGGTTTTGTCCCTGACTACAGCGATACAAAAATGTGGAAAATCTTGCAGAGATTTTTATTTTCTGTGCACATTTACTTAAATGTAATAGGGCAGAAAAATGTTGTGTGATAGACTTTTTTTCCTGCCATTGAGTAGGGTCATCTGAAGCTTTAAAGGTCCCATATTTTACACTTTTCCTGTGTTTTATCTGAAGTGTTGATCTCCGTCAGAAGATATATTTGAGGTTTTAAGAACCAAAAACCATCTCAGTGTAGTTTTTCCCTCTCAGGCGTCTCTCTGGAGCTCTAGTAACAACAGTACAGAAACTTGGACTGTGGACTGAGGTTTTGATACTTTCACAGTATTAATATAGAACCTAGACCTGCTTTATAATCAGAAACACATGGACATCTACCTTTATCCTATATGGGGCCTTTAAACGTAATTTACTGAAGTAATTAAATTCCTTTTAATGCAGCAGAGTGAGATTTTATTCTATATGAACTGATTCTTCTTGGTAGATAAGTTGTTGTGTGGCACGATGTTGAGCGCTCCATTTAACCTGGGAGTGGAGACATAATAGTGTGGTCCACATGAGCAAAGGCAGACAGAGTTAAAGAGTAGGACAGTTGTAGTGGATGTGGAGTGTGTCTTGGTGTGTGTGTGTGTGTGTGTGCGTGCGTGCGTGCGTGCGTGCGTGCGTGCGTGTGCGTGTGTGTGTGTCAGCAGGGTGTATAAGCAGTGCCAGGCTGTGACAGCAGTGTCTTTGTTACCCCTCTGCTGACTGTACCACTCTCCTATTCTGCCACGTTGACACCCCCCCCACACACACACACACACTGTCGCTACACAAACACACACACAAAGTTTTGTTCACTCAATATTTATTACAACACAGAGATGTATCTGTCATGTATTAGCACAGCTGCTTTCAGTGAAGAATTTCTGTTTGTTCCAACTTCATTGTGACAGAATAAAACATCAGGTGGGTGGTTTCTCCGTCGGTCTGGGTGGATGTGACTGGAGCTGCAGTGAATCTCAGCCAGTGTTGACTCATTCTGTAAAGTGTGATATTTTCCACCTGCAGATCTCACTGCTTTTAGTCAGATTTATAGATAAACTCCATGTTGCATGAAACTTTCCGCTGTCGGGTGAGTCACTAACAGGCAGAGCAGCAGCTGCTCCTGAATGGTTGAGTCAGTCAGACAGGAGCATCTCAGTCGCCAGTAGGTAATCCAGTCCGTTTCTGATCATCCATCAGGCGGTTACCTTCCGTGGCGCTCACCCCACCTTCAAACCTCAGCTCCATCAGCTGATTGTGTAGCACGCAGCTGAGTGAATGAGGACCTGAGCAGCTTTGATCGGCCTCAGCCGGTGGTGGGGCTGAAAGGCTGGATGCAGATAACAACCAGGTTGTCCCGTCCATCCGTCCTGTGTCAGCTTCCCTCCTGTTGCAGCTGTATGATTGACAGGTGTGAGCCCCCCCCACCCTGTTTGCTCCTGCATCCTCCATCCTTCCTCCTTCTTTCCCACCTCCTGCCCTTTCCCTCTCTTCATCCTCTCTCTCAGTGTCTCCTCCCGATCTACTCCCACTGCTATTTCTATCTTCTGGCTCTTCTCCTCCGCTTTTTCCATCTCTCCGTCTTGCCTTTATGCCTGATGCTGTTTCTGTATTTCTCTTTGCATGTGAAGGGGTGAGACATCAGTAATGGAGTTTCAGCTGAACAAGCCAGTAGTCAGAAGGTCTGAATATGAAAACAAAAGGAGAAAGAGAAGCAAAGAGGCGGATGGAGTGGAAGGAGGACAAAGAGTTGGTGGATGGATGAAATGAGGGCCTATTAAAGCTCATAAAGAAACATAAATTATCCAACAATAAAAGAGAGCAGAGAGCGGATTACAAGATGAGGAGCGGAGGGGTCTGGTTCTCCTCTGCAGTGAGCTGCTGCAGTATAAGTCCAGGCCTCCCTCTGTATCTCTCACTATCTGGCCCTCGCAAATTGATCAGGCTTTTTAGCTATCACTTTGCAAATTCTCCTCTCTCTCCGTCTTTGCAGAGACATCATCCGTCTACAGCTGACTCCCTGCTCCTTCTCCTGGAGCTTTCAGAGACAGAGCAGTTTGGTGTCGTGATACTGTTTGTGTGTGTTCTCGGCGTCTTGCTTTTACAGGTCACAGGGAACAACTGACTGACGCCTCACATGTGCGTCCATTGAAATGTGCTCTGGGTGTGTGTAGGTCATATGATCAGATGGAAGCACATGCATAATGAGAAGGTGTGTGTGTGTGTGTGTGTGTGTGTGTGTGTGTGTGTGTGTGTGTGTGTGTGTGTGTCTTCCAGATGGCCCTCTGCAGGCTCAGTGCAGGTGGACTGTCAGGGTGTCACAGACTTATTGGAGATGGCAGGAAATCTCAAAGACATTAGAGGACACACACACACACACACACACACACACTGCAGGAAACACTCCCACACTCACCTTCTCTTCCTCCTCTGCTTCTTTACTCTGTGTAGCAATGCAGGCGTTGAGAGGATTTACACAGCCTGCCTGTTACTGTATATAAGTGCAGGAGGAATATGCATGTGGATAAATTCAGTACATCCTCATCTCCCTCTTCCTCCTCATTTTTCACGACTCTCCTCTTTTCCCTCTTTTAGAAAAATGATGTTTTGTGTGTGTGTGTGTGTTTTTGTATCTTGAGGAGTTGTACCAGCAGAGTGCTTTAGGTGACTGATTGCTCTGTTTGTTGCTTGAGAAGTTGGAAACGATCCCTGCTGTGTAAGTAAATGTATGTATGCACGCGGGTTGATAATGGATTAGAGCAGCCTTTCTGTGCGGAGGCTGAAGAAATTTTCTATTTACATTCATAATCCTGAAATTCAACACACCACAGTTATCTCCTCTTTCTTCTTGTAAAGCTTTTGAAACGGCAATTCTAGGATCTGAGGCTGGAACTAACAAACATTTACAAATAGTTTTCTCCATGAATCATTGAAAAAGTTGAAAAAGTAAAGTAAGGAAAAAAATTTAAATTCCCATCACACTGTGGGAATGTGTTGTCTTCAAATAGCTTGTTGTACCTGACTGAGGCTGCGTTCAGAGCAGCACTGCTGCTGCAGGAGGAATACAGGTGAAACTGCAGAGGACAAAAAAACAGCAGGGAGGCCTGTTAAAAAAAAAAAAAAGTTGAATCTGGCTCAAGGTCATCCTGCAAAGCACTGAGTCAGCCAATCAAATACAGGCTGCATTTCTACTCACAATCATCCAAAAAGAAAACTTTTAGAGACTTTCAAAGTGAAATCGTGTTTCAAAATCAAATCACATTGGATCTGTTTCTCTAACTGGGCTCCCTGGGTCATGTGTTATCGTCCCACTGGCACCTGAAACAACACACCGCCCCCAGTGCATCCTCTGGAGGCGCCTCCACAGCTCACCAGGTAGAGTACATGCCATGAAAACTCAGTCCCTGCTGCAGTGGCCCGGCTTCGGTCCGGCTGAGGCCTTTTGCTGCACGTCACCCCCAACGTCCTTGTCTCTCTCACTATAGCTATAACATAAAAATTACTCAAACAGCTTCCCCTGCCTTTTTCTTTTCCTGCAGAACTGTTTTTGGTCTGAACATCCACTTACAGTCCAAAACGCGAAGGTTTACTAAGTGCAGTAAAATAAAAAACAATGAAAACCAGGGACCAGACTCATTTCATGCCTTTAAATAAAGGGCTGAATTCAGAGAAGACAGTGAACCAGGTTCTGTGTGTGCCAGCTGGTCCTGTCAGTGAGGGGTTGCTGTCACCAGCGAGAGGAGGAGGACGGAGCGAAAAGAGCTCAGGGTTGCCTGTTTCTGTGTGTGTGAAGGGTGAGCTGGACTTGGAGGGTCGTTGCTATAACGATGCCAGGCAGGGCAGGGCCATATGGTGCGTTGCGGGGTGCGGTAGGCAGGCACAGATTTAGCAAGCAGCTCGTGCCGCGTTTTAGCGGGATAATCCATTGTAATCCCACACGGGGGAGTCGCCAGCTCACCCCCCCCCCCCCATTCCCCACCACCACCACCCATACCTTGTTCCCTTTTCCTCACCCACATCCTCCCTTTGGCTCTACATCTCTTGGGATATGAGGCCAAGGCAGAGGAGGAGGAGGAAGAGGAGGAGGGGGAGTGAAGGAATTAGCATCTGTTACCTCTCCCTCTCAGGTTAGCTCCTCAGAGGAGAGGGAGGGGGGAAAAAGCCTCTAGCTGTCACTGCGTACTGAAGCCGCAAATGAAAAACGACAGGGGACGGCCCATTAGAGCTTCCACCCTCCCTTTCTCTCCCTCTCCATCCCTCCATTCATCACTCCATCCATCCCTCTCCACTCCTCTCTGCTCTTTTGTACATCCCTCTAACCTCTAACCCTCTAATCTGCACACTTCTCTACTTCTCTGCCTCATTTCCTCTCTCTCAATCACTTTCCTTCTCCCTTGTTTATGTCTTTCTTTTTTTTTGCTCCCCACTTTCTCTCTTCTTCCTCTTCCTCCCTTTCATCCCTCCTCAGGTTTCCACCATTCCTCTCTTCTTTTTTTCTGCCATCTTTTCCTCTTCAGTCCTCATCCTCTCTTCTTTCCCCTGCAGTCCTTCTCGATTCGTCCTCCTATTTTTGCTTCTTTTCCCTCTTTTCTCTCTCTCCCTCCCCCTCCTGTTCTTCCTCCTCTGCAGTCCACTCAACAACACCCCAGCTTGCTAATGACACTGAAATCGATTCAGTGCTCTTAATAGCTGACAGATAATTGTAGAAATGTATAAAGCACCATAGTTCTTTTTTTCTCCTTCTTGGTATCAGACAAGGCCATTTGGTAAGTTGTGTGTTTGTCTGCATGCTTTTGTATGTGTTTGTGTAAAAAGTGTGTGTCCCTTTGTCTCCATCCTGCATTAAAACTGTAGTTCTACAGTTGAATCAAAAGCAGCAGCTTCATGAAATGAAGCTGGACAGCTGCTCGCTTCTGATCTGACACATGAAAAGAAGTCTAAAAGACTGCCTACTTATAGACTTGTAGATTTATTACCAGGGTTTATTATCAAATATAATGCTGTTTCTGATGCCGTAATAACTAGGCTTGGATTATTTCATAATATCAAATATCGTGATATTTTTTTACCCTCATTTCACTGCTGTGCTTACTCTACATTGCACCTTGGCATGTGATAAATAAAACCTTCAACTGCTGTTTAGTGCAGCATCACATACACCTGAATCATAAAATACAATGTAACATAATTATGCACTATTTAATAACAAAAAAAACAACAACTGAAACCTCCCAGCCTTAAAACGAGCTGTCAGGATTTCTGTAACTTTGTGATGTTGCAAAAAAGCAGCCAGCTTTCAGTCATGCCCTAAGACCCGCCCACCTGGACCCACCATCCAACCTTGCAGGATTTAGTTTCTGAGTGTTTACCTGAAATCTGCTATATTTTTATTCAATCTCTCATGAACAATAAAAAACAAATGGGACCTTTAATCTTTTGTTTAAGGCTGCGTATCAACATCCTGTAATTTTTTAGGTAGCGATACATGCTAATGCTATTCTACTGTGCACTGAGAAATTCTGTGTAATCTGTAGCAATGCTGAAATCTGTGACTTCTACGTGTCAAACATCACAAAAATAACACAAGCCACCGATGAATTGACAGCACTGACTCAGCATGTTTAGAGGTAAAAGCTTTCAAACGGCAGCAAACAGTTTATTACTTCTCAGTATAAATTAAAAGATGGAAGTTGCATCATTTTGACAGACAACTGAAGCACCAGCTGATTCCTGACAGTCGTAGATCATCGCTCCTCTCTCCTGACGTACTGGTCTGCCTGCAGCTGGGATCTGATTTTCATGAAGGCAAATATCAAAGCTGTACATATTTTAAATTTACGTAATTATTCATTTGACATGAGCTGACTGACTCACATTAGTTGTAACTGTTGCTAATTATTTCTAATTAACACATTGATTTTAAATAAAGACTTGTGTAATATTACAGATTATTATAGTGTTCTGGGCCTGTTGTGTTCGATTATTGAGAGAAACACAAACACTCAAGGATCAATATCTCTTCAAAGCTTTGAAGCTCTCTCTTTGTATTAAATGATAGAATTAAAACCTAAACTTTGGCTTTTTGAGAGTTGGTGATAACCTGTAGGACATTTTCAATGTATACAGTAAAATGAAAACCATCTAACCTCAGCTGCACGTAAAGATTTGAACACTTAAAAGAGAACCATAAAACCTTAATTAGATATTTTCCAATGAAGTAATGTTCTTAGAGAAAATTAATTTAAAAAACACATTCCACACACTGAGACAGATAATCCACTGTTTAAAGGCCAGAGGTTTATCCAGGACACACATTCAATACAATGGAGCACTGCTGCTGCCAGAGCAGCCTGTGCTCCCAGGGGTCATTGCTGTGTCCTATACCATGCAACCATGTGACTGTGTGACGCACAGATCGCATACATACACCCACACACACACACAGTGAAGAGCAGGGTCATATGATGCAGAATCAGACAAACCTTTCTTTTCACATGTGAAATATGAGTGCATACACACACACACATAAGGTCTCATTGTGTGTCGTAGTGGGATCACGAAAGGGCAACAACTTGACATTTGCAAATAATACATCATGATATGCGGAAACATAAAGCTAGTGTTTGGTTGCTACAGGCAACTGGCTGGTGACTGTTGAGTCAAACAGAACCTGTGTCCTTGAGTTTTTATTTAAGAAAATCACTTGTGTTCTGAATGAAACTAACAAGTTCACCGACCTGAACAACCTTATACAGTCGGTCGTTTGGCCTTATGCATGGATACGACCTGTAGGAGTGTTCCGGCCGTCGTCATGGTAACAATAACAAGCTTTAAACTACTTGGTTTAGTTTCAGGAGAAGATCGTTATAGAGGTCGCCTCATGTGGTTCCTGTGGCTAGAGAACGTGGAGGACTGAAGAGTTTGAGCGGAACAGAAGAGAACGGACTCGGATGGATGAAGACATGAGAAGAGAAGGGACATGAGGAGGAGAAGGCACAGTTTATTTCCACCTCAGCTGGGAGCATGTTTCCCAGTGTAATAAGTGAGGGTATGTGTGCCCTCCCCTCCCCACCCCCCACCCCAGCTGACTGTTTACACGGCCTTTATTCCTTGCCTTTTTTTCCGCATTAAAGAAACAATCTGCTTAATTAATGCCAGGGTTTTTAATCTGCCCGCTCTATTTAAATGAATGCACAAAGTGCCCCCCCACCCCCACCCCTACCCCCCCCCCCCCCACTACAATAGAGACATTGATTTGTTGCATTCTCTCCCGAGCGCAGCTGAATTGTAAAATATCTGGTGATAATTATTAAATCATATTGATTGAAACATGCTGCTGCGCTCCTGGTGAGAGCTCCCACTCAGGTGATAGATGTCTCATTTTTTTAATTAAAGGGTCGTTGCTCTCAGGTTCACAGGGACGTGTATCTCCTGCTTAATTAGAAGTGACTGCAAGTTGACTTGACACATGCCTTTTGGTGGAAGCTTTGCTCCGGAGGACCTCACGGTATCATCAGAGCACAGTGGATATTTTCAGTGTGGGTTGTACAGTGTGGATTGAACCCTGTGCTCCACACTGTCCTTGTCCTGTTGTGTGCTCAGAGCTGAATAGCAGCATTCAGCAGGGGTTTTTCAAAGGATCTATACTGTCCTATCAGCTGTAATCATCATTTGTGCTAAAGCAGTTTATTCAGTCTTCTCTATGGCAGCATGCTTCAAGTGGTGCACCAGTTGTCTGATGCTGCTTTATCTTATTGTTGGAGCTCACAGCATCAGTCGGTGCTCTGAAGTGAAAAGACTGAGCGTTAAATAGAAGATGAATGTTTGAGCTTTTTCAATCAGTTGGATCTTTTTTCCTTTGTCTGGTCTTAAGGGCCACTGATGTAATTTTTTTTCCTTGAGAAAATGTTTCATGAGGCATCTCTGTGGTGTAGAGGTTAAGACGCCTCCATGAACCACAGCGTCCCCAGATTGAGCCCTGGGCAGAGAAATAAAATCAAAAATAATGTTAGAAATTGTAAAGACTACTTTAACATGCAGAATCTTAAAGAGAAAAAGGATGGAGTAGCAGATGTCCAGTGCTGGACTAACCAACTGTTCATGGAGGTTTAAAGCATCTAAAAGTCCAGGTCCAGGTTTAATAAATTGTGTCTCTGATGCTCTTCCTGGTCCTGGTTTTCTGCGCTGACACGCTGAACTCTCTGGAGGAACCAGCTGATTCATGTACGTCTCAAAACAAATGATCACTGGACAAACAACGTGCCCTTGAATTCATTTTCCTTCATAACTTACAGCTGTTTGCTTTGCTTCCAGGCATCGTGATTTGTATCATGTCAGCCTATCAGACTAAATCTCAGAGTGTGATTGTAACACAGGAGACAGACACATTATGAGTAATAGAGATGCTGCCGTTTGACTCTGTTACAACAATAGATTCTGATAAAATCCCAAACTGATAATAGAAGAGAGTGAGCTCCACATCCAGAGTGGCAGTTTGTAGAACTTGTAATTTGCACCCCTCTGCACCACGTCACGCCAACAGATACGGTTTACATTCCGTAAACACAGAAGCACACAACACGCAGAAACATGCAGAGACACACCTGTTCTTGGACACACTCGCAGCGACACACACTCGTAGTCGCGTTCGTAGACTGACCCACTTGCATTGATGGAGATGTGTGTTGCCAGATCAGCTGATGTAGCATCCTCCTCCTCCTCCCAGTGGATTGTGGATTGAAAATGACTGACTGCCAGAGTCTTGGTCCACCTGTCCTGCTCCTCCCTGGGGGCACACAGGCTTTTAGCTGCAGGTTCACTCACCTGGGGTATTAGTGTGTGTGTGTGTGTGTGTGTGTGTGTGTGTGTGTGTGTGTGTGTGTGTGTGTGTGTGTCCTTGACGTGAGAAGACGTTTGCCCTCTTAAACACAGTGGGTGCCTCCTGTGACCTGGGGCCCCTCTGGGACCATAGTGAAAAACTAAACAGTGCCATACATCACAGTCACTGCGCTGCCACGTAAAGACCGGAGGAGAGAGAGAGGAGGAAGGACAGAGGGAGTGAAAGAGGAGCTTGATGAGGAGATGGAAAAGGAGAGAGAGAAACAAAATGAAAAGGAGGAGGAGGAGATGACGAAGGAAAGATGGAGAGGTGGTCATGTAGAGTCTTTAGCCTCACTGCATTTCTCAAAGTGCTGAAGGTGAAGGCTTGACATGTAAAGGTCCCATATAGTATAAAGGTAGATGTCCATGTATTTTTTTATTATTATAGAACATAGTTTCTTTATTAATGCTGTGAAAGCTTCAAAGCCTCAGTCCACAGAGAGACTCAGATCCTCTCTTCTGATTGGCTGACTGACCTGTTGTTACTCGAGCTCCAGAGAGAAGCCAGAGAGAGGAGATGTAAAACTACACTGAGATGGTTTTTGGTTCTTCAAACCACAAATATATCGGAAATCAACACTTGAAATAAAACACAGGAAAAGTGTAAAATATGGGAACACTCCTCTGAAAATCATTTTACTATAAAATACTCTCAGCAGCAGCTGAACTCAGTTTGTTTGTAACAGAAAGATTTAGCTTCTTTAGCTATGTTCTGGAGAAACAAGGAGTATTTTGAACAATGCTCATGGTAACATTTCTCAATCTGTGTGCATGTCATTTATTTTTACTTCATCTTATCTCAAACTGAAACAAAAAAGTCAATTACATTTGCAGGAAAATTAATTAGCTTCTGTTTTGAGACTTGCTGGTTGCAGCTTCTCAGATGTGAGCGGCAAATGTTAGAAGATAAACATTGTTTCTACTGATTCTTCACAATTTTCTGACCAAATGATTAATCGAAGAATTATTCTGATGATGAGAAGAATTGTTCATGTCAGCTCTACAAATATCAGATGGAAGAAATAAACTTGAGCCACCACAGTCAGATTTCTACTTTAATAAAAGTTAACTGAATTTGAAATTTAACACAGATTTCATGTGTGAGGTTTTTTTTCCTGAACACTTGTTCTTTGAGTACCTAGGTTTTGTCAGATAAAGCTGTTAAGTGTAGCTGGTTACTCCGCGCTGCTGCTGTGCATGTATAAACACATTAATTCAAGTCTGTATCTGCGCATCATCAAGTGTGTAACTAAGACATGAACATGAATGAGAGCATTGTGCCGCGCTCATCTGTGAGGCTCAATGGACGTGTTTTATTTGCGTCTTAACTCTTGAACTTTGGTGTCATGACTCTCATGTGGGGAAACCGATTCAACTGTTTTATGGTCGGGCTTTTCGAGTGGTGATCCTGAGTCTGCAGAGTTACTTCACAGCAGAGTAAATGTTTACTGTCAACTGCAATGTGGAAGCAATTGTGTCAAATCAGACCTTGAATCACTGATGTCATGTAGTTTAACCTCGGCAGAGGAGGTGAGCACAGAGGTGAAAGAGACACAATACCTATGAATAAGAATATGGAAAGAGAAAAGAGAGAGGGCGGCTCCCTGTGCAGCAGGCAAGGATGGAGGAGGGAGAGAACGCAGAGAATAGATGGTGATGGAGGCAGAGGAGGAGAGCAGAGATCCCTCACTGCGCAGTGACGGTGGTCTTTCTGCTGAGGGGGGATTTGTGTCGAGGCGGCAGGAATTAGGTTGGCCTTCGCCTCCACGCATGAATACTCCTTACACACTCATAAATACACTCTGCCATGCTTTTCTACCTCCAGCTCCAAGGGCTTCCCTTTCACTCACCCCCTCCTCCTGCCCTCCTCCCTCTGTCGCTCAAATTTAAATTCATGGTTTATTAGCACAAAAATAATTAAGTGCAATATAGTCAAATGAGATTGTGCAGTGTTAAAGATCTGAGTGTACAGCACAATATAGACACAATGCATTACAACACAAATGCACAACACACTACATACAGCAGCAAACAAACATACAATGCTGAGATCTACTTTAATAATGTAAAGGTGAAGCTGAGAGTCGATGCTGAAAAGAGATGAAAATAAAAAAATCTCCATGTGCTCGTCCCTTCGCCTCAGCCTCTCTGCACCCCTCCCCCTCCCATCCCCCATCTCAATCCTCCCTCATCCTCTCCTCTCTCCCCTCTCTCCTCTCCTCCTGCTGCCCCCACCCCCTGAGCCATGACCCCCTCCATCCCTCCCCTCCTCTCCTCCACCTCCTCCTCCTCGTCCTCCTCCCACCCCCCTCCTGACCTCTTTCCTTCTGCCTGGCTGTGCCTCCCTCTCTTTTTACCTTGGTGCCTCTCTACCCATCTCTCCCTCTCTTCATGCAGCGGTTTGGGCTCCACCCCTCACTCCCTCCCTCCCCCGCCAAACGAATGACACAGTCGATACTATCCTCAGCCCCCTCTCTCTTCCTCTTTCTATACATCACTCTCTTTTCCAGCTGCTTCTGTGTGTTTTTTTTTTACGTTGACTCATTCAAATTGCCTCCTCCCCCTCTCTGTCCTCCAATCATCCTTAATTGGAGCTGATTTCTGTTTCAGTTTCAGCTCAGTCATCCCATCTTTCTGCTCTCTCTCATTCTGTGTTTATGTTAATTAATCAGAGTCTCCTCATTCGTCCCTTCACATCATTTGTACCCTTCTGATGCTGGATGTAAACACAGCTCTGATTCTACAGGGTAAAACTGAATGTTGTTGGCTGATGTTTAAAATGCATCTCTCCACCATGTTTCTCCTCCCTCCCTCCCTCTCTCCGGCTCAGCGCAGATAGGCCAGCTTCAGTGTGGGACTATAGACCAGGAGTCTGTTCAGAACGATAAAACCCAACAGTCAGGCAGACAGGCATCCATCCTGCCTGCCAGCCTGCTTGGCACACTCCATTTATTCCATGATCACTTATTTAGCAGCCTGTCTGCCTGAAAAGAGACTCAGACAGAGATGGAGAGGAAGAAAAGGGACGTTCAACCTGCTTCGGCAATAAATACTGCATTTAACTCCTTTTCTTTACTGTTTCATGAAAAACAAAAATCCTCAAATCTAAATCCTGTTTCTGTCCCTTTGACTTTTATCATTTCAGTTAGATTTTTGTCTTGAAATCTCACTAAACATGTCTCTGATTGTCCAGCCACAAAAATCAAGAAAATCAAGATCAGAGAAGCTCTGATCAATACACTTAATAATCTTACTATTCTAGATAGATAGATAGATAGATAGATAGATAGATAGATAGATTTCAGGTAAACATTTCGCGAAACCAAATCCTGCAGGGTTGGATGGGGGGTCCAGGTGGACTAAAAGATAGATGTAAACAAAAAGCAGAAGTTCAAAATGGAGACAAAAAAGTAAACATCATCAAGTTTTACATACAAGTGTAGAAGAAACAGCCATGAACGTCTCCTAGTGACCCCTGTGTACGTTTACCGACATGCACACAGATCGTCACAGGTGTGTCCGCTCGTGGCCATGACATCTTAGCAGCTCGACCAATAAAATGTGCAGTAAAGATGCAGCTGACTGTTTCTGGTTGAAGCTTCTGAGTGAAATTTTGTATCTCACTCTCACTCATAATGATGATGTCGCCAGGTTGTTACAGTGATTCAGATAAAGTGGGCGGAGGAGGAGCTTGCTGATGAAGCGAAGATGAGGAGGGGGTACATTGAGGTGGGAGAGGACAGGGTCAGGGGTGTTGACTGTTTAATCAAATAAACAGACACTGCTCCACTCATCCTGTAACACCACCCCTCCCACACTGCGACACATGGCCCCTTCTCTTCAGAGTAATTTACCACCTGCAGACACTTCAGAGATCTTTCCCTCGTGAGGGTCGTCTGTGTCACGGCCCCGCTGGCTGCAGGAAGACACTACCTGTCCCCCAGTGTCACTCCAGCTGAGGGACAGAAGGGGCTGCACTCAAGACATTAAGATTCATTCATTTCATTAATCCCTGACTTTGCAAGATACAGGAGTGTAAATGCTAACACAATATAATGATAACATCACTGTGATGCTGGTACTGACAGCGACTGTAGCTCATGGTGTTCATCACTAAAGCAGAGCAGAAGCAGGAAGTTCAGGTGGTTCAGGATTTAAAGAACATTTCACCCAGATGTGGCAGCTTCATGAGGGAAGCCTGCCATCTGCTGGGCTTAAATATACAGAGTGTGTGTGTGTGTGTGTGTGTGTGTGTCTGTGTGTGTGTGTGTGTGTGTCTGTGTCTGTGTGTGTGTGTGTCTGTGTCTGTGTGTGTGTGTGTGTGTGTGTGTGTCTGTGTCTGTGTCTATAGAGGACAGTTTCTGTAACAGCTGTCATATGACATCTGTAATGTTCAGGACCAGTTCATACAGAAGAGCTCTCTGTTATCAGCCACAGTTACAGACAGATGAGTTTGCTGTTGTTGTGATGTCAATACACTAATAATATGTCACATGAACTTTATGCAGCAACATACTAATTCTGTAATAATATGTAATTCATTGAATTAATAATAATGTGTTGTAATATGTAGCTTATTGGCCGTTTTAAATGCTAAGCTAACCCTAGAATTAATTGAGGGCATTTTCTTTGAATACGCTGTTTTTATATTTCTTCGGTTTCACGGTTTTATTGGCTTTTTTATGTGCTGTTGTGCTTCACTTCATTTATATGCAGACATTACACAGTGCTTTACAGGCAGGAGAACAGTGAAAGAGGACAAAGTAAAAGCTATTATCTCTACAAAACATCTATAAAATAAAAGCTCAACAAGTCAAAGGTTTTTAAAAAGATAGAAGCAGAAAGTAGATCCAGTGAAAACAGGGACGTCTGAATTATCCAGAAAATACCTCCACTGTGTCTGTGACAGAATCTCTCAGACGACAGTTTATGACAACATGAGCTCACACAGTGAAACATCCAGAACAACAATTATATTAGACATCCACTAAAGTAACTGAGATAATATGTTTGTTTTTTATGATTGTAATGTGGGTGAACTTTGACCCTGATTGAAATGTGTCTCTACCTTCTCTCCTCTTGCAGATGATTCGTCCTCAGAGAGCGGCAGTGGGAACGGCCTGCCTGCGCTGACCCCTCCCTCCTCCACTGTGATGGACGGCACCATCGTTAGGGAAACTGAGGTCGTCAATGGCAATGGTGGCCCAGCTCCGCTTGACTTCAGCACGCCGACTTCCTCTTCCTCATCATCTGAGGACCAGCAGCCAATCAACCTGAGTGACCCGCCCCCAAAGCGCCTGCCCCTGTCCACCTCTCACCTGCCCGTCACCGTGTCAGCAGCGGCTGCGGCCCTGCTCGGTGCTCTGCATCCCAACGCGCCCGAGGAGCTCCGCAGGAAGTACCCACTGGCTGCCAAACCTCCCCTGGCTCCACACCCGGCCCTGCCTCTGCCGCTGCCGCACACACACACTCCTCACACACATAACGCACACACTCCCAACACACACTCCCAGTCCCACGCACACACTGCCGAGCTGCGACTGGACCGAGACAGCAGGGACTATGGGGGCAAGGTGAGACCTGACAAGCACAAACATAAACTCATTAGTGATTTAGAGCCTCAGGCCTTGTCAGTTTTTTTTTTTCAATCTTTATTGAAAAACATTCAGGACAACAACAAGACACATATGGGATCTGACGTCATTGACAGGTAACCAAATGAAACAGATTAAAACCACTATTTCTGGGGTGGTGTTTAGCTCAGTGGGTAGCGCACCCGTCCCATGTGTTGAGGCTATAGTCCTCACTGCAGGCAGCCCTGGTTTGAATCCCGCGCCGGGCGGCCCTATCCTGCGTGTCACTCCCCCTCTCTCTGCCTCCCCATTTCCTGTCTCTAATCCAATAAAGGCATGAAAAGGCCAAAAAAATAATGTTAATGAAAAAAAATAAAACCACTATTTCATTTATGAATGAGGGCGTGCCTTTTGTTGTCAAGGTTACTATATAAAGAAACCACTGAGAAAGGGAGAAAGTCTTTTAGTATTTTATCATGACTTCCAATAGCACAGCTTCTCCTCAGCTTTCTGTCCTTCCTGCTGTTGTCGGCACACTCTCAACTGAGTAAATAGCAGGAGCCTCTTCTTTCACTTGTTCACGCTCAGTGTGAAAAACTCAAATCATCAATTAGCAAACACCAAATCTTTCTTTGATTTATTAAGTTGGCATCTCTGTCTTCTAATGTGGGGTGTGCTTGTTAAAAAAAAAAGGCGCACACAGTTGTTTGTGAAGAGAAGCCAAGAAATGGAGCTGGAGGATAAAGTGAGGAGAGATGGAGGGAGGAGGAGGAGGAAGAGGAGGAGAAGGAGGAGGGCGATCCGAGGAGATCTCTCTCCTTCTTTCCTCCTCTCACCATCTTTGTACGGAACTGAATAGCAGAACCTGACTAACAATACACTCCGGCCTTGGAGGGAACGTATTACTGCCAGACAGTCTACCTGCAAGACACAAACACAGCTACATACAATACAGACACACGCACACACACACACACACACACACACACACACACACACACACACACACACACACACACGGACTCATTCAGACTCACAATCAGGCTCCTTTTCACTCAAAGTCATTAAGTGCTCTTTCTCTCTTACACAGGACAGTTTGCCTGTGTGTGTGTGTGTGTGTGTGTGTGTGTGTGTGTGTGTGTGTGTGTGTGTGTGTGTTTGTGTTGTATTGTATTTCTGTACTAGATGCTTCAGTGTCTTCATTAAAACAGTCCATCAGGTTTTTCTTTCTTTATCTTTCCTCATTTCTGGTTTAGTTTATTTCTCACAGTTGGAGACAATAGAAACACTATTATATGTGTGTGTGTCTCTGTGTGTGTTTAGTCCCCACAGTACAGTTCGGGCGGCAGTTACGACAGTGTGAAGATGGACTTGAGTGCTGAGGACCTGACCATGGGGCGTCACGGCAGCCAGGTTGCCCCCGACGATGACGACGATGACCACGACGACCACGACGACAACGACAAGATCAACGACACAGAGGGAGTCGATCCCGAGAGACTAAAGGCCTTCAATGTGAGTCAGAGACCGTGTGTTGGGTCAGGCCTTCACTTGGGTCATGTGTCGTCCCCACAGGGATCAATAACACGTCCTCTTATATTCATAAAGAGAAAATATCGAAGAGCCGACTCTCTGTTGCTCTTTTAAAAGCCTTAGTGTCATTGATCACAGTGGATTCTCCATCATCCATCCAGGAGTTAACTTAAAGCTCCACTTATTGTTTTTAATGTTTTTATCTGAGCAATGACTCAAACATCTGGAAACGAGGAGCTAAACCCTCTGTCCACTTCCTGTCCACCACAAAATCAGTTTAACAACATCTCTGCTGCCAGAACCAGGAAGAGTGAGCACATTGCACCGATTTCAGCTTCCTGTGACTTTTATTTTTGATTTATTGTGATGGTCTACAAAGCAGAACATGGCTCAGCCGTACCCTGTGTCACAGAGCCACTAATATGACATGTCCCAGCCCGTGCCATCAGGTCCTCCAGTTCCCCGCTGCCACTCTCACACCCATAAAAACATGGAGGACACAGCCTCGTCTGTTTGAAAAACACTTCACCAGCAGAGATTAAAGAGGCGACATCAGTGAGCACTTTCAGAAGGTCCTTACTTATGCAATAGGTCTTCAAGTAACCTCTCCCTAATATTCATTTATTTATTTGTGTTTATTGTACAAGTTCATTTTAATTTCTAATTTTTAATCCCTCATATTAAACTCAGATTTAAGTGTCATTATATATTGTTTCTCATTTTTACCTGACGTTAACTCCTGTTATTTATTTTTTTCCAAACATCTTTATTGCTGTTTTATAATTGTTTTATTGTCTTGAGCTACAAACTCTGTGTTAAATGTGCTATACAAGTAAAACAACTCAGCAGACAGACAAATTCAGCCTCTAGCTGATGAAGACAGAAGAATATCTAAAGAGCCAGATATTTTTCACAGGAGATGGTCTAACTTGAAACAGAAACATGGCTCCATATGAATGATAATGTTTCGGTTGAGTCAGCTGTTTGCTAACACATTCACCATAACAACTTAATGAGGATTAAATACGTCAGAGTTGTGTTTTTGTCGGCTTCTTCCTTAAATGGACAGAAAACACAGTTAATGAGTGAGTGTCACAGACATATTGACACTTGCTGTGTCGTTCTCCTGCAGATGTTTGTGCGTCTGTTTGTGGACGAAAATTTGGATCGGATGGTTCCCATCTCCAAACAGCCCAAGGAGAAGATCCAGGCCATCATTGAGTCCTGCAGCAGACAGTTCCCAGAGTTCCAGGAACGCGCCCGCAAGCGTATCCGCACCTACCTCAAATCCTGCCGACGCATGAAGAAGAATGGCATGGAGGTACCGCATTGATTTGTCTGTTAGCAGGATATCTCAACTGAACTTTCATCAACTTTCATTATCAAGTATTTTACTGACTATTTTCTCAATTTGTTTTTTTTGTAATGAAATGTCAGAAAATAGTCTAATTATGAAAATAGTTTCTAAATACTTTTCTATTGATCAACTAATTGTTTCAGATCAATTAGCTGAAGTAGTAATAGTGCAAATAATAATAATAATAACAGTAATAGCAGGAATGATATTTGTATCTGTTACATATGAACATTTATATGTTGCAGTGACATGTGATCCTGTTTTTATGCAGCATTATATAGAAACATGTTCAGTTCGGTGTGAGTCTGTGTAGATGAGTTACTGTGTATTTAGTGGATTAAATTCAATTCAATTCAATTTTATTTGTATAGCGCCAAATCATAATATACATTATCTCAAGGCACTTTACAGGGTCAGGTCAAGACCTTACTTTGTTACAGAGAAAAACCCAACAGTTCCCACAACGAGCAAGCGCTTGGCGACAGGGGGGAGGAAAAACTCCCTTTTAACAGGAAGAAACCTCCAACAGAACCGGGCTCGGGGTGGGCGGCCGTCTGCCTCGACTCCCCCAGATCCCAACAACCAGGTGATTGGTCTGGAGGCCCAGAGGCCGTCACACCCCCCTCGTTAGGCGTGAGGTCCCACCTCCAACCCTGAATCAAAATAAATATTAGATACAAGCAAATTCACTTCATGTCAGACAGTCTTCTCATCTATTATGATTCACCAACATCCAAAGAGATGAGCTCATATTTACACCAACATACCTTCATATCTGCTCTCTGAGGACTCAGCCCGACAGCTGAGGGATCCTCAGAACAGAAAAAACAAGACTTGAGATCTTTTCGCATGTTCCTGAAAAAACACAAACAGAGAAACAAATCCAGGTACAGAACTAAAGGAAATACACATATCACACATGATTTTAAAAGACTGAAAAATGTTCAGTAATGATTTCAGACTGGAAACACAATCATACTAACACAAGACTGTTTAGGAATATGAATAAAAAACAATGTCAATGACAATTATTTTTAATGTATCTTCCATTACATGACTGATGGTTCCTGTCAGTGTTCATCAGATCAAAAATCTGATTCTGACTCACTTGAAATTTTACAAAATGCATCTTTTTTATAAAGTTTAACATTCAGAGGGTTCAGTCCTGGTTGTTTGTTACTTCCTACATTTTATTAACATCCATTAAAACAACTTTAAGTTAAAAAAAAAAATGGATTGTTTACATTTTTGTCTTGTATATATAGTTTGATCAAACAGAATAAGCTGCAGCTCTCACTGCAAGATGGACGACTAGCAACAAACAATTATCATCTTCAGTGAGAAGATGATAAAACGTGCCTTTAAATTGTTGTAGCTATAGAAACAGCACGCTCCAGTCAATTTATATCCGTTTACACCTGTGACCCGGTGCAGAATATCTCAATTTAAGAGCTAGTAAAGACAATGCAGCAGCATTTCGTCATGTGTGTGTATTTGCTTCAGAGCTGTTTCAAGTCAGGTGGATATTAAGTGATAAACTGAACTGATGGGTGTGTGCAGTTAACACCACATCAGCAGGAAGCAGCAGCACAGATAATTAGTCCACTGAAATCTGCACAAATTTTGAAAGAATGTAAGAAAGACCTTCGTGCTGTGAGCACAGTGGAACTGCTCAGGTGGTTAATGACTCTTCCTGACTGATGCTCTCACAGAGCAAACAGGTCAATGTTACTGTACTAAAGCAGAGGAGCTGCAGATGCTGTGTGGACTCTAACAGGCTTCTCAATGTGATGGTGAAGCAGTCATGGGAAGGCCTCTGCTGCCCCCCAGTGGTGAAGTCTTCTGCTAAACTGTGTGTTACACGGTGCTGAGGTGCTCAGGAAGGTTTTCTCAGTTGTGACACAAAAGGCTCAGCATGCCTTCAAACACAATCAGCATCACTCTCCATAATCTCTGTTAAAGATGCCCTCAGGGATTTTATAGCTTTCAAACAGTGGACACCAAAGCATATGCACTGGTACTAACTGGAGACTTGTCAATGTTGCGTGCACATTAGAATTAAAAATAGAATAAACCATGAAGCCCATTAGCTCTTATTTCCTCCAGACTTGGCACAAAATCAGTGAAGCACTCAGCCTCGCTGAAATTGAACCTTTTATTGGGAAGAGTTCAAATTAGAAACTTTTTGTGGATGTTTGTGTGTCTGTGTCTAACTATCAGCTAATGTGTTCTCACTACACAGTTTCTCTCTCTAACAGTGTAAATCCAGAATATCATCATAATATTCTGTTTTTCTCCAGACCCGTCCGACTCCACCTCACCTCACCTCAGCCATGGCTGAGAACATCCTTGCTGCCGCCTGCGAGAGCGAATCACGCAACGCTGCAAAGAGGATGCGCCTTGAAGCCTATCACGTAAGTGTGTGATGTAAATCTCGTGCTGTCTTCTTGAAAACTGTTTTGATGAACTTCAGCACAACTATTCTTCTAAAATGTTTTCATTATGACTTCGATGAGCCTGGTTTATTAATACTGTTGGACCGCCCAGCCTCCTGTATTGTATTTTGAAAAGGACACCCCTCATTTCCATTTCCCTCTGCCAGGATGAGCAGATCTCTCTGGACAAGCCGTCCAGCGGTGGAGGAGGTCTGAGGGAGCCAGCGTCCCTCGCTCACTCCGCCTACTCCCTGGCCGCATCAGCCTTCTCCTCCCAGGACACCCAGCTCTACATCAACGGAGCTGGCCTCAATTACGGTTACCGTGGATACCCTGGCCTGGGCGCTGCCATGCAACACCCCGTTTCCCTGACGACTGGTGCTGCTGCTCAGAGCAACGGTGAGGATGGGAGGGCAGTCAAAGATGGAGGGAGAGGGTCTTTATGGAGAGAGAGATGAGATGGAGGAGACTGAATAGAGAGAGGGAAGAGTAAAGAAAAGGATCAGCAGGAAGTTTGGAGAGAGAGAAGGGAAAGTGATGAGGGAGGGAAAAGAAGAGGAAGTGATGAGAGGGAAACAGCATGAACGTGTAATTTGGGGATGAAAGAAGGAGCAGCAGAAGAAAAGAAAGCAGTGAAAGGAGACAGCAGATGGCAGAGTGAAGCAGGCACACACACACACACATACACACACATACACACAACACACACACGCTAAACACTGATGTCGGCCTCGTTCAAATATGCAGGTTCAAGACAAAGTCATAGTTCTGATAACAAGAGAACTGTGTGAGTCAGGAGGTCAGCAGGTGATGGGCAGGGGGGATAAGTTACTCTTAAGTTTACAACTACAAGGTCACGACTCAGTAGATGCGATTGTCCTGGATTTCTACATGATGCAGCAGATTATCAGTGTTCAGAGCATCAGATTTCACCTGTTGATGTGCCTCATATACCAAGTTTATTTACTGTATAAAGACCAATATCACAAATTAGCCTTGAGGGGCTGAACAATCTGTGCAGCGAAAAACACAACACCTCCAACTGGATCAGACAAAGTCCCCCAAAAAAATCTGAGATGGAAAAAACTGGGAGATAAAAGCCACAGTGGGAAGGTTTTCTAATTCAACACAACCAGGATGTTTATGTTCTCTCGTTCACTGCAGAGAACTCTAAGATGTTGTTCATCACAGACCTGCAGCAGAAAACACAAGCTGTCACATTTCTCCACGTGGAGTCTTTTTATCCTCTGTACCCTGAGATATGTGCTCACATTTTTGGAGGTGTAGCTACATGTGGAGGCTCTGTAACCTCGTCATAAATGTGTTCAGGTCTTTCTTCTTGTTACCTGGAAACTGGACCAGGTTTTATTGCAGCCACAGGTTATTAACATGTTGCAAAGTTTATTATAAAAACACGAGAAGGGAAAATATAAAGTATAAGTGAAATATACAGTGAAAACTGTCATGATATTCTCATATGTTTCTCTCTTCCTCTTCCATTCTTCCTGTAACTCTTCCTATTCCTCTTCTTCATTTACCTCTGGATCCTTCCTGTCCTCTACATGTGGCTCCTCTCCTTTACTTCATCTTATCCATCCTTCCCTCTGTCTCCCTCCTTCATTAACATTTCTCTCCATCCATCTTTCCCTCTTCTCTTTAGGCCCCACAGACCTCAGCATGAAGTCTCTCTCCTCTGCCAACATCAGTAACTCCTCCTCCTCCACCACTGCCAACAGCCTGGGTGGGCGAGGCAGCGGGGGTGGCGGCGGGGGCGGGGCGTCGACCCAGCTCAGCCAACCAGAGATCACGGCCGTGCGTCAGCTGATCGCCGGCTACCGGGAGTCAGCCGCCTTCCTGCTGCGCTCAGCTGACGAGCTGGAGAACCTCATCCTGCAGCAGAACTGATTTGTGGGGCAATGTGGGAGAACACACACACACACACACACACACACACACACACACACTTCCCATTATGTTTGTTCTGTGTCTTCTGCGTCCTCCCGTCTCTCGTTTTTGTTCTTCCCTCCTTTGTGGCCACTTTTTATTTTGGGACAAAACAAGTGGGAAACTGGGACGGGGAGGGGGGGCAACCAACCTCACCCCAGCCTTTCCCAAAACAATCCACCACAATCTCAATGCATCAATTCTGCCTGAGGAGGGAAAAGATTTAAAAAAAAAGAAGGAGCAGAGCACCTGGACCCTGGAGGAATCTCTGCCTGTCCTCTCTGGAAGCACCTCACAATCAGCTCTACACTCGGAGCGAAGGAGTGTGGACGAGGGGAAGAGAGGAGGAGGAGAGGGAGGTGAAGAAGACTGCTGCTGTGGTTTCAGAAAAAAATGACTTTGAACCCTTGTGGAGGGAGAAGTGAAGTTTTTGAGTTTTGATTGACGGGGGCTCCGGCCAATCCTGTCTCACGATCCTAACAATTTAAAATAAATAATGACTCCCTGAATTAGTACTGAAGCTGTTTGCTAAATGACGGCTGCTTTTGATTTGATTGAATATTACATTTTTCTTTTTTTTATGGGAGTACTGTGAACATTTTTTTTTTCTTTTTTGTGACTCTTCCCAAGTGACTGAAAGAAGGAAAAGCGGTTTGACTTATCTTAAAGATAGCACTAAATCTGGAGAAGACTCTGAGTCCAGAGGGGCCCGAGGATGAGAACTGGAAAAGAAATGATTAAAAAAAGTTTGTTTGTTTTGGTTTTAAAAAAGAAAAAAAGAAAAGAAAAAAAAGGAGGAGAGAAACTTTTTCTGTGCTCGCTTGTATATAAGCTCTCTGTGTCCTATAGCACTTTTCCCTCACATGAAACCTCACCCTGGCCCTGCCCCCTAATCCACACCCCTTTTACCCAGGGAGCAACTTGCTACTTATGCATCCAAGACGCCATGTTGACCACCAGGAAATACCTCAAATCAGACCTGCCAATTCCATTTTCTGTTCATATACAACACACACACACACACACACACACACACACACACACACACACACACACACACACACACACACACACACACACACACACACACACACACACACACACACACACACACACACATTCTGCAAATGAATGGTAACATTCCCACCAGAAGCCAGTTTACTTCTACTTTACCACATGATGTCTCCAAGGTTTCTATGTTTTGGGGGGAGAATCGAACTAAATTGCACAAAAGACGTGTAACGTGGAGACGACAAAGCATTTGAAGAAGTGATGTTGTGAACGTTTCACATCTTTACACTTTTCTTTCGTCTGTGCGGGTTCGTTCATGTGCTGCTGTATATAATCAGAGCTGAGGTTGACAGGAGTGTATTTCTCTGGGAGGTGGGGGGTGGGGTGTGTGGGTGTGGAGGGGAGGGGGTGGGGGGTATTTCTTAAGTAAAGGGGGGGTTAAATGTTGTGGCAATTTTACCTCCCGCTTCTACTTTTTACAAATGTAGATGTGACACCAACGAAACCTCATGATTCTGTTTTAACACCCCTCCCTCCCTCTCTTCTTCTTCTTCTTCTCTCCATTGGACCTACTCTACACTTTTTCTTCGTGGACCTAAACATCCTCCTCTTCCTCCTCTCCTCCCTGGTCCGGTCCAGGTTTCAGAGGAAGAGGAGGACTGCTCTGTTTTACTGTGTTTGTCTGTTAAACTCTGAGATGGCCATTACTATTATTATTATTATTATTATTATTATGAACTTTCATGTTGCTGCTGCTATACACAAACTGGACCTTCTACCATAGACCTGAAACCTCAACAACGGCGGGCGTTAGCTGCAGTGCCCCATGGGAACCTGACCAACCAACCTCCTGCGACCTTGACCGAACCTTCAGCTCGACCACAACCAAACCAAAACAACACAAAGACTCACTGTTTGTTGTGTTAGAGAAAACTCGCTCACATGTCTCTGCTCTCTCAGACTGGTTGGTTGGCTTCTTTGTTTTCGCTTCATAGGGCTCGATTAATGTCGTGTTTGTGACTTTCTGACTGTGAATTCCCTCGTTCTTTCTTTCCTGTGTTTTCACCCTGTGGAGGGCGCAGGGAGGGATGTGGTAGCACGTTCACCACAGCACTCCACACCAGGCCAACAAGTCCACACTCAACGGGGCCGATACGTCTGTGAATAACTGTTTTATGAGATATCAGATATGAGACTAAGTTACTGCAGATAACTTGTATAAGTTCATTATGAAAAGAGCAGGTTTTTCTTTCAGCCATGTTGTTTTTACACCATATGAAGGTAGTTTTTGTTTTATCTTGCCAAACTATTGAGAACCTGGAAATGATATTTCCTGGACACCTGGCTGCTCCCACAGGCCTCTGCTGCACCTGTGCTCCTGCGCAGAGTCGAGCCACAGCCTCCTCCTGTCCCGCTGGACAGGAAGAGTTTGACATTTGGGGAAATTTGCTTGTTCGCTCTCTTCCTCAGAGAAGATTGATGTAACTGAAATATAAAGCTTTAGCCTAGGGACTGTTAGCTTAGCATAAATACTGGAAACAGGGTAACACAGTGAGCCTGTGTGTGTTCAGAGGTAACGGAGTCCTACTAGGACACGTCACATGTTGTTTATTTAATCGACACAAAAAACAAGGGGATAAAATCACAGGTTGTGGTTTCACATGGGGGCAATGTGCTGAAAGTTACTGCTTGTGGACAAGAAATAGTCCCAACAAACAGCCCCCAACCCCCCACCCCCTGCACATAAAAAAACAAAGAGCCGGTTGTCCTACTAATTGAACAAACAAGACATATTGTATTAAGAGGCTAATGTTTTCTACCTGTTTCTAGTCTTTATGCTAAGCTAAGCTAATCGGCTGCTGGCTTTAGCTCCATGAGAGTGGTATCAATCTTCTCATCCCGCTCTCGGTAAGAAAACAAATAATCATATTTCCCAAACTGTTGAACTGTTCCTTTCAGGAGCTGTGGCACTGGTTGTCATTGCCACTAAAATGAGCCAAATCTTCTGGTTGGAGTGATGAATTTTCTATCAGGGGGTGTTTTGAACCACGTGATGCATCTAGCAGCTCCTGGTTGGCTTATTTCCTCCTGAGGCGTCGCTTTCTGCATCCACTGTGGTTTCTGCTCAGTCCCACTGTCGTGTCACTGGAATTTGCTCCCTTTTTGCACACTGAGCGAAGCAACAGTCATCTGTGATTTAAAGGGGGGGGGCTCTCTCTGTGTATGTATGCATGTTTCCCAGGAGGGACCCCCTCCCCTACTTGCACTGCTGAGAGCGGAGGGGTGGTGGGGTTGTGTTTTTTTGCAATGCAGCTGATAATCAAAGTGTTCACTGGTCTTCAGATGGTTTGTGTTGGTGCCAGGCTGCTCGCAGTGATGGTGGTGACGAGCACTGTGGGGACATGTGAAAGCCGCTCACACCTGTGTCCAGAAACACAGAACCTCCATCCAAACGGATTATCATCCATGTGCCACGTCGAGTTCAAATTAGTCTGAAATGTGGAAAATATAAATTATTTACATGACACATTAGATGTAGATTTTGGTTTATTTTTGTTCTCTGTCATGAAACAGGAAGCTCTGTTCAAAGTGCTCTGATCACACAAACAAGAGAAATATGCAAAAAAAATTGACCCAACTAGAAGAGAAACATGAGAGAGGGAGGGGGCGATGATGTCACAGAAGTCAGACATGTTGGAGTGTGACTTTTATTTTATTTATTAGGTGGTGTTTTAAGTCTAGTTGTTGTAGTTTTCTCACGACAATAAATTTGTTTTTACTTCAAAGTTAACATTTGATTTGAAACACAGGTACAATCAATTTCTCCTCAAATTTCTCCCAAATTCCAGCGTCTTTACTTGCTGATTTCTACATGTTCAGTGTTATTTGGCTTCCTGAACCCCAGCATCAGACTGTAACGACACCAGTGTCTCGTCCCTCTCTCCTCCTGTTTGATCCTCACTGTGCTCACATTCTGCCAATGGTTCTGTCGAGTCTGCCTGGTTTTCGGTGTTGGGAGAGACTCAGCTCCTGTGGGACACCTTGATCGGTCCAGATGTGCTCACTGATCCACATTCTGCTCTGTCCGAGGGACCTGAGTCACACAAACACTCAGATAATGAGAACAATTGACTCTTAATTTGAAGGCAGTTTTGTATCTGATATTTCCCCAACAGTAAATAGGTAATGAGTCAGGAAACACTGAAGTCAGGCAGTGGGAGAAGCTGTGTGAACTTGGACAGACTGCAGATGAGTCCTGCAGCCATGTGTGCGACGGTCCCTCAGATCAAAGCAGAACCAAGTGGTTTTCAGTTTCTGATTTCAGGAGGGATTTCAGTCCCAACATCCTGACACTGGTGGATTCAGTCTGAGCCTGAACACACCAGGTCCTTCAGAAGTGACTGAAAAATGTTGCTGCTGCTGTGCAACAAAAACCTCAAACCTCCAAAACACATTTTTAACAAATGAAGGAAGTCATACACATTCTGACAGGAAATGAAGGATAATATCAAATTCTAGATGAAAAAAAAGGAATAGAGCTGCAGTAGGAGTTGAGATGTTTATGCAACAGCAACATTTAATCCAGTTTAACCCCTGCTGTCTTTGTTAGAAAAGAGACCATATGATTCTTAGACTTTAGGCCCTAAACTTCATGTTGGGACCTAAAATGAGCCTAAAATCTGTTGAATTTTGCTCACGCTTGTTTAATGAGGTTCAATCACTGTTAAAAAAAAATATTTTGCTCACTTTGAATTCCTAATAATGTAAAAAAGAGCAGTTTAAGATGCTCTGTAGAAGGTGAAGAGGCTCTTATTGCAGTCCATCCCCCTCTTCCTCCTCCTTCTTCTCTTCCTCCTCCCCTCCGTCTGAGTTTGATCCTTGTTTCAGATTATTTCATTTTACCAAACATGATTGAACCTCTGAGATCGGCCCCAAAGGTTTCACTCCTGGTGTCGGTAGCAGAGACTCATAAGTCATAAGATGTGTTGAATACACAGCAGGCAACAGGAAATCCTTTGAATGGCTCTGATTGGTCAGAAGAGCCAGGCTGGTGGGACTCGGGACTCTCTCATTGGTTCCTTGGTGATGACATCCTGTGTTAACCTCAGAGAAGATGTTCTGAAGGTTTTCTACGTGTTTCTGAGCCCAGGTCGGTTTACTTCAAAGCCGGATGGCTACAGAACAGCATCACAGACAAAAAACACCAACAACTTTATAAAATAAAAATAAAAAAACTAGGCAAATGACAATCTTTGAAAGGTGTAATTTGCTCACTGTTTGATTTCCATCCCTGTGTCTGTTGTATCCAGTAGGACAGACTGGGAGAATAATCTGAGTGTTTTAGCCATAATCAGAGCGTTCCTCCTCCAGATCTCCTCCTCCTCCTCCTGTTGTTGTCATTGTTGACGTCTTTACTCGCCGAGCAAACAGCCAACACATTTCTATCTGATTTCTATTTTTTAGTATTACATGATTATCAATTATCAATGTTTGGATTGTTCTTAATGTTATGATTTTATAAATATATTTTGTAGTGCGAGTAAAGTGTTTTTTTCTGAGAAGATATTTTGTACAATACTCAGCTTCACTCCGTATGCCTACACTGCACATTCCAAACACGGATGTCAACAAACACTGGAGCCAACCGGCATCACCACAATGAGCTCTTCTTCTCCTCCTGAATCACTGGAGGGAAATCTAAGCTTCATACTGACCTTTACTGTCCAGTAACTCCTGTCCTCACTGTCTCGTCACTTCTGGTTTAAACGTTGACACCACAGACAGCGACAGGGCTGTACGACTGTGATCCTGCACTGATCCACTGTGAAACAGGGATTTCACTCTGGGAGGCCTGAGGAGGAGTGTGGAGGTCCTCCTCACTTCTCAGACACCACAGAAGTAGAAGTAGAGACGTGGGTTGCTACAGCTCGCACGGAGCAGAGACTCCGGTATGTGCAGAGTCACTGAATCAAAGGTGAAACAGAAAGGTCAGTTTATCTGCTGATGTACAGCTTCTTCACAACTGGCAGCTTTTTCACCACAGAGCTTTCAGTCTCTTTAAATCTGCATGGGTTTTTTTGGGTTTTTTTTTAGAGTCACAAACTTTCTCTAGATCTTTGAGCAAAAAGAACATTTAAAGGCAGTAAAAATATTTCTCTTATGACCTGTTCTATTTCCTTTAATTCTGTCTGTTTTATCTTTAGATTTTCTGGAATATAAATTTCTCTCATTCTTTTTCTTTTTTTTTGCACATTTAAAGACATTATAGGAAATGTGCTCATTCACTTTCCCACTGAGAGATGGAGGAGAAGATCAGTACCACTCTTGTGTGTCCATAGTTGATCGCTGGTTAACTTAGCTTAGCATAAAGACTGGAAAGCTAGCCTGGCTCTGTCTTCTTTCCAGTGCCTCTAAAACTCACTAATTAATGTTGTATATTATTTGTTTAATTAGCAAAAAGTGTCAAAATATCCAGGTTTTACAGGGGGGGTTGTGTGTCAGACTATTTAACAGGGAAGTGGGCCAAGAAATAGTCCTGCACATACCCACCAGTTAAACAGCAGATAGAGCTTTAGAGGGGCTGGTAGGGAATTAGCATATTTCCAAAAATGTTGGACTGTTCCTTTAAAAGTCCTTAAATTTCCAGGATATTACAGATGTTGTGACTCTGTGTCTTCAGTGTTCTTGTGGTGGCGACTGTGAGCAATCACACATCTCTGTGGAGGCAGTTTCAGACTCAGAGTCATTAAATCCTCCAGACTCAGACCATCAGAGGAGCCATGACGCTGGCCGGGTCCCTGCAAACCATCACACACTTCTGAAACCAGTCTGCTCAGATGTAAAGCTCAATACACACACACACACAGAAAAAAAATGAAGGAGAAAAAATAACGGAGCTATTTTTATTTTTCTATCAGGGCACCGTGTACAGCTACTACTGTCGAAATTTTTTAAAAAAGGCCTCCTGAGCCGTTAAGTTTTACTGTTTTTTTATTTTTGTTCTTCTCCGTGGTGCTTTAGATCCTGTTCTTTTCTCATTTTTAGATATTTGACTCTTCTCTCTGTCTTCACCTGACTTTGTACCAGACTCTTGATTGTCTTGATTTCCTGCACCGGGGCTTTGCACCCACAGTAATACCAACTAGAAACCTGTATTCTCCTCATGATTTGACTCAGTGGAAGTGTGATGTTTACATGTACAGATTTTTGAGATTCTTTCTGGTTTTGTTTTCTGTTTGGTTTCTTCTCATCTCTCTATCCTTCTATCCCTCCTCTCTCCTCTGTCTCTTTCCCCTCATTCCTGTTTTCAGTTGATCTGACTCCTTCCCCACACACTGAAGGGAAATGGGACTGCGTCTGAATACAATTATCACCGTTTTACACAGAAGCCTATCGCATGAGGGGACGGTTTGAGTTTCAGTCGGTCACCTTTTTTCACCGGGCTCCTGCTTTAGTTTTTAAACCCTGCCTCGTTAGCATTTAGCTAGCATTGAGATGCTTAAAGGTGCACCTGTGTTTCCTGGAGGAATGCTAACGGCTTGCTTGTGGAGAAAAAGTGTTTGTTTTTTTTTTGCTTGGTGAAGAAACGTCACACGACTGAAACTGATTGTTTGGGAAGAGGAGGGGGGTAGTCGAGTTGTGTGTTTGTTTGGCTCTGGGGGGGGGGGGGGGGGGGGGGCTGACCTTCGACCTCTCAGCTAACTCCACAGCACACAAAATCACAGTGGGGCCACAATGACACCTCCGCTGGTGTGACTGCGACCCGGTGGAGGTGATTCCTCAGTGAATGATAAGCCATTACAGACCCTGTGTGCCGGGTCTCTTAGTCTATTAGTATATTTAGCAAAACTTTAACCTGCAGATGACAAAACTCAACCTCAGGAAAAAAAAAAAGGACATCACTTTTGTAAAAACTCGTCTAACTGAAGGCCCATTTCCCTCTCTCTTTGATACCATATAAATTATATCAAAAATTCTTTTTATATTTATTGTGTTTATTATTATTATGATTATTATTATATATAACAGTGGATACCTTTTTCCAGTAACTGTGGCTAATTATTTTGATTCTTTGGAAAATGTTGATAATATATGTGAAGCATCTTAAATGATCGAGGAAAAAAAAAAAAGACATTAAAAAAGAAATCTTGGGTTATTTTATTTCTGTTTGCGGTACAGGCGTGTTCGTTCGTTTAGCCTGAAACAACGAGAACATATCACTCTGGTCCATGACAAAGAAACCAATGATCGAAAAACTGAGCTTTCTTTCGTGTGATGTCACTGCTAAGGCTGAAATGTTTCTGGACTTAAAAAAAAAAAAAAAAAAAAAGTTGTGACCATTTAGTTTTGTTTGTTTTTTGGTTTCTTTTGTTTTCCTCCCGAGCTGTACGTCACAAAGCTAAATATACTAATAAAACGGTGTGCTATCTATCAACTGGAGCTCCGCTGTCGTCTTCTTCCTCACTCCACACTGATGTTTAAAGCTGCACTGATCACTCAGCTGATGACTTCATGATTCAAGTTCATTGTTGAGATACTTTTCTCAGGTATTTTCATTTTCTGTTACTTCCTACCTCGACTTTATTTCAGAGGGAAATATTGTCCTTTTTACTCTACTTAAAAAACAAACCAACATAAAATACATTATTTAAGAATAAACCAGTGGTTGAAAACCTGTTTGACCTGTACTGTAGCTCTGGCCTCATGCTGTTTTTCAGATGCTGATGAGATGTTTGCAGCTCCACCAAACAGAAACTGTAAGATCACCTCTGAGATTCTACAGTTTCAGGACCAAAGATACGGTGGCCCTGAAGGCTCAAAACACTACTACTTAAGAAAACACAACCAAACAGACAACAATTCAGATAACATCTTCATCAATTTGATTGTTTTGTCTGATTGCATGTGTTTTCTTAAGTTGAGCTCTCAGGGCCACCGTACAAAAAGGTCAAATTATCCAATATTAAAAATATTAAAGAAAAGTGTTTTTGGTAGAATCCAAGTTGTGTATCAGAACTTTGATTTTTCTTGTGTCTTCCAATTAATCATCTCACGACCTTCAGAGGGGCTGACCCCTATGTTGAGAACCACTAGACTAAACTAGTTGAATGTATATGAACCAGTTAGAACCAGCTCCACCTGGAGCAGCTGCTGAAACATTGATGCATCAGTATTAATATCACAGCCCATAATATTCACAGTCAGTCACAGGAGACACTTCACTGCATAATAAGTACTTTTACTTTTGATACTTTGATAATAATCAGATTTTGAACACCAGTACTTGTGGTGGAGTATTTTCACTGTTCAGGGCCTGAATTCAGATCTTTCTCCTTCTCTTTCCTCCTTTTTCACTTCAGCACCTCAGGAAACCTCAGTTCTATTAGCACAATGCTCTGAACCTCCAGTCTGTGATGTTTATTGGCCCTGGAGTCTCTGATGTAACTGCAGCTCACAGAGTCAACCTGCACAACCAGAAGCTGAATTTAAAGCTGCTGTTCCAAATTAAAGATTAAGATTAGAGCTGAGACTCAAAAGCTTTCATGTTGGATTTGAGCCATTTTCAGTCTTTAAACTTTGCTGCTCAGATCAAAAGGATCTCAAGGTCTCAGAGTGTGATCCAGCTCCTGCAGCTCAGGATGGTCCCAGTCAGCTGTTCACATGTGGTTAATACCTTCAAATGTGCCACATTAAGGCGACACAGGCTTAAACTGTGGAATAATTCACATCCATGTGAAATGAAGCCTGCAGGTCATGATTTAATCAAACCTTTGAGCAGCAGCACCTGACACTGATCACAGGCTGATGATGAGTGGAGATCACGGTGTGTTGACAGTAGTAGTTTAGGTTATAAAATGTTAAAAGTTTCTCAGAGGCCAAAGTGGATTCTCTTCCAGGAAGAGATGAAATTTCAGATCAAAACTGTAAAAGTATTTCTCACATTAAATAACCAACATAATAGAAGAAGATTGTTAATCAAACACCAAACTGACCTTCAGCCAAATTTAGTTTGAGAGAGGAAACTGTCCCGGAGCGAAACACCCGCCCTCATTGTTCTTACAACCTCTCTCTCTCTCTCTCTCTCTTTCTCTCTCACACACACACACACACACACATACACACCCATTAGTATTCGTCAGCTCACAGGTGTGTGAGCAGCAGGGGGTGTGTCCAGCGCCAAACCCAAACTTTTTACGCACCGCGCTGTGTTTACACCTGAGCGTCGGCGGCTGCAACATTTCTCCTCCTCTCCAGGTCAATGCTGGATTAACGTTTCATTAACGTTCATCTTGGGTCGCGTCGCCGAGTCCTTGCAGTGAACGGATCCGACTTGGATGGCCTCCATTCCCGTTTCCGCATTCCCGCAGCCGTCGTGCGCACTGTAGGCGCGGAGCCGCGATCAGTGATCTCAACACAAAAAACCGGTTCCTCCGGCTAATCTACCCCCAGTACTGCTGGCGGTGCAGAATGTTTCCAGCCGGAGGACGAGAGGGGAACCGGAGGACGGAGCGGCTGCTGACTGTCGGCTGGAAAAGGCCGTTTTCAGCGGACTGATAGCGCGTCTCGTTGCTCGGTGTCTGAACAAAGCCCGGAATCAACCCGCCGCCGCGCTCCTCTCCGTCCCGGGATGGAGAGTTGCTGTCGGTCGTGTATGCCGTGTTTGAACCGGCTCTGGAACTGGATCTGGCCAGACTTCCGCTACCCAAACGTCCCCAACCATAACCATGTCATCGCGAACCCGGCGGCGCAGGCGGCGGAGATCCGCACCGTCTCCGGCGAAATCCGCGTCCCGTCGCCCAAGAAGCGGCCGGTGCAGCTGTACGCGGCGCTCTTTGACTTCGTGGCCCGCAGCGACGACGAGCTGACGGTGAAGGAGGGGGACAAGCTGTCGGTGATCGAGAAGCGGGGGGAGTACGTCCTGGCCAAGAAGCTGACCGGGTCCCTGGAGTCCGGACTGATCCCGGCGAACTACGTGGCTCTGCTGCAGGACGAGTTCGCCAAACACAAGTGAGTTAAAAACACCTGATTCCTCTGCTCTGACTCAGACTGCTCAGTCCCCAGCTGTCACCTGATCCCGGTGCTGATGGACCTGGACTTGAACCTGCTGTTGGATGAGTCTGAACTGTTCTCACTGTGTGGACATGATGATAAATCCATTTTGTGTGTGTGTGTGTGTGTGTGTGTGTGTGTGTGTGTGTGTGTGTTTGCTCCAAAGCTGTGACATGTGGAGATGAAAGCTGACGGCTGACTGAACTTTGACCTCTGTGCTGTTAAAGTCACCACTGGACACTAATCATAAACCCTTAGTCAATTTAATTGATTAAATATAGAAATCAGATCAAAATTTAAAAAAACATCTGCTGGGTCCAGCCTCTGAGATGTGAGGATTTTCAGTCTTTCACTGTCATACATCACAGTGAAGCGACTCTTTAAAGCTCTCCTCCTGACATTTCATACACAAAATGATTCATTGATCAATAAGGGAAAATAATCTGCAGAGTAATGAATTGACTGATGGAGCAGACAGCTCATGCATTAGTTCCATGTATTGAAAATATCATTTGCAGTGTCAGTTTAGCAGAAACCTTGTGGGATAAATGATGTATTCTGAGCTGACTTGACTTATTTTGGCTTTAATGACCTTCCTCATAGATTTGTCAGTTTAAGGTTCATTTTCTTTGATAAACAGGCCACTGACAGGAAATTAATAGTCAATTAACAGTCGTTCTGGAAGTCATACACTGAGCGAAGGTGCCAACGCTTTCCTGGCTCCTGCTTCCAATATAACAATTTGATGATTTATATACATTTGTGAGTTTTATACTAGAGCTGAAAGGATTCATTGCTTAGTTGATCAGTGAAAAACTAATTGGCAGCTCTATTGAATTCACTGGTTCCAGCTTCTCACATGTGAATATTTTTCTTTGTCCTTTATCATATTAAACTGTTGTTTAAAGAGGACGAACAGTTTGAATGTCAACTTGTGTTTTTTTTTTTTTTTTTTTTTTTTTTTTTTTAATCAGCAAAATTATCATTATCAATTAATTGTGTGGTCAATATATCAGAAAAATAATGAGAAACATCAATCACAGTTTCCCAAAGCATAAGTTAACATATTCAACTGAAAACACAAAATATTAAAAAGCTAAAGCCTGAACTTGGAGCATCCTCCTGGCACTCAAAGCAAAGTTGAACACAGGTGAAATGAGCAGCCTGTGCTGCTGCTGCTGAGCCCAGACCGGAGCTAAATGTAGCTGAGAGGCTGCATGTGGTCACGGCTCTGCAGCTGCAGGTCCTCCATTATTCATCCAGCCTGCAGGGAATAGTCATGTTTCAGCCGCGCTCTCTCTCCAAGGTTGACCTCACTTTCTGTTTTCATGTTGCTGACCCAACACCGAGTCCACACTCCACACCCCCACTGTCCTCAAACACACCACTGAAACTGACAATGAGGATCACAGGAGGAGAACTAAAGCAGCAGCACTGACTCCTCATATGAACGTTGGATCTTTTTAATCCGTCATCATGAGTAACATTAAATCATTAGAGATGCTAATTGAGACGGATTTATAAACACTCTGTTATAATCTCTGTATAATCACTCTGCTTTCTGCTCTTCATTATCTCCTGTAGCATCACTAACGTCCCTGAAGGCAGCAACTGCTCCACAAACTGTGCAGACCCCTGCACTTCCTGCACATTTGACTGTGTTGTCGATTTCTTTGTAAATTGATAAATTAGCCATGTTCAGTCTGCTCTCAGTGGCCCATGTTTACAAAGTGAAAGCATGTTTCTTTCACCTGTTTCAGCTTTTGGAGTTTTGGTTTTCACTGCTGGCATCATGAATGTAGATGAGGCTGCATTAAAGTACAAAGATTAGAGATAACATTTGTTAGCTTATAGCATTAGCTCATATTAAAGCTCAAATTCATAACTCTCTGGAATGATATGTCATTAATTCGATTGGGATTGTCACTATTTTTTTGTTAAACTCGTTAATGTTGTCGAGTTAATTAACAAACCACTGAAGCGCTGTCCTGCTGCCCTGTGGAAGCTGTTGTCCTCAGCGATGTCAGCAACTCATTTATTGGACAGTAGAGTCAGACGAGGGACTGACAGTGACTGACATTCAGCCTGACAACCACAGAGACTGTAAATCCTCTCTACATAAACAACAGGGACTGTAACTTAATGGGCAAGATAACTCATTTAATCCATTTGATATGAAATCTACAGCATCATAAAATGTGTGAAAGCAAAGGGGACTGAACACTTTCTGAAACTACTCTCTTTATTGTTACATTTGTCAGATAAGTTTAAAACTTTTCTTTAAAACTGAGCAGAAGTGAAAGGAAAATAAAAAAACATCTGCTGCTTTCTGTCTAAAATGTGCAGGAAGGAGCAGATTTTTTTGATTTTTCTTCAATAAAGAAATAGAAGAAGAGATTTTACTCAACTTTAAACCTCCATCAGAGGAGTTTATATCTTTAATGTTAATATAAACTGTATCCCACCAGTGTTTCCAGCGTCTAAAGCCTTTCACTGTCGTCTCTCCTCCTGCCTGTCGGTTTCAGTGAAACCCGAGCGTCATGGAGAGCAGCCCCACCCTTTACTGATAAAATAAAGTAAATACAGGTCGGGCTGTGATATGTGAGTGAACAGGCAGGACTCAAAGACACTGTAACAGTGAAAGACGCCCTCACTGACTTCTGATCTGTCCTGGATCAACCTCCAGAATAACACACACTGGTTTCACTGGGAAATGGCTCAGAACATGTGCACAGCCAGTTTGAAACAGGTGTAAATACAGGCTGTTAAAACCTGTTGCTGTGACTGACTGGACCAGTTGGTAAACATGTGTGACTGTTTTGTTTGTGTGTGCGTGTGTACGTGCATGCTTTCCCATGTAACACATTCTTCTCTCTGTTTTCATTCTCTTGTTCATCTATTTATTCACTCTCATGTTACTCTGATGTTCATCTTTTGTTTCATGTTTTCACATGTTGTGAGATCACCCATTTCTCTCTCTCTCTCTCTCTGTCTGTCTGTCTGTCTGTCTGTCTGTCTGTCTGTCTGTCTGTCTCCTCCTCCTCCGATCAGGTGGTACTATGGAAACATAAACCGAGTGAAAGCTGAGAAGCTGCTGCTGGCTTCCCAAAACAAAGATGGCTCCTTTCTGGTTCGCATCAGTGAGAGTCACAGTGATGAGTACACCGTCTCTGGTAAGCACCACCACAACTCACCCACCCATCTCTTCCCTCTCAGGGCTGACCTCTGACCTCACCCAGTCCCCTCATCCTGTCGTCCTGTGGTCTTCCTTCAGACCAGTTCTGTCTATTTGCAGTTTGCAGCAGGGAGAGAAGTAGTAAAGGCAACACTGTGTTATTGGTTGTTCTATTTTTCACTTTGCACAGAGCAGGTGAGCCGTTTGTCCTGATTTAAGCCTTTATGCTAAGCTAAGCTAATTACCTCGCAGCCCCAGCTCAGCATTTCACACACACACGATACTGGTTTAAATCTGGCTCTCAAAAAGTAAACAAACATCAGCATATTCCCAAAGTGTTGAACTATTCCTTTAGTAAACTGTGCAGTTACTGGGAGTTGTGCTTCTCTTGCAGTAACCTACATTATGAAGCTGTTACAGTGACTGAGCCCACAGCCACTTCTCTTCTGGACCTGGTGTCAGGAGATGTGTCTGTCTCGTCACCTCCAGCCTGCATCTCTCTCTGGTCCTCGTTGCTTTGTCCTTTCTTCTTCTCTTTCTGTCCTCTGGCTTTGCCTTCTTCTGCGTCTGCATCTTTTCCTCTCCATCCTTTGATCGACTGATCCTTCCTCTACCTCCATGTTCTCTCTCTCTCTCTCTCTCTCTCTCTCTCTGTCTCTCTCTCTCTCTCTCTGTCTCTCTGTCTTCTCCCCACCCCCCTTCTTCAAGGTCCTTTAGGTCCCAGGGGGAAAATGCTGCTGTTGGTCGTTTAATTTTCTCTGTGCTAGTCCACCTGAAATATGCATCATCAGTCTCTGTGTGCACACAGGCCTGAGTGTGAGCTCACCTCTGGTTTATGGCACAGTTACACACATCTCGCTCTGATTTACCGTCTCTGTCTTTCACCACAGTACTAACGAGTTTATGCCCTTTGTTTAAATTTCTTTATGCAAATTGCAGCTTTTCAAATGGTTTTAATCATGACATGAGCTTGTGTTTATAGAAAAATGTTCCTGTTTTTGCACCAAAGTCAGACATGTTTAATTTCTACACATAGTGGCTGTAAATACAGTATAGTGTTAAATAGTCCCTCAGTCAGTGTCATTAGTGAGTGACAGGTGAAAATCTCTATAGTGTCACATTCAAGAAAATACAGCTTAGATAAAACAGCAGAAATAATCTGTCACAATTACTTCATCTCACCTTAATGTCTTTTATTTCTATTATTTCTATCTTTCTTTGAACATTGTGGTAAGACTGTAGAGGCTGATGGGTCTTTATGATGAACATGTTTCTGTTTTAATACATGACTGGATTTAAAAAAAAAAACAAAAACACACGGATGTGGTGTTTTTATTTTGTTCATTTATTTTATTTATTTTTTTACAATTTGTTTTTATGAAGTGTGTGTGTGTATAAGAAATTTGAACAGTTCACATCTTTATTAATTTAAAAACATCAGCAAAAACCAACATGTAGACAAGTGTAACAAAGGCAGATTCAGTTTTGCAGATGACGTCATTTTGGGTAAAACAGGAGTGAATATGATTTGACAATGTATTGATTTATTTTCAGGGTTATTGGTTATTACAAAGTGATGGATAAAAAACAGCATATTACTAAAAAAATGTGTTGCATTAAGAAACAGGTCAGAACTGACATATACTCACTGAAATGCTTTTGAAACATCTACATGTCATTTGATCTGAAAATCACCAAATCAGAGTTTGATGGTGAAATAATCAGATTTGACGGTTTCTGCCTCAAATATAAGTAGTGAGTGTTACGTTAGACTGAGTGTGAATCTAAAGATACAGCGTTTGCTGACTGTGACCCTCCTCTCCGTCCTGCAGCCCGCAGTGAGGGGAAAGTGTACCACTTCAGGATCCAGCGCTCCACCATCGGTGCGTACTTCGTCTCAGATAAGATCTCCTTCGCCACGCTCAGAGAGCTCATCTCTTACTACCAGAAAAACCCCCGCAGCCTGGGGGTGCTGCTGGAGGAGCCCTGCGCCCAGCAGGTAGGACAGAGACACAAAAACACAATGTTTTTACTTCTATTCTTGTGAGGACCTGGATGGGACATGATGCATTTCCCACCTCGATCTTTAAAGCTGCACTTATCAGTGTTTAGATTAATAAATAACTGAGAGGTAGACGACGCTGTGAAGTAACTACAGAGAATTATTGTTTTGGTTCACAGCTCAGTGCTTTCACTGCTCGTTCACTCTCTGCTGAAACAGGAAACGTTCTGATGAAGCCACTGTCCACTGCCTGCTCAAAGACAAACAGCACACACACACGCACACACACACACACACACACACACACACACACATATACTTCTATCTTCGTGAGGACACTCATTGACATAATGCATTCCCTAGCCCCTTACCCTAACCTTAACCATCACAACTGAGTGCCTGACCCTAACCTTAACCTAAACCTAATTCTAACCATAACTCTAAAACCAAGTCTTAACCCTCAAAATGTGATTTGAAGGTGTCTCAAAAAGTGAGGACCGGCCAAAATGTCCACACACACACACACACACAGCAAAAAAGTTATAAAGTTATAAAGCCAGATGTTTCCCTCAGTAGTTGGTAAAGGAGATTTGTCAGTTGGCCAGAGACAGGACTCTGAACGAATGCTAATGTTGCTACGTGTCTGGATGTATAAATAAGGCATGTTTGCTAACATCCTCACCCACTTAAAGCTAATAGTGTTTGTTTGCAGCTTTTTTCACTGAACCCAAAAACCAAAAGCAAAACCAAAGAAAGAAGCTTTAAAGCTACAGTGACTGATTTGTTTGGCCACTTCGGGGGCAGCAGAAAAAAACTATTATGTAACATTAACATGTTACATAATAAAAGTTAATATGGTGACCTTGTTTGTGAAGTCGCCACCTGACGAGTCCCCGTTTTACCTCTCTGTTAGCTCGGTGTTTGGTCTCCACCAGCTCCTGAGGGACACGTGTCTCCTTTGCTGCTAAATGCTCCACTCTGCTCACCAGCTGGTGTATGTGTGTGTGGTGGACGGTGGCTGTGATCATAACGACACTATGAGAGTGAACCAGAACAGTGAAGACAGATAAACAATGAGCTTTGTTCTCTGTAGGTTCATCGCGGCCAGTTTTCACATGGTCACTGTTATTATTAACATATTGATTTATAGCTGCTTTAAACTAAAGGTGTGAAACTCTCGTTGGTCCTCACAAAGATAAAAGTACAAGAGTTCCACTCACAGCATGTTTATATATGTTAATGTGGTGATATTACCTGTGTGAGTTTTGAGTTTTTATAAGTTATGTAAAGTTTAGTTTCCTGTTGTGACTACACACACACACACACAACACTAACGCCCACATGAACATAACAACCAACATTTACAAAACATTTAAAACACACACAGACACATTAAGGCAAGACAATGACTTTATTGATCCCAAGTTACTTCAGCACAAAACAGTGAATATAAGATAAATACACTACAACAATAATGAAGGTAATAATATGGACTAATAATAATCTAGTTCTAATTAAAGTCTATTTTGTTTAATGACATTAGTTTAATAATCAGTTTCTTTCAGCTGAGTTAAAACACCCTGTAGTATTACTAATGTTACCGTTTACAGAATTTAAGAGTCTGTTACTGTTGTAACGTCTCCTGTGATTCTTGTTTTAAATTACAATACACTTAAACACAGTGGCAGTAATTCATCACATATCTGTGCACTCATGGTCGCCCACAGTAGTTATAGCTGTAGATAAAAGCATTAATGAAGACTTACATCTGCTCTCAGCTACATCATAGTGTTATAAACTATTTGTTAAGTCTTTATGTGCTGTGGGAGACACAGGTGCACACAGGTGTTAAATCCAACAGACAATAACTGACACGGTTCATCGGCGAAGTTAAGCTACTATCTTCAGCATCTGAACACAGACTTGCTGCAGATGTTTGGATTCAGTGTAATGTGGAATATCATTATCTCTGATGTCCATCACATGAAAAAGACGCTGCTCAAATCTCTGCTAAGGCATCCATGAGGAAACAGGAACCAGCCAATAGCTGTTCAGCAGATGTTTGATGGTGTCAACAAACCCCGGCTGAATAAACTGGGTAGAAGTTGTAGTTCAGACTGAAATACAGCTGATGCTTCTTAAAATGAAGAGTCAGTTATAAAAACTCACCTGTGGTGTGAATTAACTCATTAACTGGACTTCAGATATGTTTTACTGTTGTTACAGATTCTGAATTAATTTAAAATCACAACGTAAGTGTTTTGAGTATTTGACTCACCAATAGTGGTTCAACAGTCCAGCGACCTGTACATAGCCTCCCAGCTGATGGTGACAGTGATCGATGGTTGCTGCAAAAATGCACCTCAGCATCCTGCTGTATTTGTAGCTGTATGTGCAAAACAAGAGCCAAGTATTAATATTAGTCAAACTTACATGCAGAAATTCAGCAGCATAAATAAGCATTTGGTATATTTCACAATTAAAACCAGCAGCCAATAACGACTCAGTAGCTTAAGGCTAACAGTTCCCACCGATGCTGATAATTCAAGTCAATATTCAGGCAGCAGAAACTGCAATTTCAATGTGCAGAACGTCCCAGTATCTGTTCATCTGAGCAGCTTTTGTCTGAGTCTCAAACAAAGAGCAACAAAGCTCTTGAATTCCTCTTTCTGTCATTGCTGCAGGAATTTAATAAGCGCCATCTCTTGCTCTTTAGGCCTAAATTAATACCGAGAGGCAAATATAGAGTATTTGGAGAGTAATTAACCAGAGAGTAAAATATTTGGAGCAGTTTAGGAGTAAAATTGCATGTTCGTGCTGTAATTACACTCACTATCTCTGCACTGCAGCTTAAACTAAAGCCACAGCGAGCTGTATTCTTTATTCTTGGCTCATCGGTCGGAGCCCGGCGGGAGACGGCAGAGCAGAGCTCACAGAGGTCTCTCAGTATCCGGAGACTTTTCACTGCAAAACGGGAAACTGCCAACAGCAAGCCCACTCCTCACATGTCTGAGAGAGTTGCACTACAAATACAGACATAACATTTAGAGAAGGATGAGCATCAACTTGCAGCTTCTCCCACAAGGATAAAAAGTGTTTACCAAGATAAAATCTTCTCTGTCCGAGGCCACAGTCAGTGACTCCTCCTCTTCTCTCTTCCCTTCCAGCAGAGGCTGTGAGTCTGAGGACATGGACGCACTGAGGCTGAAACACACTCACTCACACACACACACACACATATATTTGTATTTCTATCTTTGTGAGGACACTCATTGACATGATGCATTCCCTAGCCCCTTACCCTAACCTTAACCATCACAACTGAGTGCCTAACCCTAACCCTGACCCTAACCTTAGCCTAAACCTAATTCTAACAATAACTCAAATCAAAAAGTGTCTCAAAAAGTGAGGACCGGCCAAAATGTCCTCACTTTCCCAAAATGTCCTCACTCTGTTAGTAAAATACTTTTTTTGGTCCTTACTATGTAGCAAGTACAAGTACACACACACACACACACACACACACACACACATATATACACACCAAAACATATCATATGCACACAAGCAAATGCAAAGCACAGATACAGGACATGTGTACTTATAACCTCTGTATCTCATAAGAGATTAGGTCTATTCTGTGACCTAAATATTGTCCCTGCAAGAGAGCTGTAGTTTATCACATGCTTTATTTAAATGAGTCCATTATATTCAGACGGAGCCACACATTTTAAAAGCTTGGATGAATTTCAGATGCACGACCTTGTATACATGAGGCTTCCTGTTCTGGTTTAGCTGCTCCTGTCAGAGGCTGAACAAGGACTAATGATGTTGGAATAATGTTGACATGCAGCACTAACGATATTATCATTCACATCTGTGACGTTAGTATTTCAGAGACGAGGTTTCCATCCAAATGTGGCACAAATTTTAACCAATTTTTGGGGAAACAGGAAAAAGAAAATGCAAATTAATGCATGTTTCCATCCACCACCGTTATGCAAATATTAGGAGCTGCTTCATCGAGATAAACAGTTAATTAACGAGCTAATTTTCCAGTCAGGTGCCATTAATCCACTGCAGAAGAAGAGGGAGCAACAAGATGATGTAATTAAAAGAGCCCCAGTGTGCTTCTGTACATACATTAGCATGCTAGCATGCAATCATGTAACACACACAAGAGAAGCTAACGACAGTCGAGAATGAAAAAAGGGAAAATTTACAAAACACTTTTACATCATTTACAAAATTTTTCTAGAGAAGCTCTGAAGCACAAATAACACTTTTTTTTTTTTTTCATCTGCGAAAACAACCCAAGTGGAAAAAAAACATTCTGGGCAGGGTAAGAGCTTTTTTTTCCACCAGAAAAAAATGTTTTTTTATACAAATGAAAAAAACAGAAACTTAGAAAAATGATTTTGGTGGGGGAAAAAAGAAAAGAAGTTTCTTTTCAGGGCTTTTGTAATTTTCACTTATTTCATTATTTTTTTTTTTTTACTTAAATGAATAACAGCTGAAAGTAGCAAACATCAGAAATCATGTATTTATTATATTGAATTATTGATTTTTATACGTTCCATTTGCATTTTATGACTCTGCTGCAGCTCAGGAGAGGAGAACTTTTTAGTCAGTGACTTTCTTATCTTTCCATCTTTTTTATCTAAATATAACTCAGCTATATTTGGGTCTCAAACCATCAGAAATGAGCTGTAGGAAAATAAAATCATGGAGCAACAAAAAAGAGATGTTCACAAGCATTTAGATGTCTTCAAACATTTCTACCTGTTAAATCTTCTGCCACTAACTGCACATTCAATCACTTTTTATTGACTCGGTTCAGCATCTTGTTTCTGGCAGATTCGCAGCAAAGAGAAACGGTCAATAAAAACTGATGTGGCGTGGTTTGTGGTCTGAAGTCTGATTCATGTGTCAGCTTTGTGTTTCTAAAAGCAGATTTTCAATAAACTGTTCAGTGGACTGTGTTAAAGCTCATAATAATTATGAATGAGACGACGTTTTAATTAAGTGGGATTTAGAAAACAATCTGCCAGAGCTTCATGTTGCCATCTTGTAAACATGTTGTAAAGACAGACATTCACAGTAATAGACCGAGACGCAGCAGGAGCCTGAAGGTCGTTTGTTTCAGTTTGAATTTCCTTTTTTTTTTTTTTTTTTTCAGTTTGTCTTCACACACACACACACACACACACACACACACACACACACACACACACACACACACACACACACACACACACACACGCTGTTGTATTGTTCTGTGGTCTCTGATCTGTTTGAATGTGTTTAAGCAAATGAGAAACATTAAAGCAACAATGCTGAGGCAACACAGAGTTGACCAACAAGTTGCTTTGTGCGTCACATGATCAAAAATTTATTTTTTAATCCATATAGATTAATTTTACTTGATCTGTAGCATCTTATTTATATGAGTGATGTCTAATTGTTTTTAACAGTTAATTTATTAATCATCTTATTGAATCATTTCATTGATCTGTTCTCATTTTAAAGCACTTGATCGAATTGAATAGAATAACATCAAATAGAATTAAATGTTTTGTAGCACCTGATTGTTAATAAGAATAAATTTGTCATAAAAAACTGAATTCATGTGCTGTTCATTCATTCATTCATTTATTCATCTTTCACTCACCTGACACCGTCCTGCTCATCTGTAGTCATCACAAGGAAAATCTACACGTGCATCAAACCTGAGAAAAGACAACAATAAGACAAAGTCACAAATGAATAAAGATGACGACAATTATTGTTTCTTTTCATTGTCATCATTTTTCTTTTGTTAAATTTGTCTGAAAATAAAATGTGACTCACATCAGGAGACAAACTGTTTCTAGCTGCGTCTTCTCTTTGAACAACAGTCAGAGAATCACACGAGCTGCAGCCAAGAAAAACACAGTCAGAAAACCAACAATCAGCAGAAAGTGTTACTTAATCCTCATTTTAACTCCACAATCAACGATGCACTTTATTGTCTTTAAAAGCACTTTTTCAGCTCCTTCACTCTGATACCACATCTTGACAGTGACACTAGTTTCCAGTTAATATCGTGGCTCTGACCTGCAGCCACTCCGATGTCAAAGAGGGATCAAATGAATTCTGCAACTAAGCAACTGTCACATTTTCACTGAGTCCGGCCTGTTTCTGTGACTCAGCATTTTGCACTGTGCTGCGTCAGGACTTATTACTGATGGATCAAACTATATTTCAGCTGCACAATCCTACAGTGTTGACACAACTGTGTTTTGCTGTGTGTATCACTGCAGCATCGCCTGTCCACTTGTTTTGAAGTGTTGTGATGAATGTGACAGTTGTCTGGACTCACCCTGTCATCTCTGTGCAGCGGGAGCTGTTCGACATGGAGCCGTGGGAGAGACCTCGGGAGGAGTTCAGGCTCCACAGGAAGCTGGGAGAGGGGCACTTCGGAGAGGTGTGGGAGGCTCTGTGGACCACAGAGAACAAGAAGGTGGCCATAAAGACGCTGAAACAAGGTACAAGCTCAGGGAGAAACAGAGACACTGATTATCTGCAGATTAAATCAGGAGTTTTCTTCTAAACAAAGTCGTGTTTCGACCAGAACACGTTGTAGCTGGTGTGTGATGTTGTCTGTGGTCAAAGGTGAAGAACCACAGAGACACAAAGAAACACAATGGGCTGTGTTGACATGGGCGTGTTGCTACAGCTGCTGCTGAGAAGATAAAATCTGAGCCAGGAAGTCCAGTTTAGTGTTTATCAGGTTATGATGCACTTAATAGCTGTTTATTTTTCTATGAGTCAGGATTTTATAACTCAGTAAAGTTACCACAGTAGCAATTATTTGCTTTTCTGTCCCAACACTTTGACAACACAACACATGAGCTACAGTGTCCCACCTGGAACGTGGGCACTCAGGTATTTACCAGCCAGACCTTCAGTCAGGAGAAGTTTCAACCAAGAATAAACAGATGGAGGGAGGCACAGGACAAAAATATGATGAGGGGAGCAGAGAGCAGTGATGACTCTGAAGTATTTCACTAAGAAAACAGGAGGTGGAGGGGATTAATAGTTTGAGGGGAAAAAAAAATGTTGTTATTTTTTAACACTGGCTGAACTATGCAGCAACGTTCTGGTTAAATCCTGCTCATGAGGTCAGTGAGACTGATCACATGACTGCTAAAGGTTTGATTGACAGGGAGAAATAACAACACATTAATAATATGGATATAAAACACCAGTATAAACATGCAGGGTTTGAAATATTAAATTTGGCTTAGAAAATGTTTTATGATGAATATTTATTTATCATACACACAATGAGTTCTGGTGAGAAACAGAATATAAACAGAACCTTTTGGCTTTTTTTATCTCACCACCACAATCACATTTTTTATAACCGGTAAGTATTTTGTCTTTTTTATATTACTAAACTAAAAACTAAACAAAACTTTTGTTTACAAGAAAACTCCACAGGGATTTAAAGAGACACTGAGAGATGAATGAGACGAGTGAGAGGACGACAGGTAAAAATTGAAACTGGAAAACGACAGATGTGGCTGTAAACAAATCTGTGAATGTAAAGTCAAATTAATGACAGGAAAGAAACGTAAATAACAGTGAACACAAAGATAAATTCACTATAGTTCTTCCTCCTCCTCCTCCTCCAGAGGACACGAAGCAGGACGAGTTTGTGAAGGAGGTCCAGGCGCTGAAGAGCCTCCATCACCCAAAGCTGATCCAGCTGTTGGCCATGTGCTCCAGAGGAGAGCCGGTCTACATCGTGACCGAACTCATGAGCAAAGGAAGCCTCAAGTCTTACCTTGCCTGTGAGTGACGCGTGCGCGCGCGCACACACACACACACACACACACACACACACACACACACACACACACACACACACACACACACACACACACACACAAATAAACATGTTTGGGTCACACAAGTTAAACTGCCTCTGATATTTAGAATCATCTGAAGGTAAATCAGCAGCGAGTGTTTCACTTCCTGTTTCTGAACATCACACCGATCCTCTCCAGAAGCTGAGACTGTTGCTGGAAAAGCTTCAGAACAGACGGTTAATTTAGCTTCTCGGGAGAATTCCAGGCGTTACCTCAGACATCTTTTCGAAAGGCCTCTGAAGGAGTATTTAGGCCAAGTGACGTTAAATCTCTTTCGCTCAAATCCAAAACAAATGGAATTATAATCTGCGTTCTGGCAGAGAAATATTGTTCTGACATTTCACAAAAGGCTCTAATCACAAGGAGTCTTAGTGAGAAAGTGTGAGGGCTTTGACTCAAATGTTTCTCTTATTCTTCCTGGTGTGTGTGTGTGTGTGTGTGTGTGTGTGTGTGTGTGTGTGTGTTACTGTACTTATCTGCCTTCTGCACACAATTAGCCTTACTGACTGTACTTTACTGAAAGCCTCCACATGTAGAGGGAAATATAAATGTTTGTCATTAATCATATTTCCTCCTCACCTTTGCAGAAAAGGGATCTGCTGTTATTATCAGCCTCCTGTGTGACAGCAACAATGGAAACAGAAGAACTGTTTCTATTGTTGCTGAATGCTTTCACTTGCAAATCATATCCTTAGCAACCACTTTAGTGCTACAGTAGATTATTGCCAGTTGGAGGAGAACAATGTAATCGCACTGCTTTTCTGATGTGACATCCATTTGCTTATCTGCATAGCAGTAAATATTCAGCTTTATGAGAGTCATTCACTCCTGAAACATGAGTGTTGTTAAAAAGGCAGAGAAATATGATGCTCATTCAAAAAAATACAACACCAGCACCTGTACTGGGGCAATGAACCTTCAGTGTTTTAAAGATCCCATATTTTATCTTCTCCAGTGTTTTATTTGAAGTCATAAGAATATATGTTTGTGGTTTTAAGAACCAAAGACCATCTCAGTGTAGTTTCACATCTCCTCTCTCAGGCTTCTCTCTGCAGCTCGAGTAACAACAGGTCAGTCAGCCAATCAGAAGAGAGGATCAGATCCTCTCTTCTGATTGATCCAATGAGTGATCCAATAAAAATATGGCAGATTTCAGAGAAACTAAATTCTACAAGGTTGGATGGTGGGTCCAGGTGGGCGGGGCTTGCAGCTGGGGGCGGTGGCTGCTTTGTTGTGACATCACAAAGTTCCAGAAGTCATGACAGCTGGTTTTAATATAAGGACAGAAAGTAATGCAAAAGTATGAAGACACTGGGACTTGATTCTCTTGATTTTTGTCACCTGTTCAGTATCACACCTTCATAATTTCTGAGCACTGAGTATTAAAAACTGTTGAACATGGATCAAAGACTGGATCTTATTCAGGTATTCTTTGATTATGTTTCCTGGTTTAATCATTATTTTATCCTGTAACATATTTTGGAAAGCCTGTTTATAATGTGAAAAACAAACACACACCGGCTCAGGTATAAAACCTGACCTGACTCGCCTGTGTGTGATGCTGTGTGTTCTCAGCTGCTGAAGGCCAGGTGTTGACTTCAGCTCACCTGATCTACATGGGCAGTCAGATCGCAGAGGGCATGGCCTACCTGGAGGACAGGAACATCGTCCACAGAGACCTGGCTGCCAGGAACGTCCTGGTGGGAGACGATCTGGTCTGCAAGGTGGCCGACTTCGGACTGGCTCGGATTATTAAGGTGAGGAGGGAGGGGTGTGTATGTGTCTGTATGAGGAAGGGGGGGGGGATATTTGTTGTCTCTTTGTCCAGAACCATTTTCTTATTCTAGAATGACACTAATTGTTTATCTGTGTGCTTTTTAAATTTGTATAGTGTGCTTTGTTGTTCCTATGTAAACTCATGTATAGTTAATACACCACTCTTCCCTCCCTGTCAGTTCTGTGTAACGTTAAAAACAAAAAGCTGCAGCACTCCTCTGTATAATATGTTTATGTGTAATAATACAGATGAAATATTTATTCATAAAGAGCCTCCAAGAGTTTACATTAGCCCAGAAAGAGACAGTTTAAATGTTCTGTGTTCCATTCAAACAGTATTTACTGTAAATAAATCAGACTGTCTCTGCTGCATTTTATCTTACACACACACAGTTTTTATTTTACAGGTTTTTAAGAGTCATAAACAGTTTTTACAGTGTTTCTGTTGAAATTTGTAGCATTTATGTTTTGTTTATGTTTAGTACGGACATCTGGATGCTGGATTTTTTCACCTGTGTCTGGCTGATAGTGTTAAAGCGCTCATATTTTACATGTTTCTGTGTTTTATTTGAAGTGCTGATATCCATAAGATATATTTTTGGTTTTAAGAACCAAAAACCAGCTAAGAGTAGTTTTACATCTCCCGAGCGTCTCTTCTGATTGGATGACTGTTTTCTGAGTTAACCAATAAAATATATCAGATTTAAGGTTAACGCAAAACACAAGAGAAACCAAATCTCTCAAGGTTGGATGGTGGGTCCAAGTGGGCGGGGCTTGGGGCATGGCTGAGGGCGGTGACTGCTTTGTTGTGACATCATAAAGTCACAGAAGTCCTGACGGCTGGTTTGAAGGCTCAGTTTCTGAATACAGGCTGTGTGCATTTCTCTGTGGACTGAGGCTTTGATACTTTTACAGTATTAATATAGAACCTAGACCTGCTTTATAATCAGAAAACACATGGACATCGACCTTTATGCTATACAGGACCTTTAACTCTGTTCAGACCAGAGCTGTTGCACATTTAAAAACATTACCATGTTATCCCATGCTTCTTTAAAGCTGCAATAATCAATATTTTGATATCAACAAAGGATTAAATGAGTGTGTGTAATGTGAAAGGGCCAAACCAGCAGAGTATTAAACTCTGCATGATTCAGCATCTTTTAGTCCATTGTTTTGGTTTCACAGCCCAAAACTTTACTGTTTTAATTACACACTCACTGCTCATCAGTGTCATTTACAGACACAGAAAGCAGCTATTTTCAATAAGAAAGTTCTGACAAACACGCTGTCCACTTCCTGCTCAGCACCAAACAGCAGACAGACAAAGTTACAGAGCAGCTGGTGAACACGGAGGAGGATAGTGGTGTTGTGTATGAAAGTATATTGTGTTTCTACTGCCCTGAGGGACCCAGAAAGACTTCACCTGGCCAGTCAAAGACATTTTCATTCAGCTAGCTAAACTGCTATTTACACACAACAGCATCAAGAGACAATATGACAAGGGAAACTACATATTTGTTGTAGTTTGACCATGTCAGTGATGTGGAAGATGTGGGAAGTTAAGTTAAAGCAAATAGAGCAAATCTTCTGTACAGGGTGGATTAAGGGGTTAAATGAGAAGAAACACTGTCTGTTGGAGGTTCATGGGAAATGTGGTCTTATTAAGAAACACAAAGGGCTAAAAAAATTGCACCTTTAGGGTTCTGTTGTGCTTATATATCTTGTTAACCGTTCATATTCTCTCACCCCAGGACAGTGTTTATACAGCCAGTCGAAACACAAAGATCCCGGTGCGGTGGACTGCTCCTGAGGCGGCAATCTACCAGCGGTTCTCTGTGAAATCAGATGTGTGGTCGTTTGGCGTGCTGCTGTATGAGATGATGTCACGTGGCAAAATGCCTTATGAAGGTACAGAGTTAACTGTTTATATATATATATATATATATATAATATACACACACACACAGTTAGGGTTAGGGTTGATATATAATAGCAGTGTGTTTAAAAAAGTGAGTGAAGCTCAAAATCCTTATAATAGCTTTTATTTCCATACACGCAAACGCATTGGGAACACTGCACATTCTTTTCCAAATCAAAACATGAAGAAAATCTTGACGTGGACTCGATATGTTGCAGGAGTGATGTTGACTTTACCTGTCAAAGTTGAACTCCTGCAGCAGTTCTTGATGTTATCACAGATGTGGTTTCTGGCTCTCTGCACAGCGGAATCCACTGAACGACATTTATTTTGTGCCTGTAAAAGAAAAGGCAAAAACATTAGTGAACTCCTCCAATGCTGATGCTTTTTAAAAAAAAATCTATTTCAGGAAAAAGCAACAAGGAGGTGTTGGATCTGCTGTCATCGGGGTTTCGGCTGCCTTGTCCGACCCGCTGTCCTCAGAATATTTATCGAATCATGATGGACTGCTGGGCTGCTGAACCCTCCAAGAGACCCTCCTTCCACGCCCTGCACAGCCAACTGGATTCAATCTATGCCAGGATATATTTCAAGACCATAGAGGTATAGAAGGAGGGAGACCAGGGGAGAAAAGGACGATTAGAGGGTGTAAATGCTGCAAGAGCAGATCCTCTGCCACTGGTCTTCAACAGAAGGATGGACTCCAAAAATGAAGGAGGAAGGAAAGAGGGATGAGATATAGCCAGGAATTGTTCTCCTCCCCCATGCAACACACTTCCACAACAGGGTATATGTATTTAAAAACACCAAGGTGTGAAAGGACAGATGGACAAAGAGCATCAGAAACAGACATGCACAAGATGGAGAGGTGGAGGAGAAGATGCTTGACAAATCAAATAAGAGAACTGTGAGGAAAAATGAGGACATTTTTAGGCTAAGAGATAAGAATGACTGAAAACAGCCTGAGACAGGTGTGTAAATACACTCCTTCCTAACACCAAAACCCTCAGCACATTTGCAGCACCAACTATTTTTAATTTTATACCCTTCTGTGTTTTATAAATGATATTTTGTTACTCGTGTATGTGCCATGTCTGTGTATGCACACTTTGAAATGTTATGAAATCACAGGTCAGGGCTTAAACCAATCACCTGTCTTGATTCTGCAAAGCCAGTGCTAAAAGTGAGGTTATGTGCAATAATGAAATGCTCTCTGGGTTTTCAGCCATGCTAGGGGCCTGGTGCTTCATATGCTGATGTCAATCCGTCTGTTGGTTCAATACAGAGAGAAGGATCCTGTCACAGATTGGATCATTTGACTTGCTGTTTGGTACAAAAAAACTTTCACATCTAGCACCACCATTAAGTCTGAGTCCGAGTATTATTATAACCATCAACTTTACCTGGACTGAGGTTAAAGGAAACATCAAAGGTACATCTTCACAGCCAGTATGGACCGGAGGAATGATTACAGCCAATAACATTATTACATATATGCTTTATCAAGCTCTTGCTGGGAGGTAGATGAGAAGCTTGATGCCACTCTTATGTCTCTACATTAACTAGGGAACCACAGCCAGAATCCTATTAGCCTAGCAAGGAGTGCAGTGCTAGCCTGGTTCTGTCCAAAGTCTGAAATTCATCAATCAACACCTGCAAAGGGTGAATTTTAACTATTAATCATTGTATCTAGTTTGCTTAACACATAATCAAACAGAAATGTAAAAACAACAGTTTAACAGGTAATTAAGTAATTTTTTCTTGGTGTACAGCAGCTGTGCACTTATCTGACAACCTCACCTCTCATACAGACATGAGAGTGGTATCAACTCCTGGCAAGACAGTGGAGAGGGATATCTCCCAAAATGCCAAACTGTGAACAAGCACGCTAACTAGCATACATGCTAACGTTAGCAAAATTATACAGCACATATTGTATGTTAGCACTGATCGAGTAATCCTGAGAATCCTAAAATGACCCCTGGTCTGATTTATGGCGAATGTCCTGTAGAAAACAAGCCCACAAGTAATCTGTCAGCAGGTTATTATGACCCATAGGTAGGTTTTGTTGCTAGGCGACATCTAGTGGTCGTGGTAATGATGACAGGAGCAAAGGGAAGTGCGGTGACGTAGTTTATAGAGTGACAAAGTCCACGTCAGGAGGAAAACACAGGAATATGACACAGGAGAGCAGTGTTCGATTCCCATGTGAAAGTAGCAGTTTATGTTGTTTCTATTACCCATGACCGTTTGTTGTTATAATTGTAACCATGACAGCAATGATCGTCTAATGTTGAGGACGCACAGATTCACCATCTTTTCCTAAACCAAACCAAGCCATGACCGTTATTATAGTAACCATGGTGACAAAGGTAGGTACACTGCTGTCGGTACAGTCTGCATGTTTATTATTGTAACCAAGGTCCAGTACACCTGCTTCTATAGGGGCTCTATTTCAGGAGACACTATGGGTCATATCAGAGGGTTGAGGGTTGGAGGACTGGTTGGATTTATGTAAATTTCTCTAGCGCGCCCCCCCAGGACCACCTTTACATTCTGGTCCTACTCATCGTAAAGATCTAAGTCAACGTTTTTTCTCTATTTTTTATCCATCCAGCAGTTTTGTCTTCCAGCCTCGTGGAGCCCCTAGCATGGCTGTACACTGTTAGTCCTGTTATTAACCACAAGCATTAGGTGTTTTGTTCAGCCCACCTTCTGTTGCAGGGATGTGAGAAGGTTTTGGGAACATGTTACATATCTAATATATCTGGATTCCAGTGTCTGTAGAATAGGATGGGAACTCTTATCTTCCTGTGATATATTTAACTGTGGCTGAGAAGCCAGTGGGCCACAGAGCCATGTGTACAGGCCTTAAGTTATTAAAGTTCTTCTTCAGGCCCACAATAAAGGCCAGTTACAACTAGAGTGCTAATGTTTACACTACAGACTCTGTACACACACTATACTACAAAATATGGACAGTGTAAACTACAAAAATGTACACAAAGGCAAAAAAAGACCTGCACAGTGAAACAGCCATATCCAGAGGCCTCCTTCTGAGGGGGCGGGGAGTGGGATTTCTGCACCACAAAATTGTACAACAGTGTTGCAATGCAATGCAATTTAAGAACAATGCAACTTTGGTCTTTTATGCATGACATTTACAGAAGACAAAGCCAAGTTCAGGAAACTTGAGCCATAATCACAAAATCACAGGATGGACTTTTGTGTTGTAGGCTGTGTGCCATCAGGTACCAAACACCAGTAGTGCGAAGAATAAAGTATTTTAAGTATTGTTTTGAAATGTGTCTGATATTTTATCATAACAGCTACAATCTTTGTCAGGTGCTTTACAAAAGAAGACAAAGTACAAAAGATGAAAGTAGAACTTGATGTAGTTTATCAGGTTTATCCTGAATTCCTCACGGTATCAGATCATTTAACTAGGTAGGTGGAGAAAAGCTGGTGAATAATTTTCAAGTGCACTTTTAAAAGAAATGTTTTTAATTCTCCATTTACATGGAGTAAAGTAGAGAAGCTGCCAGCTGATCAGAAACAAAACTTTGTAAACTTTGCTGGAAAATAAAGCAGGCAAACAAAAATTAGCTGAGATACCCAAAAGAAGAAGAAATGAAGACTCCTTATGTTTGTTTTTAAAAGGCCTATATTAGTGGTTTTGCAGGTTTGTTAACTACAAACCTATATTTCACACTCACACTCATTAACATTTTTCCAATGCAGACTGTTAAGCTTTTCCATACATTTCCTATATAAACCATCCAGTCATTACACTAGAGTTAGTTTGGGATTTCCAGACTTTCACTCACACGTCTGCTATTATTTTATCCCTATGTCCAATCTTCCAAAAACCTGAATATGACGCTGTTCGGCACTTTATTGCTCAAATGTTTGTCTCTTGATATAATCATTTAAAATGTTTTGCGTTTGGACAAAAGAGTAACACACTATTTCTAAAAGAGTAGATGTTAAACAGCCTCAAAAAACATGTAAAATACTTTTGTATTTAACATTAACAACCTTTACTTTGTGTTAGCAATAATTTCAGAATCATGTAGAACAGGAGAATCCATCATGAAGCTCCTTTAATGAGATTATCCTATTAACATGCATTTGTTACCTCAAGACTGGACTACTGTAACTCTTTATTGTCAGGATGTCCCAAAAATGCAGTAAAAAGCCTCCAATTGATCCAAAATGCGGCAGCACAAGTACTGACAGGAACTAGGAAACGAGATCACATCTCTCCTGTGTTAGCTTCTCTGCATTGGCTCCCTGTAAAATCCAGGATAGAATTTAAAATCCTCCTCCTCACCTACAAAGCCATTAATGGTCAGGCACCATCGTACCTTGGAGAGCTTATAGTTCCCTATTTTCCCAATAGGACACTTCGCTCTCTAAATGCAGGTCAACTTGTGGTTCCCAGAGTCTGTAAGAGTAGAATGGGGGGCAGAGCCTTCAGCTATCAGGCTCCTCTCCTGTGGAACCAGCTCCCAGTGTGGGCTCGGGAGGCAGACCCCCTCTCTACCTTTAAGATCAGGCTTAAAACTGTCCTATTTAGTAAAGCTTATAGTTAGGGCTGGCTCAGGTATGTCCTGACCCATCCCTTAGTTATGCTGCTATAGAGCTAGACTGCTGGGGGATTCCCATGATTCACTGGGCTCTCTCTCTCTCTCTCTCTCTCTCTTTCTCTATGCCATTAACTTTGTATTTTTTTCTCTCCTGTAGTTTGTGCGTCTCCTCTCTCTCCCTCTCTCTGTCCTCATTCTGCAGGTCTCTCTGCCTCTGGAGCAGCAGGATCCAGATCCACCACTACTCATCATTACTATTAACCACTGTTATCTGTCATTATTATTGACCTGACCCTGTAAAGTGCCTTGAGATAATGTATATTATGATTTGGTGCTATACAAATAAAATTGAATTGAATTGAATTGAATTAACCTTTGGCCCTGAACAGGACACTAAGAAAACCATCATACATATGTATAGTTACCATTTTTTCGTGGATTCTGTTAAATTGTGCTTGTACAGAAGAATCTTATGGTTTGACGAACATTTCCTGGAATCTCGTGGTCACAGACGAGGGTTGTTTCCATCTGATATGATGTACGTGTTGACCCATCATCCCTCCAGGTCTGAGCTCTACACCGAACATGGAGTCAGATGAATGGATAATATATTAGATACGTTTATGTGTATTCCAAGAATGAGAAGAGGCAGAGTAATGGCTGTAAACATCCACAGCTTTTTACCACCAAACCCTTCCTCTGGTTTGGGGTTTTCTGTGTCCTCATTTCCACCAGGTTTTACTGACATTGTTCTCATGTGGCCAAACAAGACAAGTTAAAAAGACTAAAAAACTCAAGAGTTGAAATAAACGGAGTCACACAGACTTGATTTACAATCCTCTAGCTTGATTTCCAGGGAAAGAGGAAGTATCATTGGACACCTCTGCTGTCTGTTGAGACCACGGATTGTGTCGTCTCACCATTACTAAATCTTCTCTGACGTCACACAAAAAGGAACTTATTGATTGGAAAGAGCTGCTGTAAAAAAGATAAAACACCATACAAATACCAAATATAAAAGACCATCTGCTGAGCTGTGATTTAAAACATTAAACCTAGACTAGAAAATAGATGCTCCAGATTGGTTTAAATTATTCTTGTACCTCATAAGAACCCATATTAGAGACCTGAAGTGTAACTGGAACCTCTGGGTTCGGCGCTGACCTTTCTAACAATGGAAAAGAGCCTTACACAGTTTATTAAGATGTGTTCTGCATGAATTTGACGGAAAGTTTATTTATTTGCCCCAAACAGCCTAGATATAATTTGATAAATAAGTCCCCTGGTCATTAACATACCTCTAAGAGTATCCAGTTTTCTCATCATTTGTGTCATGATCAGAGACCTGGTTCAGGTGTTTCTATCCTACAGTCTCCCAGTTTCTATCCTGTACTACTCCTGCTAACGTGGAGCTTATCTAGGTTTGAGGATGTGATGTTTACATGCACAAAAAACTTAACTTATGCATCTCAAAAAACCTGATCACACAAGACACCAGTGTGTGTATAATCAATCTGTCCTGTGACCATGTTTTTAGGTCCCAAATCTTTCCTGACTCCAGGAACCTGAGGATTTTTATGTTCATTTACAGACACACATCTGTACTTAGCCCACTGCCATGTATCAATGCAGTAGGGAACAGCCCTCTTAACTTCACATCCACTCAGGTTGATGATCTTGTTGACAGTACTGTAGCCTCACTGTGTGCAACTCTAGATACTGTAGCCCCTCTGAGGAAGAAGGTAGAGAGTCGGAGAAGGCTAGCTCCACAGTACAACTCAGAAACACGAGCTTTAAAGCAAAATTCAAGGAAACTAGAAAGAAGGTGGCGTTCTACTAACCTGGAAGAATCTCTAAAGGCTTGGAAAGACAGCCTATTGGCGTATAAAAAAAGCCTCCGTAAAGCCAGAACATCCTATTATTCATCATTAATAGAAGAAAACAAGAACAATCCCAGGTTTCTGTTCAGTACTGTAGCCAGGCTGACAGACAGTCACAGCTCTGTTGATCCATCTATTCCTTTAGCCCTCAGTTGTAATGACTTTATGAGCTTCTTTACAAATAAAATTGTCTCTGTTAGAGAAAAAATTCACCATTTCCTCCCCACAGCTGATTCAGATGTACTGTCCAGTTCAGCAGCCTCAGAGTCCACTCTAACTGGTTTATATTTTGACTGTTTTTCTCCTGTACATCTCTCTGAGCTTGCTTCAACAGTTTCGTCATCTAAACCATCGACTTGTCTTCTAGACCCTGTTCCAACAAGGCTGTTCAAAGATGTTTTTCCTTTAATCGACAACTCTGTATTAAGTCTGATTAACTTATCTTTATCAACAGGTTATGTACCGCAGGCTTTTAAAGTTGCAGTAATTAAACCTCTACTTAAAAAGCCTACTCTTGATCCTGATGTTTTAGCCAATTATAGACCTATATCCAACCTCCCCTTTATTTCCAAAATCCTTGAGAAGGTCGTTGCAAACCAGTTATATGATTATTTGCACAGAAATGGTTTGTTTGAAGATTTTCAGTCAGGTTTTAGAGTCCATCATAGCACAGAAACAGCTCTGGTTAAGGTTACCAATGATCTCCTCATCGCCTCAGACAATGGACTTGTCTCTATACTTGTCCTACGAGATCTTAGTGCTGCATTTGACACCATCGATCATAAGATTTTATTACAGAGACTAGAACATATGGTCGGCATTAGAGGAACCGCACTAAGCTGGTTTAAGTCATATTTATCAGATAGACTCCAGTTTGTTCATGTTAATAATGACTCCTCTATCATCACAAAAGTCAGTCATGGAGTTCCACAAGGTTCTGTGCTAGGACCAATACTCTTCAGTCTATATATGCTTCCTCTAGGAAACATTATTAGGAGGCACCAGATAAATGTCCATTGTTACGCAGATGACACCCAGTTGTACTTATCCATGAAGCCAGGTGAGACTAACCAGGTAGCCAAGCTTCAGGTGTGTCTTAAGGACATAAGAATGGACATAAGACACCTGAATGACCAGTAATCTCTTACTCTTAAATTCAGACAAAACTGAAGTTATTGTAATTGGCCCAAAACACCTCAGAGATACACTATGTGATAATATACTGACTCTGGATGACATCACCTTGGCCTCCAGAGCTACAGTCAGAAACCTTGATGTCATTTTTGACCAGGACTTGTCCTTTACTTCACATATAAAGCAAGTCTCTAGGACAGTCTTCTTCCACCTGTGCAATATTGCTAAAATCAGACCCATTCTGTGTCTAAAGGAAGCTGAAAAGCTAGTTCATGCATTTGTTACCTCAAGACTGGACTACTGTAACTCTTTATTGTCAGGATGTCCCAAAAATGCAGTAAAAAGCCTCCAATTGATCCAGAATGCGGCAGCACGAGTACTGACAGGAACTAGGAAACGAGATCACATCTCTCCTGTGTTAGATTCTCTGCATTGGCTCCCTGTAAACTCCAGGATAGAATTTAAAATCCTCCTCCTCACCTACAAAGCCATTAATGGTCAGGCACCATCGTACCTTGGAGAGCTTATACTTCCCTATTTTCCCAATAGGACACTTCGCTCTCTAAATGCAGGTCAACTTGTGGTTCCCAGAGTTTGTAAGAGTAGAATGGGGGGCAGAGCCTTCAGCTATCAGGCTCCTCTCCTGTGGAACCAGCTCCCAGTGTGGGTTCGGGAGGCAGACACCCTCTCTACCTTTAAGATCAGGCTTCAAACTGTCCTGTTTAGTAAAGCTTATAGTTAGGGTTGGCTCGGGTATGTCCTGACCCATCCCTTAGTTATGCCGCTATAGAGCTAGACTGCTGGGGGATTCCCATGATTCACTGGGCGCTCTCTCTCTATTTCTGTCTCTCTCCCTCTCTCTCTCTCAATGACTTCATGCCATTAACTTTGTATTTTTTCTCTCCTGTAGTTTGTGCGTCTCCTCTCTCTGTCCTCATTCTGCAGGTATCTCTGCCTCTGGAGCAGCAGGATCCAGATCCACCACTACTCATCATTACTATTAACCACTGTTACCTGTCATTATTATTGATAACACCATTACCTACACAGCTGTTCCTGGTCTCTCTCTCTCTCTTCTCTCCTCTCTCCTCCCCCCACCCCCTCTTTTTTATCTTCTCCTAAACCCAACCAGTCGAGGCAGACCCCCCCACCCTGAGCCCAGTTCTGTTGGAGGTTTCTTCCTGTTAAAGGGAGTTTTTCCTCCCCCCTGTCGCCAAGCGCTTGCTCTTTGTGGGAACTGTTGGGTTTTTCTCTGTAACAAAGTAAGGTCTTGACCTTACCCTGTAAAGTGCCTTGAGATAATGTATAGTATGATTTGGCACTATACAAATAAAATTGAATTGAATTGAATTGTATTTTATATTAAAAGGCATGAGTGTAACTCTAAATGGATTATGAAGAAAACTTTTAAATTATAGTGTGGGTATATTTTTTATCTATTTTTATTATTTATTATTTATAATATAACAATATAATATAATATAACACCATATAGATTTGACAGGTGGCCACTGAGTGCATATTTACCCAGCTGGCATCATCCATCTAAATATCTGTCCTACATATCCTGTATCTCTGTAGCCACCATTAGTGTAGAGTCATCGTCCCCACAGGGATTGTGTGAGATTTACGAGGCGTCTGTCAGATGATAGGCGGGGTTCACAGGCCTGTTATGATTGCCTGTCATGAGGAAGTTGGTGTCAGTCGTCTGAGCGCAGCAGACACCGGATTAACTCAGCTGCAGCTTCTCTCTGAGGCATTCCGAGGATTCCCGGCGCTCCATCCTCTACCTGTCCGACAGGTGTGGTCGGTAACGCGCACAGAGGCAGAGGGATAAGGGGGCCATTCATGGTTATCTATGGGTGAGTGTCTGCGGAGAGTTTGTCCATGTCTGGAAGCACTGTGGCAGCGGATTCTCAGCGACAAGAAGCCTGCTCCTGGAGGAGGAGGAGGAGGAGGAGGAGGAGGAGGAGGAGTAAGTGGCGGTAGTGAGGGAGAAAGAGACAGCAGCGGTCAGGGCGGCGGGGAGGTGAGACCTCCGAGCCCGTCGGGGGAGAGAGCAGCCGAGAACAGCTCCATCTACACGGCGGTGTGGCCGTTTGAGGCCCGGCATGAGGATGAGCTGTCGTTCGAGGAGGGTGACCTGTTCAGCATCATCAGCCGCAGCGGGGACTGGTGGACGGCGCGGAAGATCGACAGGAACGGGCGCGTCCTGGACACCGGGATTGTGCCCAACAACTACCTGGCCAGGGCCGAGTCCCTGAGGATGCAGCCGTGAGTGTTAACTGTTCTTTAACCGTAAAGATATCTCCTGTTCATCTCCAGCCATTATCAGCAGGCTCCGCGCCCGCTCACTGCTCCAGTTTACTCCCTGAAGGCAGTTCAACAGCACAAAGTGCAGCCTGTAATCTGCCTCTAACCTGCGGCCCACTGCAGTGATCTCTAATGAATTGCTTCTAACTGTGGTGATAAAACCTGTGTCCTGCCTCCGGCTGCAGCCACAGGAACCAGTATCTGTGATTCTCTGGTCCCTGGTTTACACCTGGGGAAGATTTGGCCTCATTCTGGCCTCACTTTAACTTCACAAGGAAATGTATCATCATAACTGCTTTGAATTAAAAACTCTGCAGCGACTTCCCCATAACCTGCCGCTGTTGATCAAGTTCCCTTTGTCTCCACAGCAGGTCAGCATGAAGCCATGACTTCATACCATGAGAGATCTGTCTCTAGATTCTCTTATTATTCTGCTGCCTCCCATGCAGTACACCCCCTACACACATACACACACACACACACACACACACACACACGTTATAAATAACAGTGAGAAATGTCACTACACGTTTCATGTCAGTCCTCTGTCTGTGTGCGTCTCTTTGCAGTGATGCAAACTGGGACACAAGCTTGACAACAGTCACTCACCACTTCTTGTTTTGTCTCTCTCTCTCTGTTTATTACTTCAGCAGAATGGGAAGTGTGTAAAGTGTGGTTATTCTTACATGTCAGCAGGTGCTGCAATTAATTATAGAGCTGATCATTTTCTTGAATTACTAAATTACATCATATTGTAGCCCAGTTATTTATTTAATCATTTGTCGTCCAGTTAAAAACCTCAGCCTGAAACCGAAAAGATTAGTCATAATCGCAGTTTGCAAAAATAAGAGTCACAGTTTATTCTGTTTCCACTTCTGTTAATATGTAGAACTGCAGGTAACAATTATTTTCTTGATTATATTACTGATTAATTTGCCAGTCATTATGTGGGTTAACAGCTTTCTGGGTTAAATTCCCATCACGCCCACAGTGAAATCTTCAGATTCTTTGTTTTGTATGAGCAGCTGTTCAGGTTATTATGACCTGAGACATTAAAAACAGCTAAATCCTCAAATTAAGAACCTGGAACTGTGGGTAATGTTTGATATTTATTTTTGAAAAATGACTTTAATTATTGATCTTTCAGAGAAATATATTTATGTTGATTGACCTTAATTCACCTGCTTTAATGTGGATCACAATAAATGTTCAACTAATGAAAATTCAAGTCAGATGAAATGTTTGTGGCAGGTTGATTTTACAGCAAGTTAAATTAACTCTGTCAATCTCTCACCAAGACTTTAACTATGGCTGAGATCAAACTCATAGTCCGACTTCAGACAGGTGTTTAAATTCATCTGTTGCACGAAGCTGCTCTGTTCTTCATCCGTCTGGTTCTAATTTGCAAAGAAATGACCAAGCACCTGAGCAGACTACTCAGCTCTAGAAGAATCATATTGCAGCTGCAAAGACATTTTTCCAGGAAACCAGGAAGCAATAAGACTCAAAATACAAAAAATTACAAACAGAAATAAAAAATCCTGCAGCCTAAAGTCTTGGTGCAGTGCAGACCTGCAGCAGAGCTCAGGTATTGTGGCTTCTCTCTGGACTCAGGATAGTTTCCTCTGACAAACGACCATCCATGTCCTCACTGCTGCGTATCTCCAGCGAGTTACTTCAGACTTAAAAACACAAATTATGAGCCAAGTTTTACTCCTTTTCCACTGATTATTTCCATGGAAACATGGCTCTTAGTGTAGTTCATAGTTAGCCTGGGAGCTAACTTTCAACACCTAACCACATTTTGTGAAACTGTCTAAGTTGCATTCCAGAGAATCTGAGAGCAAAATAAAGGCTGGACCAACACCACAGACTTGTCTAAAACATTGTTGTGAGACCAGCCACAGATTTCCATGAACAACACAGACTAACTGTGAATATTGATTCAGTCTGACCACACCACAGAGCAAAAACTGTCACCAAAAAGGGACAGAGATAAAACATTATCACAAAAGCACCGTGAACAAAGTTCACTTATGAATATTAAAGATTAACTGTTACTGGAGTTACTGTCCTGCAGCTGACATCAGTGAGGTCCTGTGACTCTAAGACACATTTTAATTGATTGAGAGGCGGGACTGCAGTGCACAGTGCAGTTGCTGCTATTTCAACACAATGTTTATTAGCTGAGGTGATGATAACCTGAGGCAGAAGAAGCTTTCTGCTATGCAACCACTTACTTCTGTCTTTCTGTATTGATCCAGATGGTTCTTTGGAACAATGAACCGGTTTGAGGCACAAAGCCACCTGCTGGGACCAGGAAATGAAGAGGGAGCTTTCCTCATCCGGCACAGTGAGAAAGACAACGTTGGATATGTTCTTTCAGGCAAGACAAGGAGGGGAGGGGTGAAGAACGAAAGCCAAAAAGAGAACGAGAATCATATCGTGTCAGTGTTGAAGAGGGAGTTTCACCGAGCAAGAAGTATTTGTGGAAAAAAGGGAGATACAGGGAGGGAAGTGCTGTAAAACATGAGGATGACAGAACAGAGCCAGCAAGGAGCCTGAGAAGAGATTTATTCACATTTAGTATGAAAATACAAATTCCCTACACATTTGAAACTGTTCACGTGTCTCAAACAAGGCTGGAAACCTGGGATGTTTCCCATAACCAGGATTATCTTGACTCGGATATGAGACGCCGCGATGACCCTGTGATGAGCTTATTATGAGATCCTGCAAACTAAAGTCATTAATAGACGTTGTGTGAAACACTTGCCTGTTGGCTTTCTTGCCTACATTTAGATGAGCAGCCAGTTAGCATAGCTTAGCACAAAGACTGGAAACAGGGCTGAACAGATAGCCTGGCTCTGACAAGATAAAATCCACCTATCAGCAGCTCTAAAGCTCACTCATGAACATGTTGTATCTCATGTTTAATCCTACAAAAAGTGTAAAAATAGCAGCGTTTACATGTCACACTGTTTCTTGGCTGCAATAAATAATTCTCACTGGTTGCCTGCCAGCTGCAAAGAACCAAGAAATTGTCTGGCTCGAATAGTAACCGCTCATAAAACTACAAATTGATATTTTTACTCATCCTTTTTTATAAGGTGTCAAAAGCAAACTGAGAAAATAGAAACAGCAGTGATGTAGCTGTACGACACCCAGACACAGGCAGTCATGTGTTAACTCAGTTAAACATCCTCAGAGTAAACTGATGCCTTTCTAAAGAGCAGCAGCACAAGCATAACCACAGAAAATGTCAGTATTTGTGTTTGCAGTGAATGCAGCCAACTAATCCGTACCTTTCAGCATAACCTACAACAGTGGGGTGTGTTTCAGAGGCATGTAACCTGGCTCACTTCATCTCAAATACACAACTGAATCTTTCCCATCTGTGCCGATCATGTTCAGGGCTACTGTAGGAGAGCTGGATCTGAATACAGCGAGCTACTCAGCCTTACTGCCAATCTGCTCCAGTGGCCACTCATGGTATTATTATTATATTATAATAAAGAAGAAAACCTAAGCAGGGACACCTCCACCTGAGATCAATGCATTTCCTATATGCATTTCAATGCATATAAGCCTTAAATTGCTTGAAGGATGATTCTGATTTATTATTTCATAACTCTGGCTATCGTTCCTGTTTGTATTGTGTAACACTGTACTCACCAAGTGTTTTATTTATATATATATATATATTTAAACAACTTTTCTTGGTGGTAAAACCTAAAGTGAGTGGATCCAAAATGCTGGTAATAATAAGAATAAAACCGTCATCTAAAGTAAACATTTGAAAAACCTTTAATGACAAACCAAGTCTGGGCTTCCCAACATGATCAGACAGATTATAATAATAATGTGGAATTTACAACAAGAACCTGAAGTTCCTCTTGGACAAAGTCAGTATTTCACTTCTCTCTGGAATATACAACTGTGATTTAATCAGGAAAAAGCTGCATGTTCACAGACATCTTCAGGAGAAAAATGTAACAGGGTTTAATTTTTTAAAAAACCGCTTCTGTTTGTTCCTGTGGTCTGTGTGTGTGCGTGTGTGTGTGTGTCTGCCTGCAGTGAGGTCAAGCAGTCGGGTGAAGCATTTTAAAATCCACCAGGCAGATGAGGGTGATTTTCTCGTGGACCACAACCACCACTTCAGCTCCCTGATCGACCTGGTGGGGCACTACAGCACCAACAGCCTGAACAACACCGGCCTTCTGGGAAGCCCCTGCAAGAGGGTAGGGCGAGCTGTGGTTCTGTGTTTTTGTTTGTTCCTCTTATTTCTGGAATGGTAAGTGCTCACATTTAAGCAACGATGTCTTCAAAAAAAGGAAAAGAAATACACTCAAACACATTTGTTGCCAGTGCATAACATGTTTCCCTCTGCTGTTCTGTTGCATCTGAGCCCGAGAACAAAATTTGTTTTAGGAAATCATGCGACACAGCCGCAGGTCTGAAATTGTCTCACGCCTGTGAAAATACTCTCAGTTGTCAGTTTATTAGGAACAACCAGCAAAAAATAAAGTCTAATACAACAGTCCTGCAATGGATCCTCCTCCTTCAACCCTCAGCTTTTGTTTAAATGGTTTAAAGACGTGCTGAGTCAAATCTTTGGTGCTGTTCAACAACACAGTCACACAGTTGAATCACATCATTCTCTATGTAACATCTTCAAGGACAGTGTGACAGGTACATACAACAGCCACTTCAGTGACAATGTAGTACAATGTAGTAATTGTGTCTTAATAATGTGTGTGTGTGTGTGTGTTTCCTCCATCAGAAAAAGCCCAACACCCCAGATCTGAATCATTTTACGGTGGATGAGTGGGAGCTCCCGAAAGAAGAGTTCACCCTGGAGGAGGAGCTGGGCAGTGGCTACTTCGCTGATGTCTACCGGGGACGCTGGAAAAACCACATCAACGTCGCCATCAAGATCATCAAAAGTGGTGCGTCATCATCTCTGTTGATCTCGTGACTTTAATGGATGGGTTTCTGATTATGATTATGATGAGTTGTTTGAGGCTAAGCTCCACAAGAGATCAGTACATTTCAAAGAGGGAAACATCCTTTTCAGTAAAGTTATTTTCACTGAGTGATCTAATCAGACCTGGGTTGTAATACAGTGTTCAGACTGTCTCTTGCTTAGTGCAAAGGTTCATTGGTTTTATCGTCAAGGATTCTTTGATCAATACAAGTTTTTTTTAAAGGCATTCAACATTTCAATCTGCAATCTGGTGGCTGCAGCTTTGACAGAAAAGAGACTGGGGCCTTTAGAAAATCATTAAAATATAATGGAATTTTTTATCCAGTGGGAAAAAGAAACAGATTGAAGTGAGTCGGTGATTTACAGGGAACAAGTTGTCCAACCTGAACAATCAACCCCCTGACACGACCTATATCCCCTACTGGGGCCAGGTGTACTACACCTTTGTTGTCATGGTTGTAATAAAAATATGCTGACTGTAACTTGCATATATAAAACCAGGAAGTACATTTTCAGGTTACTGTGGCACAGAAACCTGTAGAGGCGTCTTTGATCTGAACCACTGAGTTGTAGACAAATCTTTTGTGTTGCTAACTCATCAGCTGACTCATTGTGTGTGGACGTGATTGGTCCAGCTGTTTCCACTGCTTCTAGTATCTGTGCAAAAGCTAAATCCATCCTGGACAAATCACATTTCAGAAAATCCCTCAAATGTGATTGGTTAAAGGTCTGACCCAGATGTTTGAGTTACAGGTATGTTTGACCTAGATGGATGAGGCCATTATGTAGGCTTCATATGAACTGTCAGTAACATGTTAGACCACATCAAAGTAAAACTGGGAGTGGTTTAATCAGAGAATATGATGAGTTATCTGAGTAATCCCCACTGATACACCGCCATACATATAGTGGAGATATGGGGACATATTTGGACTATTAATCAAAATTGACATCCTGTTGTGCAACATTCAGTGAAGTTCTTTTGTTCTTTTCAAGTAGAAACTCATCATCTTTTTGGTTGAAGTCTTTTCAGAAGCAGGAAGCAAAGCTGCTCAAACTGCAGGTGGCTGACTGTTCTGAACACATGTGGATGGTTCTCATAGCTTCTAGTTACTATTCATGATCATCTGAATTTCACAATCATGCTGTTGACAAACCAGTTGCAGCAATTTGAGGTTGCTGTGGCCAAATATGATGTGAAAGGACCTCAGATTGGATATTGCTTTTACGAATGCACTAATACTGTGTGTCACTATGGAAGACATCTTTATTTTTAACACTGCAGTATTCCAGACACAGCTGTGCTCTATCCAGTTTCCACTTACACTTGTAGACCGACCCCGAGTCTTTGTTTCCATTTGTCTGAATGTCACAAAGTTAACATCAAATATAATGACACATAGAACTTGTTAAACCAGTAGTTGTTTATTTTTTTAGTCCAGTCCAGAACCCAAAGATATTCAATCTACAATGAGATAAAACAAGGAAAACTTCACCAGAGAATGTGAAATAATTTTGCTTGCCAAATAAACACAATTTATTGGTTACTAAAATGATCAGAAATCAACTAATTGATAAATCTATAAAATAACAGATAATGCAGACAACTCTGAGCAATCAACAGCAGTGGGAAGAACTGTTGTCATGATCCCCTGCAGTTTCTACCTGGTGATTAAAATCATATATTTGCATTAGCAGACAGACAATCTTCCCAATACCCGCAGCTGCATATTTTTCTTTCCACTCAAAGAAGATTTGCACAAAGTCATGTTGCCTTTCTCTCTTTTCCCCAGAGACAAACCCTTTTTAATAATTTCACAGGTGCAAGCAAACATATTCCCCTCAGTCTGTGTATTGGCACCATACAGTTGTGTTGCTTGCTTTGCAAAATACACCATATAATTACTACACTTAGGATAATTTATTCAAGAACAGGATGTAGCACCAAAACTGCATATGTATTATCACAGTGTTACGTGAACATTTCTGTTCACCTAATGTTTGCAAAGCACAGAAAATCCCATCTGTCACAGTGTCATTCTGTCAAGCTCTGACTCACAGTATATTTAGTATATATTATAAGCATCGCAGTTTGTGTTCCTTTGTTGTGATGACTCATTTTTAAGTATGTCATGTGTTAAATGTTCAGATTTCAAAGTGGTTTCCTTGGTTTCTCCCTCTTGTGTTCTTCTTTTCTCCTTATTCCTTTTTTTCATCTCCACCTTTTTTTCTTCCTTTTATTTCTCTTTCTCTAGACTCTGAGTTGAACCACCGTGAGTTTCAGAGGGAAGTCCAGATCCTAAAGAGTCTCCGGCATCGTCACCTCATCTCTCTGTTTGCTGTGTGCACGGCCTCAGCGCCTTACTACATCATCACCGAGCTGATGGAGAGAGGCAGCCTGCTCAACTTCCTCAGAAGTAAACCTCAGTGTTTTCCTACACCTGTCTTTAGTTAGAGCCAAATTATGTCCTGCGGTTGGGTTAAGGTTAGGGGGTAAGGTTTGGTTAGGGTTGGTTATCTTTGGTATGATCTAAAATTTCAATCAGTATTTCAGTGTTGAAGTAGTTTCGTTCAATTCAGCAGCTTGGATGTTGAAACGTGGGGCAATTGCACTCAGTTGCCAGTTCATTATTACACCAGCCAAAAAAAAAATCTGCAATAAATCATACATTTATGAAGATTATGTTAAAATTTTGTTGAAACTGCTTTGGAAAGAACTGCATATGTCCAACCCATATGTATCAGTGAGCTAAATATTAGAAACACGTGTCAGTCAGATAGGTGTAGATTTGGTTGTGGGGACCACAGATATGTCCCGAACCATGTCAAGGCATGTTTTCTGCAAAAGGTGGGCAATAAAACTCAAACATATACAGTATAATCTGTAATATATGGCACTAATGTAAATTATTTTCATTTCCTATAGATTAAAAAAATAATGAAATGGTGCAGTTTCTTGTTGTTGTAGCCACCCTACAGCTATTTTACTTTTTAGTACTTTCTTGGTTCTCAGTTTTTGACCTTGTTGTGCTCTCATTTTCATTTCACCTGTTTCCTTCCTCTGTCTCAGGTCCAGAGGGGATGCTTCAAGAGACTGCAACACTCATTGACATGGGTGCCCAGGTGGCTGATGGGATGTCGTACCTGGAGGAGCAAAACAGCATCCACAGAGACTTGGCGGCTCGAAACGTCCTGGTGGGAGGAGACTACATCTGTAAGGTGGCTGACTTTGGATTGGCCAGAGTTATCAAGGTACGTGTGGCGGGACGATGGGTTTGTGCATCTTTTTTTTAAGTGAAATCAAGAATGAAATTTTTAAAGACAAAGGTGTTTCATCCAGGAGCCATTCTACATCACAGAAGATAAAAAGATTCCCTTCAAGTGGAGCGCTCCCGAGGCCATCAGCCATGGAAAGTTCTCCAACAAGTCAGACGTCTGGTCTTTTGGCATCTTGCTCTTTGAGATAATCACCTATGGAGGTGTTCCTTACCCAGGTATGTGGAATGACATGTTTTTAATTGATGCTATCAAAAATATGATTGATAGTGGGTATGAAATGAGCTGAATGTTGTTCTGGAGATTTCAAAGTTTGCAAGAATGAAAAATAGTGTCACAGCTTCATGTCCTCAGCTGGACAAAATCTTTCACTTATCTTCTGCTCTCCACATTCCTTGAAGTATACAGTACTCACACCTTTTTCAGACTGACTCTGGTAGTCCAGCTGAACAATCAATATGATTATTACTGGTAATAACACACAAGAATCTAGAACCATGGATGAGAAAGTACATTTGTTCTTCCGCACCATCCCTAGGTTTACTCAATTAAGACACATTTTTGTTGTTCCTAAGAACAACCTACATTTTACTCCTGTGCCTTTCATACATTACATTCATTTAAAGGATAAATTCACATTAAAAAAAAAAATCTGTCATAAAGCATTACTCTCATACCCATATGAAAACTGACATGGCTTTTGCTTACTCTAATCATCTGTCCTGTTCACAATGGTCAGTAAAGGAGCTATTTGTTCATTTTGCTATTGCCACATAGCCAACGTTAGCATTAACAGCTCTTTACTTACCAGTCTTTCCAAGAGCTTCAGAGCTTGTGTTTACAATACAAGAGGTTCTAACACATCCTGATCAGCTATTTCTTCAGATCAGCCTGGAGGCTGTAGTGACTTGGTATTGGAAAGTAATGAGACAGTCCTACTTGGGCTTGGCTAGCTGGCTAGCATGCTAACCTCACTAGAAAAAAAGAAGTGAGGGACATATAGTTAATGAATGAAGTTTGATGCTGCACTCACAACATTTCTTCTAGAGTGTTAAGTAAACAGCTGCTAATGCTAACGTTGGCTATGTAGCAACAGAAAACTTACAAATGGCTCCTTTAAATGATTCTGTCTTAAAGTAATTCCAATATAAGTGATGGGGGAATAAAATCCCCCGTCCTCAATCTCACTCATGTAAACGTGGCATAATGCTCATCACACAGAAATGGGTTCGCATTAGGGCCTAAATCGAGAGATTAAAAGGATTAATGGTGCAGCCCTAATAAGACTACCAACTTTACAGTAGATATACTTTGTCATTTGTGGCCCTCTCAACTATATATTCTGATCATTTCAAAGGTCCATGGAGCTTGAATATGATTACAGAATGCAAGACGAACAAAAAAGGCACTGTTTTTAAAAAAGGTGTTGGGTGTTGGTGTAGGGAAGTGAAAGTCAGCAGCTTCGCTTAGCAAATATATTTATACACAGTATGGTATACTTTGTGGTTTAGCAGACCTATGACAGCAGTGCAGAGCACTGTAGTTCATCTGACCAAAAGTTTGCTGAAGAGCCTGGGTGTCTTTACAGGTGTTTTAGTGGTAACAAATGTTAAACCTCACCTCACCATTTCTGTACTTTCGTCCCTCACACTTCTACTTTCTCTCTCTCTACCTACTTCACGCCATCCCTTGCTCCCTCAGCCTACAGCAATCAAGAAGTGTACCAGCAGGTTTCCAAGGGATACCGGATGCCAGCTCCAGCCAAGTGCCCCGACTTTCTCTATCAAATCATGTTGCAATGTTGGAGCGCCGAGCCAGACGACAGGCCACCGTTCAAGTCCCTCAGGATCCAACTGGACAGCAGCTCTTACGAGTTGGAGTGACCTGCCCCTGCAGTACCTGCTCAGCACCACAGGGGGGCAGCAGGGACTGATACTGAGCATGGATTGTGAGGACTTTTTCACTGAGGACTCTTTTTTTAAAACCACTATACCAATATACAGGCTTTTGCATATATTTGTAATCACTGTGTGTGTTTTCACTATGCAAATCTGCAAAGTCTGATGTATTTTGTTCGGTTCACTAATTATTATTTTCATTATCACTTCATCTCATTATTGTTCTCTGATAGCAGATGGGATATCGTTTTTGTCTGTGAACACAAAAAAAAAGAAAAAAAAATGTAAATTTAAATGTCAACTTTAGCTTTGTGATGGACATTTTTCACCATGACATGTTGAAGACCAAATGATTAATCAGATAAATTAGACAATAATCTGCAAATCAATCAATAATGAAAAAAATGGTTAAATATACTTTTCTAAATGAACTGATTATTGTTTGATACATTCTTTGTTAAAAATGGTTGAAAATGCCCATCACATGCTCAGGGAATGTCTCTAAATTGTTTGTTTTGCCAAAAGACCAAAACCCAAATATATACAGTTTAAAAAGCAGCAAATCATCACATTTGACAGAACGGAGCCAGAGAGTATTTTGTATTTTTACAACAAAATGAATGTAACAATTAATCAAATATTAAAAATGTTGTGAGAGTTGTTATAGTTTCCTACAGAATAATTTATGTTAAGATTTCCTCACAAACCTATTTGACTTGAAACGGCAACTGAACATCAACAGAGGAGAAATTAATTACAGAGGCTCCACACTCTCAGGTTTGGCAACATGTTGGGTTTTAAACCAGGCCAAAGAACATGAATCATTTCCACAGACTGAACAGATCTGTGCTTGTAAAGTCATGCAGGGTGAGGCAACCATTAGTATTAGCTGAAAGGTCAAAGGTTAACATAAATATTGAGCTACGCTTATTTTGCATCTAGCTAGGAAACAATCTCACCTCAAGGTACATTTAGTAGATATTCTGGAGCTTTCTATCACATCACATCAAGTTCACTTGATTGTCAGAGTGTTTACTGTTTAAAGCTCAACTTGTAAGCTGACATGGATGAAATGTCTTTAAAGTCCTCAAAAAAAAAAAAAAAGACGACACAACAACAACAACAACTGGAAATAAAACTTTCCTTGGCAACGTGGCAAACTCCATCTGCTGAGGAAGATCATGCAATATTAACTGCATAATTTGAAGTTGTGACGTGCCAGTAAAGCTGCAGTGATGTCTGATCTGTCAAGGTCTGCAATATTCATCTTTGTCCACTAAGGGGCAGCACAGTCACAGTATCTGAGGAGCTTCTTCCCTCACTGAGGAATTTAAGTTAAACTTCCAACAGTATGTAAGGTTTAAGTGTTTTTATGTTTCTCTCAAATCTAACCCAGTCTCCAGATGTTAATGCCTGGAAATGCTTCATCAGCCAGATTCAAAAACTTCAATTCCATCCAACTACATCACTTCAAACAGAGGTTGCTCTTTGTTTGTGAAGACCTGAAGAAGCAAGAGAAGAAGAAACATGTTTGTCACAGTCCACGGTGCCATGACAAACATTTTGGTAAACATGGAGAACAGTCGAAATGAGGGAAGTTTAAATGTGAGTGTGTCCGTCCATCAGCATCACAGTACTGGAGCTGAAACACTGCATCAAAACCATCAATAAATGAAGTGACATTACCCATAGAAATATTTCAGCATAGACAAAAAACTGATTTATATTCCAGGTCAGATTTTATAAATGTTGTCCATCTGTGTTGCTGATGAGATGCCTGTAAAGCTTTATTTTATTTATTTTTTAATTAATTAATTAATTAATTTTTTTATGTGTCAGATTTGTAACTGATCAACGGCAGCACTTGTGAAACAGCTCGTACTACACTGTCCCATTTAAACATGAAGTTAGGCTGATCAAAGAAGCTGCCTCAGCCAAACAGTAAACTAATCTGACAGTGCTGAATGTGACCGTCCAATCACAGTCCACCTGGTGGAAACAGGAAGTGACTTGTACAGTTTTGAGTACGGGCCTGTTTGTATTCTGGGTCTGTTTTTACGCTGTTTATGTGCAATGATGTTAAAAGTCTATAAATCACCACCATTATTATTAATATTCTTAGTGTTTGTTTGGCATGTGTGTGTGTTAAGGAAAGTGGAAAGTTCCCAGCCACAAATCCACTCTTTGTGTGTGTGTGTGTGTGTGTGTGTGTGTGTGTGTGTGTGTGTGTGTGTGTGTGTGTGTGTGTGTGTGTTGCATTCCCAGCTGTGTGCTGCTGGATTTAACTGGGTCAGTAGCACCTATCACTTGACCCATATGTTCAAACTGAGATGGTTTTAACACAGCTCATAAACCTAAGAGCCATGAAATCCTGTTGACTGTTCAACACATTCTCATTTATCTACATGAGAACAAGTGTGTTATTGATATTAAAAATGTTTATCAAATCTAATTCATACAGGAATGCCTGATGTTTGTCTTGATAAAGAGAGAACAAGTGATAAACAGGATTTCTTGGTCCTTACACAATAAGAGTATTTGATTAGATACACCTGTCAGATCAGTCTTTGTGCCCATGAAGTTTGTTTGAATTGTTATTTCCTCGTTGTCAGTTACTGTCCCCACACACACACACACACACACACACACACACACACACACACACACACACACACACACACACACACACACACACACACACACGTTATTTGCTTGATATTTTATCTTGATCTGAACATTTTTTTCTAGGGCCTCATCTAAATATTATCAAGTTATCTGTTAATTCTTCTTTTTGATTATCATTTAAAAATAGAGGAAAATGCCTGAAGTGACAAGGTTTCAGATTGGTTATTCTGTCTGAGAAGTTTACAACAGTTTAAAGCAGAGAAAAGCAGCAAATCCAAACATCTGAGGAACTGGAAACTGATCAATGACTCAGCTGATTTTAAAGGTTGTTGCCAGTAGAAGTGGGTGATTCATCTGTGGAGCATTTCAGACTGAAAATCAGGAAAAGTTTTGTGAATGAAACTGCAGCTGCGCAGACACACACACGTACACACGTACACACACACACACACACACACACACACACACACACACACACACAATTTCACCATTTGTCCTGCACAACGAGCTCTCTGTGTCATTACAGTGATGATGCAGCATTTTCAGGAAGTACATGCATGAACATAACAGCTTGAATACACACACATACTGACAGCAAATTGGGTGTTTCTCACTCACTCTCTCACACACACACACACACACAGTCTCAGTCACTGAGGTCTCTTGGGTCAACGCCAGGACGAGTTGATCCTTGAAACTGTATATGTGTGAGAATGTGTGCGTGTGTGTGTGTGTGTGCGTGTGTGTGTGTGCGTGTGTGTGCGTGTGTGTGTGTGTGTGTGTGTGTGTGTGTGTGTGTGTGTGTGTGTGTTGCGTTGCTATATGTGACTCCCTGTCCTGGACAGTCACGTTGCCCACTTAACCCAGTTCTTCCATATGAATGGAAGACAGTCAGACATGAGTTTACTCTGCGGCGGCTCCTGTGACCTCACCAGGAAAAAATCTGACGCTCATGGAACGTCCCCTCCTCGTGGAGCCTTTGACTCCGCCCCCTGACCCACAGACACTCAAAAACAAATGTCAAAATGATTTCAACACATTTTTCATACTGTGTGCCCACTATGGAAATTTTATACCAGGATACAGGAATCATTATGAAAAATAAAATTATGGAAAATTGAGAAATTAAATAAAATAAGTGGACAGCAGGGCTCAGCAATACAACCAAAAACATTATCACAATATTTAATTCATACTGATCAATAGATATTTATCACAACATTCATTTAACCAGAATAGAAATATTGAGTTTGGGTTCCTCCGGCTCCTCAGGGAAACATCTGGCTCTTCAGCTGCTGAATGCTCCACTCTACTCGTCTCCAGTTGTGATTATCTGCTGTTTGCTGCTGAGCAGGAAATACAGACTGAGGTTTTCAAGCCTGTTCTCTGAAAACAGCTGCATGGTGTAGGAGCAGAAAGTGAACCAGAGCAGTAAAGACAGTCAAACAAAGAGCTGACACTCAGTATAAAGCTATGTAAAGCTGAGAGGAGCTGCAGATTCAGGTGAGAATTCACTAGCTTCATGTAGTGACCTCTCTCACAGTGTAATTTAATACACTGCTGTTATAAAGATAGTTATTATAGTCACTTTAAGGTTATTTGAGGCCATTCTGACTTTCTAAGCTCTCTTCAATAACCTGTAATCTCAGGTTTAGACACAAAGAGATGCAATAATCCATTTCCTTTCATTGCAGGGGTTGAAACATCTGAACACAGAAGCAGCTAAATATACAACTACAGCAACTCTATGTATGTCAGCATCTTAAAATCAACAATCAACCATCTCAGTTTCTCCTGCTCTGTTTTTGGGTTAATGGAGTCAGATTTCTGCAAAGTTGCCAGGAGCAGCCCCTGCGTGTGTGTGTGTTCGTGTCTGTTCGTGTGTGTGTGTGCGTGTGTGTTCGTGTTCTCTGGGACTGTTCGGCCTCCGAACAGAAAAAAAAAAAAAAAAAAAAAAAAATTGTCCAGTAGATCCGACGTTCCTGAACCTACTCACCCTGAGACAGCTGTCTGGTGCCACAGCAGAGGGCCCTCCACAGCAAATGCACACCAGCGCACATACATACACACACACACACACACACACACACACACACACACACACACACACACACACACACACACACATCTGAGGCTGAATATACAATACAGGAAAACCAGTGAGGTCAATGTAAAACCTTGTCCTGACTCTTTACAAAAACCTAAGTGGGACTAGGAGGACATGAGAGTCATGGAGATATTAGAGATTATTATGTCCAACAGTAGGTGATCAATCATTTTTCCTTGACTATGTTTCAACAAGGTCACGTCCAACACAAGTAGCATCTCCTGTTAACACACAACTAAATGTTCTCTTATTACTCTTGTTTACAAACTGTAATAACCATCTACTCTTCAGGCTGGTACAGTGTATATTACATGCTGTACTGGATTATATGATATGTAATGTGTCTTTGAGAAATTATTACTGTCATGATGAGGCTGATGCTGAGACAGATGCTGTTTAAGTAACTGGATCAGTAACATCAAGTGTCTCCAACAGCAGCTGGTCCAGCTCCTAAGACCTGATTTGCAGCCGGCCAATCAGAGCACAGATATGGGATCAGTCAACAAAACTGATCATGACACTTTTAAATGTTTGGTTGATATTTTCCAGTTAAAATCTGCTGAGGTTTCATCATTATAAAAGCCAGAGCTGCTTCCTGGCCATGACTGAAACTTCCCTCTTCTTTTCTCTTCTTAAGAACAACAGTGTCTGAATTTTTCTTCCGATTTGTTTTCAAAATTCATACTAACGTGATGCAAAAATTGTTCACTTTTATTTGTTTGATTTGAAAACCACATGTTGCCATTTGCTATTGTCACTGTGTGTTTGTGTGCCTCAGTGTTTATCTTTCCTTGTGAAACTAGTTACCCAGACTGACTCACAAGCAAAACACTGAGCGGTGAAATGACACTGAGCCTTGGTCTACATTTAAAAACTGCCGGAGGTGACTCGTTATTTTCTCCTCACAGACGTCTCCTCCTCCTCCTACCTCTCCAGGTTCTCTCACCTTTATGCAGAGTGACCTTTACACAGAGTAAACTTCACACCAGGTGATGTCTCGGAGGGAAAAACACAAACACACAACACACCAGGGTCGGAGCACTTTAGTTAAAATGTGTGTAGAGTGAGTGTTGCATGAGTGACAGTTCACACTCGTATTGTGTATCTGCTGCTGTTCAGCACAAACAAACTTAAACTGTACTGGAACCATATTTTGGGAGTTTTGAGCTTTGCAACATAATACACCACAAAACAAAAATCCAGCACAAGTTTAAGATGCAGAAACTGTAAAAAAAAAAAAAAAAAAAAAAAAAAAAAAAAAAAAAAAATTCAAATAACATTTTATGTGTCAAATACAAGGATCACTGACACTCCTGATGATCCACACACTGTTTCTGGAACAAAATTAATTTAAAAATTCTGGTCATTTAGACAAACTTGCTCTTTAACAGGTTATTCCTCAAGTCTGCAGGAATTCAAGACAATGAAGGTAACAAGGAAACAACATAACGAACCTCTAAAGATAAATATGGAAAATGACACTTTCCAGGACAGAAAATGATCCAAGTGTCTTTGTGTGAAAACCAAAAAAAAAAAAAAAAAAAAAAAAAAAAAAAAAAAAAAACACATGACACAAGAACAAACACACTCAGAGAAACCTGCTCTTCCTGATTTCCGCTCACACATTTTCACTGTGTCCTTTACAGTATGATTCTCTCTTAGACAAATTACATGCTGTATACTGTGCGTCACCTGAAGCTACTTCCTCTAAAATACCAAAAAAAAAAAAAAAAACAACACAGGGACAATTTACCAAAACACTTTACAGCATAAAGTTACAACATAAATGCTGAATAAAGCTGAATCTGGAACATTTTCATGCCTCAACTTGTGACTGTGTAAGTGGAAGTCAGGAGTTGTACAGAAATTTAAAATAGTTGCCGTAAACACAGGTTTTTGGTCAAACCTCCAGAATCAAAGAGCAAAGAGCTTCCTGTCAGAGCTAAAGTTCAACAATCACACACTAGACACACTAAGATCAGGACAAAGCAAACACACCACAACAAAACATAATAGCAAGCTGTAGCAGTTTAAAGGTCCACACAGTCTAAAGGCAGATGTCCATGTGTTTGTGATTATAAAGCAGGTCTAGGTTCTATATTAATACTGTGAAAGTATCAAATCCTCAGTCCACAGAGAAATGCATACAGCCTGTATTCAGAAACTGAGCCTTAAAACCAGCCGTCAGGACTTCTGGGACTTTGTGATGTCACAACAAAACAGTCACCACTCTCAGCCAAGCCTCGCCCACCTGGATCCGCCATCCAACCTTGGAGGATTTGGTTTCTCTGAGTGTTTACCCGAAATCTACTATATTGTAATTAGATCACCCAGAAAGCAGTCAGCCAATCAGAAGAGTGTATCAGAGTCTGTCTTCTGATTGGCTGACTGACCTGTTATGTAGAGAAGCCTGAGAGAGGAGATGTAAAACTAAACTGAGATGGTTCTTGGTTCTTATCCTTATGGAAATCAACACTTCAAATGAAACAGAGAAAAAGTAAAATACGAGACCTTTAAGAAAAAAAAATAAATCACAAGTTCAACTTCTGTTTCACAAAATAAAATAACCTCAGAAATGCATCTCCATCTTAAGAGTGGAGACTTTGAGAGGGATATTTAAGTAAAAGTTATAAGACACTATGGTTATATTGATCACAATGACATTGTACTTGCTAAAGCTGAGATCCATTCACTGCCGATGAGTCAGACCGAGGAAGAAGTCTCTCTCTCTCTCTCTCTCTCTCTCTCTCTCTCTCTCTCTCTCTCTCTCTCTCTCTCTCTCTCTCTCTCTCTCTCTCTCTCTCTCTCTCTAGACGGCCGCCCACCCTGAGCCCGGTTCTGTTGGAGGTTTATTCCTGTTAAAAGGGAGTTTTTCCTCCCCCTCGTTGCCAAGCGCTTGCTCTTTGTGGGAACTGTTGGGTTTGTTTTTTTTTCTCTGTAACAAAGTAAGGTCTTGACCTGACCCTGTAAAGTGCCTTGAGATAATGTATATTATGATTTGGCGCTATACAAACAAAATTGAATTGAAATGAAATGTATTTTATTAAATTAAATGTTTGTAAACCTCTCAGTTTACAAACAGACATTCTGGTTCTGACCCACTGTGCCCCCCTGTTTCTGTTTTATGTGCAAATACTGTGGTAGCTAATCTGGATACTGTTTGCTTGTTTACAACATGCATGATCGGTTTACTGCTGCTTCTATTGCCCCAGCAGACCTATTTTTAGCCCTATATGCCTCTTCCCATGATCTCAGAAATTTTGTGAGTTGCTGTGTTAAATAGAAGCAACAGCCAAAGCTAAAAAATAAAACCTTTGAAAAGTTTTAATAAGCCGCAGTTTTCCTGTAGGTCACTGAAATAAGAGGCTTGAAACTTGACTTACCTGAGATCTGATTCTTTAGAAACTGCAGCTACAGCAAGAACAAGTCATTTTAATAATTTTTCAAGCAAACATGTCAAACATTTGTAGGTTCCAGTTGTGCTTTTCTTTGTCTTATGTGATAACAAACTGAACATCTTTAGATTTTTGAGGTCTGGTCAGACAAAACCAGAATTATACATATTCATAGAGCACAAAATTAATCAAGAAAACAATCAGCAGACTAATCGATAAGGAAAGTCATTAGGACTTCAGAAACTACACCACAACTTTAAAAAAAAAAAAAAAAAAAAAAATTTTTTGCTTTTAATTTGCAAATGAAGACTGACTTTGGGACTTCCCTTCAGACCAACTGACAGACATGAGACCTGAAACACAAACTTAGAGATCCATGAGGAAGGGTGGAGGGAGGGAGGGGTGAGGAAGGGAGGGGTGAGAGATCTACCTCTTCAGCTAAAACAGCTTCAGTGTGGTGAAGTGTGTGAGTGTGTGTGTTGTGTGTCTGCAGAGGGGAGGAGACACACTTCACTGCTGAGAGGAAAACCAAGACAACAGGCAACTGATTGGCCGGATGATGCTCCATCATCCAGCCGTTCGTCCATCTGTTTTTCACTGTTGCTCCTCTGAGCTTCAGTCTCCTGTTGACAATATTTCTCTGGATCTATCTGATCTTGTTCTGCAGCTTCACTGATGTGAATGTCTCACAGCTCTGGATGTGAAAACACCTCCAGCCAAACACTGAGTAAAGGTAAGACTGAGCTTGTTTACATGAAGTAAACACTTCAACAGAGCCGGTGTCTCACTTGCTGCTGAGAATGAACATAATGCTCCACCGCTTCCTTACCGCGTCATCTGATCATAAAGTTGTAGACTATGTCCCGCAGACTGACAGGAAAGAGAAAAGGTCAAAGATGCTCTTTAATACAGGAAGTGAAGTTTCAAATTAAATGAGACAAAGTGACTTCTGTTTGTTTGCTTTCCTGGAAACTTGCATGATCTTTTTCAGTGACGATCCCTTCCCCAGAAATATGAAATTAAAGATGATTTAATAAATAATAAACTTTGAGTTAATCCGTTTTCAATACCTAACACATATTTTGAGCCACACAGCAGCCCATCATTTGCAAACTGCTTCTCCTTGTGTGTCATATTTCTTGTTCCTAAGATTAGACTCCTGGCAATAAACTGACTGACTCATTAACACCCATCATTTTTTAAATCCTCTGCGCCAGCAACAGCCGCGGCTGGAGGCATCACATTCTTGTGAAGGTTTATCTCAGGAACGCCCAGAGGGAGCTTGTTCAAATTTGGCACAAACATCCATTTCAACTCCAAGATGAGCCGATTCGATTTTGGTGATCAAAAGGTCAGAGGTCAAGGTCACTGTGACCTCTCAAAACACATTTCTGGCCATAAGCACTCATACGCCAATTTTGATAAAATTTTGCAGGATAAAATGACAATGTGATGACATTTTATATCTGACTCAACTTCACTGTGATGTCATAATGTTCTGTAAAAACACACTGACCATTATTCAACAGTGTAACTCAGGAACAGGAGGAGAGATTGTGACCATATTTCACATTTGGTTGGATACTGAACTGATGATGCTGATCCTGATGTCCACTTTAAAATTGTGGTGATTGTGCATCTTCACCACAGGGTTGAAGATGTGTGTGAAGCATATTTGAGTCTGGACACGGACGTAGCTGCAGCTTTATTGGTTGGCAGAGGTATACAACCATGAGACTCTAGTTTAAAGTCTTAAATTTCCACTTGAGCAACAGTGTGGCTGCAAAACTGTGAGATTTAATTCATGTAACAAATGAATTTAAATCATAACGTTTTAGTTTTGACAGTTTGATGTTTAATTTCAGAGTCTCATCTTTTGCCCTATAGCTTTTTGGCTTGTGACTCGTGTGGGAAACACATCCAGCTCCAGTTACAGTTAGTTTCCAGGCTCTGCATCCACTGCTCTCTCTGTTACTTATAATAACAGTAACTACTCATTCATCTTATTCATATTTTCAATATTTTTATAACCCATGTTTTATTCTCAGTTCCAGGACATGGGACACAGGTGGTTGTAAAGGAACATCACAGGTATGAGCTTCATCTGATATCAACTTTCACTTTCTATGTTTAGTTTTTACTTTTTTTTTTTTTTTTTTTTTTTTTTTTTTTTTAAACAACCTGAGTTTGAGTCAACGTTCTTATCAGTAACAACATTTTACTCATAGTCTAAGTTGCTCATTATCAGAACAGAGTCCAGAGTCCATCAGTAAACAGATGGAGTTTTACTTGACTCACTGAGAAGCAAAATCAACTGCGTTGTTTTCCTGCATTTTACAGTGTCACCCCAGTGACAGCTGTGGCTGTAAAGCATAAGGCTGCTGATGTTCTGTATTATTGTTATATCAAAGAAAAAGCACAAAAAGACCAAAACTAACAATGACCTACTGTGTGTTAAACAAAGCCTGACAGCTTATTCCTTGGAGCCATATAATAAGAAATCAATGGGTTTGGGGCTCAGGGTCACAGACAGGCTGGGGAAGTTTGAAGGATGGAGGGATGGACACACACGTGTTTAACTCCTTATCATTCATGCTGTAGTCAGACAGGTGTAACTGCTCCTCTGATAATGAAGGGTCAGAAGTCAGGCCTCCTGATGCTGAACTGACCTTAATCTTGCACAATGTCCTGCTCCTGGTGTCACGATGTGCTAGAGGCTGCAACAATGAGAAACTGTGTATTGAGCCTGATTAGGTGAAAATATGATTGTACAGAAGATGCTGAGCAGATGAGTTGACAGATGAAAAGTATATTATGATGTCAGAGTGGTTGACAGCTGCTCTCCATGACCATAAGCGCTGGTGTCTCCTCCTACAACACTGTAAGTAAGTATAGCTATAACTTTACCTAATTGCCAAGTTGACTCTGCAGAGACGAGGCTGCACAGCCCATGAGTGAAGCATGATAAAGCTTGTACGGGTACGAGTACAGAGGAACTGTCCGATATAATAAAGGGTATAGTCATGTGACACAGTTGGAAGACAATAAAATAGGTGTAACATGTAATATTTACAAAAATATTCTTAACTCTAAATAGGATAATGATTTTGTGGACGTTTGTATTGTGGTTTCATCACATCCCAAATGGCCTGGTCATGGGATTTTTTTTGTATTTCTTTATAAACTCCCTGCCCTCTGAGATCTTATTGCTCTGAGACAAATCTCCTTGGCATTAACGTCATGACTGAAGATTAACAAAGACTTGTTGTTTCACAGGCTCCAGGGCAAAGTCTACTCTTGTATCAGCAGGGAGTCAACCTTATTTGGATGGGAGATTTTTATGTAACAAGCACAAAACTGCCCACACCAGCTCCAGTGTGCAATCAGTGATTCTGTGTCATTGTGTTTTTTAGTGGAACATCATGGTCTAGTTTGGGGTTGGGGGCAAGAGGAAACAGTTAGACCCATCAAAAGAGATAATACCCCTCCAAACGCTGAGGAACTGTCATGCTGTATGTTGGAACACAGATTGCCAACAACAGCTGAGTTTCCATGAAAACAAACAGAAGAGAAATCTCATCAAGATAATCCAGATTAGGTTTAAGATAATGCTGAGGACCAGAGCGGCTCTGTGCAGGTTTCACTGAGTGAAGTGAAAGTGGATTAGAGGCTGAGCTGCACAGAAAAAGCTTTTGTTAAAACAGCCAAAATCAAGTGTTACAGAGGCTGAAAGTAAGATGTGACACGTTCTGTGTGTCATTTTTACATTATGATTGTTGAGAAATGACTTGATTATGACTCCGTTGCAATCATCGAGTGCTGGACCACATTAACCGTTAAAGTTACTTTTTCTCTGGTTGGAGAATTGTTTTTTTAGACATTTTAATTTGGAAAAGTTACATATTATAACTAACTCTCAGAATAGTGCAACAGCAACATTAATACACATTTGCCAATGTTTATTGGCAAATAAAAAAAAAAATTATATATATATATATATATATATATATATATATATATATATATATATATATATATATTATTTATTTATTTATTTTTTTTTTAAATTTTTTTTTATATAATTAAAAAAAATGTGTATTAATGTTAAAACACACACACACACACACACCTTTTTGGTTCTGTGGTACTAGTTTGGAGAAAAAAAAAAAAAAACAAAAAAAAAAAAAAAAACAACCCAGACAAAACAAGGCCCAAATCAGGGTTCCTGCTGGGTTCACCAATTTCAATATAAGACTTCAACAACAGTCTGCTACAGGCCTGAAGATGGTCTTGCACAGCCAGAACTGTCTCCACAGCCCTGTGTGCATGCTGCAGAATGGTCTGCACCCATTATCAATCAGATACAGGGGAGAAAAACTTCCTGGCTTGTTTGCATTTCTTTAAACCAATCACAGTCATCTTGGGCAGCACTGAGCACAGGATGATGCGACAGTGCTGCTGCAAAATAATGTCAGAAGAGACCTTGTTTTGGTGGAACATTTGCACACAAGGAGTCGAGCACTGTCATTAAACTGGCTGATTTCCTGCTAAGAAAACGCCAAACAGCTAAGACGACTGTCAACTGGGTGTTTTCAGTGTGTAGGCTGATAGCTCAGAGGTTGTTGTTGTGTCCTGTAGCGAAGGGGATTTTAGAAATGATAACAGGTGGGGGAAAGGGAGGAGGAAGCTGCCTAAGGTAGGCGTCCAGTGTCAGGCTTATACCTGCAGCCTCCATCTGGTGAAGCAGCACTGATGGTCCTGACAACAGCTCCATGCAAAAAGACTTTTGCAGACCTGCGGACACCCTGTCAAACTGTCCCGACAGAGCTCACAGTCCTGCCCTCATTATTTGACTGACAGGTGATCTGTGAGGAGCAGAGCAGGAAGGACTGAACAGACGAGTGTTTAGGGGACAACAAAGACGACGACAGTGACCAAATCACCATAAAAGAGGACCTTTTTGTTTTCTACAGTGTCATGTCTGGGGAGGGAAGTCCTCCTGTTACATCACCGTGACCTCTGATCTACATCTGCCTCAAATGTAGGCCGCACCAGAGCTAAAATAAGTAGCCAAGTGTCTGCTGCTGACCTTTTAACTTGGATGCTACTTGACCCTCTGGCAAAAAGACATAGCCAGTCCTATGCTGCAGATGAAACCCAAAACTGCACAGTCACTCCCATCAGAGGGGAACCTGCAGATGTTGGGTTCATTTTCTTCCTGCACATTTTTTCTGTAGAGAACCAGTTTGAGCCTTTCAGCAGGGATCAGATCTAAAGAGGCTGCGGAGCTGATTCAAGGTGGGTCTTTGTATCAGAGTAGATTTTATTTTATTTTTTAACGTACAGTAAATGAACCAGAGTGATTACAATAGTTTGAGCTGCATGAACATGTGAATGTACTTTATTTTGACATATCCTTCCTTCCGGCTTTCTTACATTTCCTCCTTTTCTTGTTCTTCCTTCCCTCATTTCCTCCTTTCTTTCCATCCTTCTTCCTTTCTTTGTTTCCTTACTTCCATCTTTCTTCCCCCTTTCCTCCCTTCTTTCTCCCCTCGTATTTTCTTACCTTTATCCTTTCTTTCCTGTTGTTCTCTTTCCTCCGTTTCCTTGCTTCCTTCTTTCACTCATTAACTTCTATCTTTCCTTCCTTCTTCCCATCATTGATCCTTTCTTTCCCATTTCCTTCCTTCTCTCTATATTTCTTTCTTCTTTGTTTCCTTTCTCCCTCTTTTTTCTCTCTCTCTTTCCATCTTTTTGTTTTTCTTCTTTCTTTCTCTCCCTCTTTTTTTCCTTTTCTCCCTACCTCTGTCTTTCTTCCCTGTTCAGCTAATGCCTTCATCTTCTGATGATTCTTCAGATAAATATATAGGAGTATTGTAGAGTTTTGCATGAGAGAGAGAGCGAGCGAGCGAGCGAGCGAGAGAGAGAGAGAGAGAGAAGAAAGGGAGTCACAGACTCTATAGGAGGATGAAACAACAGTGGGCGGCTGTGACCTTTCCCCTACATCTTACTGTGGGATCAGACTTATATAAGCTCTGTGTTCAACACAGCAGCAGAAAAGAAACAGTTCAGGCTGTGTTTCTGTTCCAACCATGGAGTTTACTCATCTTTACATTAAACACATCTTTACTCTGGCATGTTTAACTTTTCCTGCTCAGATTCTCTTCACACTGTTTTTTTTCTTTTAAAGAAATTCTGATCACAAAGCTGCTGACCCACATTTGAATACTCATCAATGCATGACAATAATTTCATAATTCATAATAATTCATAATTTAAAGAAAACTACATAGTGCTGTCACAGGCTTCACAGCCACTTTCCTCTTTCTGTAACACAAATGTTTTCGTCTTGACCAACTTGTTAAGACATTTCTCCACAACCAAAACATAAAAGCACGAGCTGTAGATCAAATACATTATCTTTAATTACCATTTTGTCATTAATGACAAAAATTGTACACATTTTCTGTGGTCTTTGTCTCCAGCACATTGGACTGACCTCTGACTTTAAGGTTGCTTAAAGGTTTTGGCTTCAACACTGTATGAACAACTCTCCCAATCCCACAGTTTTACAGCTGGTGTAGACACAACCTCAACCCCAAGAGGCAGAATGATGGTCCTAAACATGTGCATTTTTCAGTATTTCTTGACATTTCATAAACTTAATGATTCGCTGAGAAACAGATTAATAAAGACTTAAAATAATCCTCGGAGTCTGTAGCCTCAGGCAGACTCTCCCTTCTTTGGTACTGACACTGTGAGCAGTCCTGGTGCCGCTGTCGCTCTGCCACACCGCTGACATGATGCAGCACAGCCGTCGATACTGAGCGTGAATCCAATCATCCTCAGTGTGAGGGGAGAGAGGTCACCTACATATGAAATACCACACAGACCCAGAACTGTGACAAGCTTATCTTTCCAGCACACATGCTGTTGCCATCCCAACATGAGCCTGTGTATTTATATAACCACGAGTCTGGCTGCACCTCTCAAAGGAAACACTGGGAAACAAATCTCCCTTCTTACACACAGTCTACAGCTCATTCTGCATGTTTGGTTGTGTTGTGGTTGCAGGGAGATTTGTGTCAAACATTCAGTACAGATAAAGGCCTCTTAAGCATGACTATTCATTAAAATTTTGATTTGCATCTGCTTTTTAATGTCATGGTTGATGCTCAAAATGAGGCCAGAGGCTCAAACAAGAAAATCCAAACCAAACCCTGGTGCAGCGAGGACAACAGGACCATGATCCCCAGACAAACTAATCTTATCAGTAAAAAAAATGAGAGCTGTCACCAGAAGCCCCACAGTCTTACATTTCAACACAAAAACAAATATTTTGAGAGTTCATGTTACCAGAAAAAGCAACTTTTATCTAAAGCTAACAGGACTGCACCGTACTGAACGGGGTCGGCCGAGACCTTAAACCAACAGACACCATCACCAACATGCCAGTCCTCTATGACCTGATCCCAGTAAGTGGACCTGATTTCTGATCACATAACAGACTCTAATCAAACAGCTGGTCTGTCTATCAAAGGCAGGAATATTTCAGAGTTGAGCAGATGAAGATGTTATGACTAATTTTGGAAGATTTTCTGCTTCTGTTCATTGTCATTAACTTTTTTTGGCACATGATCCCATGTGGACGTTGCAAAAATACCTCAGCAATTAGAGAGTCATAGCAATTTCTCATATTTTTGTATTTGAGAGCAAACAGGAAGTTCAAAATGGCTCGAAATAATTTCAAACCAATTTAATTTGCATCTTCATGTCTCCTGAGTCCTGGTTTAGGAGCCCAAGGTCTAAAACTCTTTTCAGTAAAACATCCAAAACTCTCAGCCTGCTCAAACTCCTTCAGTTGACAGTTGTGGTCAATCTGAGTTTAGGGCCGTTTTTCCCCCCAGTAAAGTTGATGTTTAGTCGATTTGAAGTTTAGTTTATTTGCAGTTTAGCAAAATCCTATTGGATAACTGACCATTTACTCACAGCATCTGGAACAGCTCTCTTAACTTCACATCCACACAGGTTGATGATCTTGTTGACAGTACTGTAGCCTCACTGCGTGCAACTCTAGACACTGTGGCCCCTCTGAGGAAGAAGGTAGTGAGTCAGACAAGGCTAGCTCCATGGTACAACTCAGAAACACGAGCTTTAAAGCAAAATTCAAGGAAACTAGAAAGAAGGTGGCGTTCTACTAACCTGGATGAATCTCTAAAGGCTTGGAAAGACAGCCTATTGGCATATAAAAAAAGCCTCTGTAAAGCCAGAACATCCTATTATTCATCATTGATAGAAGAAAACAAGAATAATCCCAGGTTTCTGTTCAGCACTGTAGCCAGGCTGACAGACAGCCACAGCTCTGTTGACCCATCTATACCTTTAGCCCTCAGCTGTAATGACTTTATGAGCTTCTTTACAAATAAAATTGTCTCTGTTAGAGAAAAAATTCACCATCTCCTCCCCACAGCTGGCTTAGATGTACTGTCCAGTTCAGCAGCCTCAGAGTCGACTGTAACTGGCTTATATTTTGACTGTTTCTCTCCTGTACATCTCCTTGAGCTCACTTCAACAGTTTCATCATCTAAACCATCGACTTGTCTTCTTGACCCCGTTCCAACAAGGTTGTTCAAAGAAGTTTTTCCTTTAATTGACACCTCTATATTAAGTCTGATTAACTTATCTTTATCAACTGGTTATGTACCGCAGGCTTTTAAAGTTGCAGTAATTAAACCTCTACTTAAAAAGCCTACTCTTGATCCTGATGTTTTAGCCAATTATAGACCTATATCCAACCTCCCCTTTATTTCCAAAATCCTTGAGAGGGTTGTTGCAAACCAGTTATATGATTATTTGCACAGGAATGGTTTGGTTGAAGATTTTCAGTCAGGTTTTAGAGTCCATCATAGCACAGAAACAGCTCTGGTTAAGGTTACCAATGATCTCCTCATAGCTTCAGACAATGGACTTGTCTCTGTACTTGTCCTACGAGATCTTAGTGCCGCATTTTACACCATTGATCATAAGATTTTATTACAGAGACTAGAACATATGGTCGGCATCAAAGGAATCACACTAAGCTGGTTTAAGTCATATTTATCAGATAGACTCCAGTTTGTTCATGTTAATAATGACTCCTCTATCATCACAGAAGTTAGTCATGGAGTTCCACAAGGTTCTGTGCTAGGACCAATGCTCTTCAGTCTATATATGCTCCCTCTGGGAAACATTATTAGGAGGCGCCAGATGAATTTCCATTGTTACGCAGATGACACCCAGCTGTACTTATCCATGAAGCCAGGTGAGACTAACCTGATAGCCAAGCTTCAGGTGTGTCTTAAGGACATAAAAACCTGGATGAGCAGTAATTTCTTACTCTTAAATTCAGACAAAACTGAAGTTATTGTAATTGGCCCAAAACACCTCAGAGATACACTATGTGATAATATACTGACTTTGGATGACATCACCTTGGCCTCCAGTACTACAGTCAGAAACCTTGGTGTCATTTTTGACCAGGACTTGTCCTTTACTTCACATATAAAGCAAGTCTCTAGGACAGCCTTCTTCCACCTGCGCAATATTGCTAAAATCAAACCCATTCTATGTTTAAAGGATGCTGAAAAACTAGTTCATGCATTTGTTACCTCAAGACTGGACTACTGTAACTCTTTATTGTCAGGATGTCCCAAAAATGCAGTAAAAAGCCTCCAACTGATCCAGAATGCGGCAGCACGAGTACTGACAGGAACTAGGAAACGAGATCACATCTCTCCTGTGTTAGCCTCTCTGCATTGGCTCCCTGTAAACTCTAGAATCGAATTTAAAATCCTCCTCCTCACCTACAAAGCCATTCATGGTCAGGCACCATCGTACCTTGGAGAGCTTATAGTTCCCTATTTTCCCAATAGGACACTTCGCTCTCTAAATGCAGGTCAACTTGTGGTTCCCAGAGTTTGTAAGAGTAGAATGGGGGGCAGAGCCTTCAGCTATCAGGCTCCTCTCCTGTGGAACCAGCTCCCAGTGTGGGTTCGGGAGGCAGACACCCTCTCTACCTTTAAGATCAGGCTTAAAACGGTCTTGTTTAGTAAAGCTTATAGTTAGGGCTGGCTCAGGTATGTCCTGACCCATCCCTTAGTTATGCTGCTATAGAGCTAGACTGCCGGGGGATTCCCATGATTCACTGGGCGCTCTCTCTCTATTTCTGTCTCTCTCCCCCTCTCTCTCTCGATAACTTCATGCCATTAACTTTGTATTTTTTCTCTCCCGTAGTTTGTGCTTCTCCTCTCTCTCCCTCTCTCTGTCCTCATTCTGCAGGTATCTCTGCCCCGGGAGCGGCAGGACCCAGATCCACCACTACTCATCTTTACTATTAACCACTGTTACCTGTCATTATTATTGATAACACCATTACCGACACAGCTGTTCCTGGTCTCTCTCTCTCTCTTTTCTCTCCCCTCTCCTCCCCCTCCCCCTCTTTCTATCTTCTCCTAAATCCAACCGGTCGAGGCAGACGGCCACCCACCCCGAGCCCGGTTCTGTTGGAGGTTTCTTCCTGTTAAAAGGGAGTTTTTCCTCCCCCCTGTCGCCAAGCGCTTGCTCTTTGTGGGAACTGTTGGGTTTATTCTGTAACAAAGTAAGGTCTTGACCTGACCCTGTAAAGTGCCTTGAGATAATGTATATTATGATTTGGCGCTATACAAATAAAATTGAATTGAATCGAATCGAATCTGGTAACTGACCGTTATAAAAACACACAAGAGTGTTTTCAGCATGTTCGGGCATATCTACTACTTGCTGTTGTTCTCAGTTGATCAGTTTAATACAGTTCTATTTGTTTTCAGTCAAAGCCTGAGAAGAATGAAGCCAATTAATGAATGAGCCCAAACTGAAACCTATTATTTCAAACAGTAACTGTCAGAAAAAGGCAATAGGAGGCCATGTATGACTGGAATGTCAGATCACAATAGCAAGATATAAATTTAGTGATGTGGATGTGAAACTGCAGATTTAACAAGCAGAATTTTTATTTTCACCTGTCGGGATCTATTTTCAAGGCATTTCCTTTGTTGCTTTGCTGTGCAGAGGTCAGTGCAGAGCGCAGTGATAAGCACAGATAACACTAAAGTAAAGAGACACACACAGAGAACCTAATAATAGCAGCATCAGTGTTCCAGGTGACAGGTTGTACAAACTGTCCCTGCCTTCACTGGAATTAATAGTTTCCTCTGTTTGTGTTGGACATTCAACTCTGCTCACTATTTACTTTTCCTTCTTCACATCTTTCCACCACAAGCGCATATCTCTCTCCGTCTCTCCCTCTGACATTATTCCCTTAGGTGCCACTCTTTCCTCTGACTGTCCAGCCATGGTGGCCACAGCTGCTCATACTAACTGAGGAGTAACTGTAAAAACAATTCTTTAGCCTCAGTTCTTCATGTCATGGATCCACAAGATGTTTAAACTTTCCTGAGACTCCGCTCCATGTTGACATGGCTGCATCACAACATTAGTGCAGATTTGTCAGCTGCACATTCACGCTGCCAGTCTCCTGTTCTACCACATCCCAAAGGTGGTCTACTGGATCCAAGTCTGGATCCTGGGGGGTCCACTGACATATCTTATTGAAACCAGCTTGAGATGACTTCTGCTTTGTGACATGGAGAATTATCCTACTAGAAGTAGACATTAGAAGATGATGAACTGAGGTCGATGCATGCTGGACACTCTCATGTGCACCCTGAGTGGCCGGTCAAGAGAGACTGACACAACCCTGTCTGAAAAACTTCTGATGGTTTTTCTCAGTTTGATTTGTTACAAAATATTTGTTAACAAAGCCGATGTCCATCTCAACTCCTGCCTGAGTCATTTACTGAACCTCATGTTGACTCAAGTCACAATCTCATGTCAGACAGCTTCAAGGATTGACCTGAGTCATCTCTCTCTCTCTCTCTCTCTCTCTCTCTCTCTCTCTCTATCCAAGACGCCATGACCAGTGTCAACTCTCCAGCCTGTCTGCTTGCCCGCAACCACTTCTACAGAAGTAGCACACTCAGCAAGAGGAAGAAACTGTGTCCTGACATAATATCTGTAGTGAATGGATTTGAACTGTGTAAAGTCTGTTCTGGGAAAACGGTTTCAGGAAAAGGATGCTACACTACAGGTGAAGTGGAAACATGTTTTTTTAGTCATTTGGCTGAAATGATCCTTTAACACATCTGCACTAAATACAGAGGGGAGAAGGAGAATAAATTAATTGTTTCCACTAACTAACAATGTGAACACTCACTCACACATGCAAATTAGCTCCACAGACAGAGACACACTGTCAGCTCCCACATGAACACTGAATCAGCACTTCCACAGAGCTTTATGGGATGTTAGCCTGTGTACGTGACTCACTCTCGGCACACTTTGTTCCCCAGTGGGATTTATAAGACAAGAAAAACAGGAACATGAGTGAAAATTTGTTCTGACCGACATCTGTGAGCCAAGACATGCTCTACAACATCAGACAACTGCACAAGAACAAACTTGACAAAACATTCACCAGCAGGACAAACATGTCTCTGAAACAGTGCAGCAGCAGCAGCAGCAGCTTTGGATCAGTGCCTGGAGCACTCGCCTCAGGACAAAAACATGAAAATCTGAGTTTTTCAGACAGTTTTGAAAACACACTTTCACATTTAACAAAATAAGTTAAAGAGATGAATCAATTGTGAAAATCATCATTAGTTGTGGTGCTTTCCCCATTTTCTCCTGGTTCTGTGTCACAGTCAAATGTGTTTTTAGTTAAATAACAATAGAAAAAGACTACAAATGACCTAACAATACATTCCATCTCTCTCTCTAACTCTCAGATTCACCGCCCAGTCCGGAGACTTCATCGACTGTGTTCAGCTGTCAGAACGACACCGTCAGACACAAACAGAGACAGGTCACCCTCTGCATCACCATGGCAACACCTCCTGGTAATCCATCCTTCCTTCCATCCACATACATCCCATAAGAGACTTAGAGCCTGGCTGGAGGAATTAGCCTTCTCCAAGTTGTTGTTACCAAAAAGTCATAAAAACATTATTGAATATCATTGTACGGAGTAGCATCAAGATTTCCCTCAAATGGAACCAAAACTAAACAAAAAGGGGACACTTTGCTGTCACTTGAAAGCTGTTTCTTTAACTTTGGCTCTGGTGTGTAAACAGGTGAGCACACACCATGTGTTGTATGAAGACACGCCTGTATGCTCAGTAACTAGGTCAATACACAGTACATAAACACTTACTGTATTTGCAGCTCAGAGGCATGCAGAGTCTAGTCACACATTCATCAGTGGTTGAAGAGTTCAATGTGGCAAAGATCAGGGTTGAGAAGATAAACAGAGACTCCAGCAATAACAAGGCCGAAGATGCAGATATCACCATCAGGGCAGGATGGACATGGGCAGCGGACACTTCAGTGGACAGAAAGTGTGCTGAAGTTTAAGGACATTATCAGACAAGGAAAGCAGAACCAAGGAAGAGGAGAGACGTGATCCAAGCCGAGGTCCGACACCTGGAGGAGGAAGGGCGGGGGTCAAGGGCCGTCACAAGAAGCCTGGACAAAGTGTGATCTGCCAAAGCAGAAGATGTGGCCTATACACTTTGGAGACTGCAGCACTTGCGGATCTCCTTCCTGCTCCAATCAGTATACAACACTCTTCCAACACAACCAAATCTGAGCAGGAGAGGAATGTGGGAAAACCCACTGTGCAGGTTATGTGGGGAGAGATGCAAACTGATGCACCCACTGGCAGGGTGCAAGACTGCACTTGGCCAGAGGAGATACAGACAGTGCCAGGACAAGGTGGTCGGAGAGCTGGCTGAAAAAAAAACCCATCAGACCCACATGAGACCAGCCCATCCAGACCCGGGGGGGGGGGGGGGGGGGGGGGGGTTAGAGGTCACCCTCTTCTCAGAGGACCAAGAAGCTGGGAGATCAGGATGAACCTGGGAATTAAAATACACTTTCCCCAGGTCAGCCAAACTTCTCTGAGACGTGACATAGTCAGATGGTCTTAAGTGGCAAAGAGGATCATCCTGCATCAACTAATGGTGCTGTGGGAAGACAGATATGAAGGAGACTTGGAGAAGAGGACCCCCAAATACCAGGGTCTGGTCCAACATTATAGGGACAAAGGGCAGCAAGCCTGGCTATTTCCAGTTGAGGTTGGCTGCAGGGGTTTCCCCACACACTCTGTGTGGAAGATGCTCATGGGGGCAGTGATCACTGCCAACCCGCCAACTGCAGGACATTGTGGTTCAGGATCAAAATGTCCAAGGAAAGGTGATCACCACCTGACCATATCTTCTCTTGGCTGAAAGCTTCAGTCACAAGCGACTGAAGGTGTCATAATGAATCTAATACAGTTTTAAACTTAGCTCTAGACTGAAGTGGTCTTTTAAACCAGGATAAGCCCAACCAACTGTTCAGACAAGGTTTAGAATAGTTATAGATTTAACATTGTCTGGATTTAAACAATCTAATTATTCTAGTTTTCTTATGATCCCAGGAATACACTAAAACCAATGATGTGTTTTTCCGTCTCGATACTTTCCAGCCTGGCTGTAGCTCTCAGTCTGAAGCTCAGTCTTTCCTACTGAAGACATCAATCTTTAGAAACAGGCCACAAATAGAAAGCTTCCTTTCCAAAAAAAGAAAAAGGCGGCTTAGCAATTTCCTGAAACATCATCATCCATCAAACAAGAGGGAGGAAATCCAGTCGTTCCAGGCCCTAAAATGAGCCTCAGCTACAATAAAACAGAACATTAGAATCAAACTTAAACAAACCAGATATTATAAAGCAGTTTATAAAGGTGACTTTTTATAAATGTTTTATGACACATGACTACGTTTCCCTCTCTTTCCAGGATTACCAGGTGGCATTGGAACCAAGAATTTATGGGTCAACATTGACCTGGGCTTTTCTTCTTCTCTTCCCTTCTCCACCTCCAAACCAACCAACCCTGCTGACCGGGGTGTCAAGTAGAAAGGAACAACTGCACCTCATTGGCTCACAGACTGAAAGGAAGTTAACAAGTTGAGATTACCTTCCCGTTTCTCATCCCTTTTGGTTGCCCAGGATTTGACAGCCCAGGTCAAATGGACACACAGGGACAAAGTGGCCAAATTCCCAGTAAAAGACACTTAAATATCGCCATGAAGAAAGTGCCTGATGTTTAATCTTGCAGCCTATTGATGCTGCGAAAAGAAATTGATTGTAATGTGAAAACGGAGGCCTCAGGTGGATGGGGAATATTTATCACAGAACGAGCTGCACCAACAGCTTTTTGTCAGAAGTGATTTAGATATTTAAGCACCACAAGTACAGCAAATATTAATTTCCCCAAGTGTCTGATGGTTCCAAGTTCTCAAATGTGGGAATTTACTACTTTTTTGATCTTACATTATGGTAAATTCAATATTTTGGGGTTTTGGACTGTTGGTCATTGAAAATTGGACATTTGATGATTACAATATTGTGATGGGGATTCTCACTGTTCTCTGATGTTTTATAGACCAAAGTCATGTCATGTCTGCGTTGTACACGTCTCTGTTCAGCTACATCCACACTAATATGCTTTGGCTCTACAATGCATCATTTGCTCATTTACACCTGGCATCCCCACTACGTGGAGGTTTTTGAGCCCAGTAAATGTTTTTGCTGCTGATAAGATTATTATCTTTAAGTGTAATAATGCAGAGTAAATAATCTGCTTCCTGTTTACACCAACACACACATGCCCAGTATTCATGAATGGTCATGTGATATTTGTTTTCAGGTGTGTTAGTATGGAGGGAGATGATTTCTGATATGGAGATAAAACACTTTTAAATCATTTTAAAATGGTGTTTCAAAATGAAAACACATTAGTGTGGATGTAGCCTTAGCCATCATCAATGTTGAAAACATTCAAACTACGCCAACAACTGTCAATTATCACTGTCAATGCTTAGCTGTCAATCATCTTGATTCTGAGAATATTCAAATTAATGATGCATTATTTAAGCATTAAAGAGTTAACAAGTCTGTGACTTCATGCCAGCAGCCAGCAGGACCAGGATGCTGCATTTCATCTCACCGAGCTAAAGCCAAGGATCTCAGATGTCTTCATCAGACTATGTCTCAAAATGTCTCTGAACGGTCACCACATGGATTCTAATGTGTCCAAACATGAAAGAAACTAAAGAAAGCAGTGTTTTGGAGTCTATCTACACCTCTGTTTTCCCACACCTGTATTCACAAGTACAGGCCAACCTCTCAACGACTGGTGTTTGGTTAAACTGGGCCCACGATGCCATGAAGGCTCAACAGTGGCTGCACAGAACAGCCAGATCACATTTAGAGGCTTATATTGTCATCAGATGTCAATCCAGAGGTTAAATGCAACCTAAAATGTGACCACAATCTTTGAGACAAAAATCCTTCCTGAAAGTTGAAAGGTCACCTTTTACTTCTAGCTTAAGCAAATCCGGCATTCCACACAGATCAGAGAGAAAGTCTAAAACTGCTCAGAGCAAATATGAAAACTGTCTCTGTTTAAACACTGACTATAGCTCATGTGCTATCATCAACCCTTTAAGTCATCTATCAAGCAGAAATACTAAACCATATTCTAAATTAGTGGACTTGAATTTGAGAACCTTTGGTTTTTCAAACTATTTAACGACTGGACTGTTTCACCTCATTCACATTTTGTAGAATAAAGATATAATCAATTAATTGAAAAAAGTAAATTAATTGACAGTAAAAATAATCATTAGCTGCAGCCCTATTACTGGGCAGCCAAAAGCACAAGAGTTGTTAGGAAGCAGAAGGAGACAATAAGTGACCGAGACATTGAAGCGAAAATCGGCTCCTTCACTCCCACTTTTCGATGACCCTCCGAGAACCCGGTGACCTGGAAAAACTGCAGCGTGGGAGGACGACCGGCCGCTTGGCTCTTCAAATGAGCCACACAACAAATCCTCTTTTCAACCTTTTAACTATGCCATGCAGAGAGGCCACTTTGCAGCAGCATCACCAATTGTTTGTCTTTCCTCTGTTTCATAGAGACAGAGAGACTGAGGGGGTGAATAGGGAACAGTGGTGCTTACACAAACCCATTTTACAGTCAAGTGTGAAAAATCCTGGCGTCAGGGTTTGTGCTGTGCTATAGTCAGCAGGGAGATTTTTCTCTGCACGTCAGAATAACTTGAATAAGTCAAAAGATAAAAGGAGTTTGTGGAGCTAAAATTCTGGGGAACTTCAAAGAGCTGAAAAAAAAGTTGGTATTTGCTCTCTGCATTGTTCTCTCCTGACCATGTGGATGACCACCCCTGACAGAACTTGAATCTAAGGCTGTGGCAGATGATTTTTTTTTTTTTTTTTCTTTTTTAATTATTGATTAATCTGTGTAATATTTTCTCAATAAATCAAATGACTAAGGTTGCTCCATAAAGCTACCAAAATAATGATGCATCACAATCCAATACCATAGAGATTTTCTGCCAATCAATCCAGGTGTAGTTGGAAATAATTTTGGTCAAAAACCCATTTGTTTGAATGCAATCACCTCAGCTGAGAGGTGTAAATGGAGCCAGTGAGAGTTTATTGTACAGACTGCTGTTGATGTTGACAATTCAAGTCAATGTAATTTAATACAGCTTTGTTTGAACTTGTGAAGGTCTGAGTGTATGCAGCAGCTCACCACTGTGGAGGCTGTAAGGTTTTTTTTACATCAGTGCAGATGGATCAGCTGTAATATGAAATGTGATCAATATATAAAATATGTAACACAGTGAACGTGAGATGTGTCACAATTAACCAACACTGCTACCAAGGTGAGTCATGTTAGTGTGAATGCCAGTTAGCAGCATAGTCAGCTATGAAAAAGTGCAGCACTCAGCTCTTTGATGTGTGAGATTTCAGATTTGTGTGAGAGGACAGATGTCAAAAGAAGTTGTGTGTCAAGAGCTGTATACTTATATCAGTTAGCTGATCCACACAGACTGGCTTTATTCATGTAGATGCAGAATATACAGATACTTTGTGTTTAAGCCCTGACTTCATCAGTCCCTACAATAACCAAAGCTCAGCAGTAGACACTGTGGAGTTATGATAATAACCATTAAAACTACATTAGATATAGGCCTAATGCAATCCTTGCATAATTGGAGCTCATCTCAGACCTCATAAAGAAACCAACTGTATATAGACCAACAAAAAACACAGCAAAAACATATCTGTTTTGTTTGCTGATAATAGCCATCATGTGGCTATTGTCCCTAACAAAGCACCTCCAACCACTGCAGAAATGTACCATCAAGTGAACTTCAATCTAAACCCAGCATCAAACCTGATACGAGGCAGGTCAGGACACATCAGCCACACAGAAGACAATTATTCAGATATGTATATTTAATGTAATATGGACTATAAAAAAAAAAAAATAAAAAAAAATTAAAAAAAAAAGGTGTCTAGGTGTGTAACAAAGGTGTAAATGTATGTTGAACTAGCCACAAAAAATAACTATGTGACTGAGCTTTGTACAGACAAGAGCCATGTTTACATCCAATATTACCATCAAAGCAACACAACAAAACAGCAGCCATGTGTGGAAAATGTCACTAATCCCTCTCCACCCATCACACCTGTAATACTCAAACAGGAGTATTAAGAGGCTATTTGCCCATTAAACAGCAGCTTGAAATTATCACAAGGCTCGTGCCAGATGACAAACTAAGAATTGTCACAACAACTCACAGTTAAAGCCAAATCAAACACTGCAGATAGACTGAGCAGCAGAATTACATCCAGCACCACAACATCAACCACAAACCCAGCAGCCACAAACCAGGAGGCCACCAGAAGCACTGATGGACAGTCCCATAAAACACAGCAGGTAAACACACACTGAACCAAGCCAAGACTCACAACAACACAAATGTTACCACAAGCAGCTCCCACCTTGTGAGGTGAAGCAGTCCTCCTCAGCATCCCGGTGTAAACCTGAGGAAATTCATGGTGGTCCCAAACAGCACGACTGGAAACTCCTACTTCTGGTGCAACTTCGTGGGCCGCCATGTTGGTTGGAGAAGTTACTTTGAATTGCAGTAAAGCATCTAAAACCACACAAACTGGAGTCTTTCCTGTGTAAAACAACCGTCCTGAAGCAACACTACGTCTGTCGGTATATTATCTTGTTTATTAAAAGATACAGGAATATTATTGCTGGTTTACAGTAGCAGGGATAGGAAACAGGTAGCCGCAGCTGCTGCTCTAAGCGACATCAGAGGGTGGAGACTTGCTGGTTTAAATTACCTGCCTCACTACAGAAGGTGTGTTCACACTCATCAGTTTATTAGGAACACCTGTCCACATGCTCATTCATGCAATTACCCGACCAGCCAATCATGTGGCAGCAATGCAAAGCCTACAACTTGTCTTGTTTGTCCTCTAGTGTCACAGAATCTGATGGGGCAGAGATTTTAGCCCCATATTTGGTAATGGCTGAGAGTCAAAATAAAGTTTAAATGTTAACCTGATGACATTTTTCTTTACTCTCTGCCAGAAGCAATGCAGGTCAAACGTCAGTGAATTGCTTCAACAATAGGCCTGCACCATGTTTTTCTTTTTTTGGTTTTGCTGTTTCTGCTCTTCAGACAGTACACAAGGGAACAGAGGGCTGACATGGAACAAATGCTGAGAGCTTGAGCCAAACCTTGAAAGTTGATCTCTCATTGATGCATCCTTTAACCTCATTAAAGGTATATATTAAATCATTTATTCATGGGAAACAAATGTAAAAATTTTGGAAGCAAAAGACATCTAAAATCTAGTCCTTTCACATTTAAACATTTAAATTCAAAACCAAAAAAAACAGAAGCTGAAACTTTGTGGATGGGGCCAGTTGAGCGCAGTTTGTTTGCAGGAATGTTTTTTTTTTTTTTTTTTAAATCCATGGCGACAGCTGAACTCAGTTTCCAGATGTGGTGGGTGTTCAGACACTTAGCCAAGAGTTACACAACTCCAGACTCTGCATTCACCAGCAACAGCAGTTAGAGGACACAAAGTGCTGCTCTTTTGGTGTTTACTTTGTTCCTGGAATAGCCCTGTTCAAAACCAGTGAACCACTCCCTGGCAAACACAGACACTGTTATCTCCAGGTCCTTGTAGGGCTATTTCACCCAACTGCTGTGGACACGACTTGACAAATTATAAAGTGTGTCCTGAAAGCCGCAGAGAAAGCTGTGTGTGTGCCGGGACAAATACAGAATTCAAATTAAAGTTCCATAGTGATTTTTAAACAAACTTTAATTGTGTGTATTTTTTTGGATTGGTGACTGTACCAATCTATACACTGTTTTGCTTTTCATGTAGAGTATGAGAAGAACAAAAAGTGAACCAGACACAGAACATTTGGCTGCAAGAGTCTACTTTATTGCATTTGCAATCACAGGGTGACGAGGTGAAAAATGTTTAACAAAGGCATGTGGATGCATATGCACCACAGTGAGTTTCTGCACCACAGTATTACAAACACAGAACAGTACAAATGTAAAAAAAAAAAAAAAAAAGCTTATCAGTTGCATCATCGTATTCTTGTTTTTTTTTTTTCTTTTTTAATTTTCAGTTCTTTTTTTTTGGTTGTCAATAAAAAAACACAAGGTTACCAAAACAAAAATAAGTAAGGCAGCCTATACTACAATGAATAATATTAAAAAAAATTAAATAAAAAAAAAAACCTAAAGGTTGTAAACGGGACATCCTCCCGTCACCTAGCGTTGGTCGTTGGTTCGATTCCCCCCCGAGGTGTGGTGTGGATCATCGGAATGAGACTGCAGGATCAGGAGGAGGTGGGGCTTCCTGCATCGCTGCTCTCACTCACCTGGCGTTGCATAACCATCTCCCTGGCAACGCAGGTGATCTGACCATTCGTCACCGCACCAGGGACCCCCGCCCTGAGAGAGACAAAGAAAGACAGAGACTGAGAAAAGCTATTCATGATGATACCTTATGGATTGATTTCATGCACAGCTAAGCAAACAGACAGACCAAGACAGATTTTATTGTCGACAACCTGTCAAGAGGTTTTAGTGGAAGACAGGTACAATGACTCAGCTTTATATAATGTAACACTGGGACTGGGACTTGTCTGCAGATTAAAGGCAAAGTAAAAAAAAAAAAAAAATTTTTTTAAATGCAGCTCCAAACTGAAGAGTGGATACTCCAACAAAGGCATTGTTTCACTATGAAACTAAAGACTAAAGGGAACAGAAGAACTAAGGTATGGTGGAACTGTAAGGGGACGAGTCAGTGATGTGTGTGTGTGTGTGTGTGTACTTATACTTACTTCATCTGTGCCTCCTCAGTCAGTGGGGTCATCCCTGGCTGCTTCCCAAAGAAGAAACTGGACCACCAATGGCCAGAGTCTTGCTTGGGGAGCCCTGTGGAGACAGAGCATGAAGGCATGAGGCTTCCATCTTATACAGAGAGCACAGCTACCACTGTCTATTTCATTTAGATTCCTGTGAGTGGAATTATGAATTGTTTAGTCAAACCCTTTATCTTTGTTAAGACCAACCATGACCATGACAGTAACAGTAACAAATGCACCTTCATTAACAGGAGTCAGCCTCTGAATTAATTAGACATGTTAACAGCCTAGGACAGTGTGGATGAAGGTTTCGACATTCCTCATAGGATTAAAGCGACTTACTTACTCATTACAAGCTGAGGAAAGTACTATCAACGGGAGTCACTGAAGTGAAACAGCAGACCAAAGAGTGTGTGTATGTGTTAAGAGTTGAGTGTGTGTTTCATCAGCCACAGTCTGAGGGAGAAATGACCCAGGCTTCACCTCTCAGGATTCGTCTGCATGTTTGGCTCTGTGTCAAACTGACTGTGACACTTCATTTAGTCTCTGAACGGCTGGATTTACATGTACAGTACAACTGCTGTGTGCCACAATTAGCTTCTAGGTCAGGATGGTGCCAGTCAGGAGTCATATGTGTGATTTGGTCTCCTGTATTTTATCCAATGAATAAAAGGTTTTAATTATAATTCTTGTATGATCCAAATGAGGTACAGGCCTATAACTAGATATTTGAAGACAAAAGTAGATTAAAACACCAAGCAAGTGCTGCAAATTTTCTAATCCAGAACCACAATTGAATATTATACTTTACTAGAAATTAAGTTTGCTTTTCTCTATGATTTTTTTAGCTGTTTTGTGGCTGTAAAAACTGCCTACGCCCCACAAAACTGAACTCCACTGCAGGATAAACAGTGATATAAGTCATGTGCACTGAACTGTATGTGTGCACACCCATTTTAATCCCCTTTCACCTATTTTCATGTATAGCTGTGTAAACTGTGTGTGTGTGTGTGTATAACAATTTTAGCACCCAGAAACCATCTGTGGTTTCAAAACAGGCATGCTGACACCAACCTCAGCCAGCATGCAACTGTTGGCCCAGATGGTTTTCACATAAGGCCTCACTGAGACGCTGATCCAGGATTACTGGTGAAATCAGCAGATTTTACCTGGTGCACAGTGTCATATTGGTGTAGCAGGGGCCGAATGCACTTGTGCCAAGGCTGCAGTGCTTTTTATATTAATATCGACATCTGAGTCCTAACCCAGAAAACTTAATGGGAGTATGAGGTTGAAGAAATCCCCTCAACTTGAGAGGGAAGTGACTGAAAACGTCTTTCCTGCTGGATTAGAAAGAGCCAGATAAGACCAGAAATGACTCGATGTAGGTGTATTCCACGATGACTCAACCACCATAACCGTGTGTGATCTGAGGCAACAGCTGACTCAAACTCAGTAATCCTGAGGTTACTGAAACTGTGTAGCTCTGTCTGCAAAATTATGAGATCTATGAGCAATGTTGCGATGTGGGTTAACCAGTGTCACAAGCTTATGAAATTGTTGGCCAAACACAGGAAAGAAGAAGTGAGCAAGCTGAGAAGACACATTCAGTCATGTCGAGATCCTCTGACATACAAACACATCTGGATCTGGTGCAGTGACACACTCCTGGGACTGTTGTTTCTCTTAAGCAGAACACACTGTTCCTTCCATAAACCATTCTTTTTTATTACTCATTATGTGTAATCTAATGCATGTCGACTGCCATCATTCTCTGATCTGTGTTAGTGTTAGTGTTTAACTGATAATCAACCACATTCAGAGGCTTTTCCACACTGACAAACAGAATTCTTCAGGGAAACGGTTAATATCGGTTTTTACTTTGTATAAAACCTGTCAAAATTTAGGATAAAACACAAAATTCTTCTGTTTTTCACACACCTGGATGGTGAGGAATGACCTCTCCGCTGTACTCCGAACTGCCGCAAGAGCTGCTGCTGGACGTAGAGCCGATGCGCCCTGCAGGAAGAAAGAACAAGCAGATGACGAGCAGTAGTTGGTTTAGTCATAGTCACACAAACTGGGAGAACTTAATGTTTTTGCATGATAACCAACCATTCCCCTTGAAATGGGAGGGGGTGGAGGTAACATGGACACAGAAAATTCAAATCCATTTTCCTCTGGTTATATAACCATAGCCTGAGGGGAAACTCTGAACACTAATGCATGGTTTTGATTTGATTTACCGAGACAGGTTACAAGCCTGCACTCTGGGGAACATAAATAGAACAATTACATGCAGTATATGTATTAAGAGACAGGCACCTACTATATTCCCGAAGCCAAAGATGTGATCTCTTGTGATTATAGTTTGGCTGTAAACAGAAGATTCTACCCTGACAAAACATAACATCACTCATCACTGATACAGGATGGGATATTCCACTGGTTCCAAGGCAAATGAGTCACTCGAAGTTGTTGTTAATGTGAATTCTAGTGGTTTTAAAAAAAAATCTAAATCTAATATTTGTCATACAGAGGAAATGACTGGTCAGTTTAGAAATTCAGTGGAACTCCTGCTTTAACTTTTCTGACAGTGTGCATTTTTCTAAACACATACAAACAGTGAGCTGGTTACTGCTACTATTTGTATTAAACAAATTACTCAGCCTGAGACCTTGATTCTCTCACCCTGAGTATAACCCACACATACTGGCCACCCTTTACTTGGACGAACCCAAAGAAAACTACACTGACATTATGACTCATCACACCCAAATTTTATCTAGTGGGACTAGAAATTCACTCAGCAGGCGGGGGGAGTTGGTTTGGTCTAGTGCACTGTTGTGATAAGGGACAACAAGGAGGAGAGAGACTCACTTCGGTAGTAGTCAGTGGTCGCCACAAGTGAACCGCCTGCTGGAATAGCTGCCATTCTTCTGTTGTTGGTCGCTGTGCTTGATGGAAACCTGGAGAGAAACAAAACTGCGTGAGCAAAACCAGACTGGGCTGCATCACTCACCAAAGCATTAGGGACATTTTATTAGTCATACCTTTCCCGGACAAACATCCATACATCAGTCAAAGCTGGATATTATAATCATTTCATTACTGGGGCAATTTTGTCACATGTGATAGCATTTCTAACCGCATATAGTAAAGCGGTTAGTGAAATCAGGCTTTAATCGTTTGGTATGCAAAGTGAAAAATGTCTGTTGACCTATTTAAATGTCTTATTTTGTCCATCCAACAGTTCAAAGCACAAAAGATATTCAGTTAACTATCACAGAAACCTGCAAATGTTCACATTGGAGATCCTGGAAAGTAAATATGATGATATGTGAGGCTGTGACTTATGATTATTTCCAAATTACCTAATAATAACTATTTTCATAACTGACTTATCATTTAAGTAGTTTTTTAAGAGTAATGTTCTAAAAAAAAAATGCTGTTTTCAGTCTCTCAAATATAAATATTTTATTATCGCCATACGCTAAATATCTTAAAGATTGTAGACAGACAACGCAAAACATTTAAAGACACCTTTTTGGGACAAGTAACCATGAAAATAATCTGCAAATTAATTAATAATAACAATCAAATAAAATTAATTAATACACCAGAAAAGTATTTTGTCTGTAAACCATAGTCAATGGGCTAACTAATTAATCAGCTACAATGTGGCTGAAATCTGAGAACATCCTTAACTCCAGATGTTATGCACTGCAGATAAAAACAAACTAAAGGGTTCCAACAAGAACATACATTGTACGTTAAATGCACATAAACCGGACAGGTCTCATAGTGGATGCGCATTTTATAAAACCATAAAGATATTATCATTTTATTTTTACGGTTTTAAGATGCTGATTGTTGCACAGCACGTCCACAGCCCCAACACACTGACATCATCCCACGGTTTGCAGGGGTCTTGTTTACATTAAACTGTCACTGCACCAAACCGACATTTTGACGGTTTTCTGTTTCATGACAAATATGAGACTAAAACCGTGATTTCAGGACATGGTGACTGTAAATAGAGAGTGTCATAAAAGTGGGGTGAAGGAAAAATAATTAAGGTTGGTGTCTTTTTCCTACACCGAGGACATTTTGTCTCTAACAAAGACAAAAACAAAATTGCTAAAAATCTGTTGATAATAAAACTGTCAGTTACCATTTAAGTGTCGACACCACTGTTATTCTGTTATTGTTATTCCGTTGATGAAAACACGAATACAACGAGGAAAGGCTCCATACAGAGGTTTATTCATCTCCGTCTATTAACCAAAACAAAGACACCCATACAGCTCTACAATAGCTGCCATTATCACAAGCTAGCTAGCATCGCTAGCTCGCCCCCTCCGCAGGAACCCACCACCCATAAAACCCCCTCAGTGTTACCACCATTTTATAAGTCCGCAACAACAGGAAAAAACTCACCTTTCAGTGACCCAGACGTGCTTGATGTTCAGTAGCACCCAATTCAACTCAGTCGGCGAGGCTGGGGGAGTAAACGCTAGGCGACGGGGCCCATTTGAAAATAAGTTTTGGGTGAATGTAACCCTCCAAGGTCCGAGAGGATGTCAGCGCTGCTTCTTGCTGGAAGCGACCGTCGGCTTGTGCTTTTATAGGGAGGGTAGTGACGTAGAATCACCCGTGGGCGGGGCTAACTGCTGCTCCCTGCTCACTCAGCCCCCCCCGCATTTCAGAGGGACCGGATCTCCACGACCCGAGTTCGCCACCTAGCGAATATTTGACCATAAAACGTGAAACTGCTGAATAGCCACTGGACGGTGGTGTTGGTTGGTGAAATGTCACAGCTCTTTATGAAGTGACTTAAATTTATTGTTTAAAAAAAATCATAGAGCTCATTTAAAAGACACAAAATCACCATAAACACGCGCAAAATAACCACAAAGAGATGCAAACTGACCACAAAGCAACACAACATAACCAGAAAAAATGCAAAAGTCTTTCTTTTTGTGAACAAATTTTAGCTGGGTAAAATGTATGAATACGTTTGAAAGAAACTGTTGATTTTGTTAAATTATCATTAGAAATATAGAAGTTTCCACAAAATAATTGCAGTGTGAGATTACATATGTTAGTGTGGTCATATCTTTTTTAAAAGACAGCTCTTGGATTTATTGTTACTACAGGGATGCAAAGGAGAACACGTTTTCCCAGAAGCAAAATGACAGATTATTGGAGCTGACCAAACCGAGAGAACTAACCTCCGTACGAGTACTGTCGCTCCCTCCTGTGGTGAGATTTATGAATTGCAGTTGTTAGTCGGGGAAATGCAACATACAGAGGACCGTTTGTCTGATGGAGGGATGTTACCTGTATATTTACTGTGTGCAAAACAAAACATGACAAAACAAAGGGTGGTCAGTAAGTATTTGCCTGACAGGTCTGAATGGATTTATTTTGATATGCAGTGCTATGTGATTGTTATAGGTACTAGAAGTGAAGTGATAATGTTTTAAAAAGTAATGCCATGATTGTTTTTATTTACACTTGTTTCTACAGGTACTTGACCTGAAAGTCGCTCCAGCATCTCGGAGAGACCAGAACATGTGTCGCTATATTTCTTCGTGGCTTTGGACTAGCCGTCATACACGTTGTCTATACGGTGCAGGGAGATAATGTTGCGGTCTCTGTTGAGAAATGTTTTTGTAATGTTTTTATATACAGTCTATGGTTGAAACCAAGAGAAAAGAGATGACGTTGTCGGCAGGATTCGAACCTGCGCGGGGAGACCCCAATGGATTTCTAGTCCATCGCCTTAACCACTCGGCCAAAAATGGGGCAAAAGGGACTGCTAGGGGGGGGGGGGGGGAAAGGAAAAAAGGGGGAAAAGGAGGGGAAGGAAAAAGAGATGGATGCCATCCACACAACAGTCTTTTCACTTATTTATTTAGTTAACTTGTTTTCATAAAAATACCAAAAATTGCAGGTAAACTAATGCATCTCAGGTTGTTGTTATTGTTTATATAATCAACAATTATTTTCATATTCAACTATGATACAAACAATTTTAAAATCAGCACACTCCACATTCTCTCTTGAAACTGAATCTGATAATAACCAAACGAACTAAATAAATTCTGTAAAGAAATAACTCAACTACTGTAAATAAATAGCCAAATAAACTAAAAAAAAAAACCTAAATGAAATAAATAACTTCTGTAAATAAATAAAATACTGTAAATAACCAAATAAACTAAAAACAAATAATTGAAATAAATAACTTCTGTAAATAAATAAACTACTGTAAATAAGTAACCAAATAAACTAAAAAAACTAAATAAAATAAACTACTGTAAATAACCAAATAAACTTAAAAACTAAATGAAATAAATAAACTAGCTAAATACCTTCACTTGTTTATGTAGTTAACTTGTTTTCATAGATATAACAAAAATGGCAGGTAAACTAACGCTTCTCAGGTTGTTATTGTTTATATGAACAACAATTTTATTACTAACAATATTATCAACTATAATACAAACAATTTTAAAATAAGCAAGCTCCACATTCTCACTTCAAACTGAATCTGATAATAACCTAATAAACTAAATAAATTCTGTAAATCAATAACTAAACTACTGTAAATAAGTATCCAAATAAACTAGAAAAAACGAAATAAAATAAACTACTGTAAATAAATAACCAAATAAACTTAAAAAAAATAAATAAAAAATAAACTAGCTAAATACCTTCACTTATTTATGTTGTTAACTTGTTTTCATAGAAATAACAAAAATGGCAGGTAAACTAACACTTCCCAGGTTGTTATTGTTTATATGAACAACAAATATATTACTAACAATTATATTATCAACTTTAATACAAACAATTTTAAAATCAGCACACTCCACATTCTCTCCTGAAACTGAATCTGATAATAACCAAACAAACTAAATAAATTCTGTAAAGAAATAATATAACTCCTGTAAATAAAATACTGTAAATAGCCAAATAAACTAAAAAAAAAAAAAAACCAAACAAAATAAATAACTCTTGTAAATAAATAAAATACTGTAAACAGCCAAATAAACTAAAAAATAAATAAATAAAATAAATAACTCCTGTAAATAACCAAACAAAAACTAAATAAAATAAATAACTCTTGTAAATAAATAAAAATACTGTAAATAGCCAAATAAACTAAAAAATAAATAAATAAAATAAATAACTCCTGTAAATAACCAAACAAAAACTAAATAAAATAAATAACTCCTGTAAATAAATAAAATACTGTAAATAACCAAAGAAAATTTAAATAAATAACTCCTGTAAATAAAATACTGTAAATAAATAGCCAAATAAACTAAAAAATAAAATAAATAACTCCTGTAAATAAATACTGTAAATAACCAAACAAAAACTAAATAAAAGAAATAACTCCTGTAAATAAAATACTGTAAATAAATAACCAAACACTAAATAAAATAAATAACTCCTGTAAATAAATAAAAAATACTGTAAATAAATAACCAAATAAACAAAAAAACAACACCACAACAAAACAAACAAACAAAAAAAACTTCACTGCTTCTCAAGAGTCTCCTTCCATTCTGTGATGGTCTGTCCAGATGCTGGACAGTACCACTTTCCTTTCATCTGGGTATGGCCAGTGCTTTTACTTTTTGACTGACCACAGGTTCTACACAGGTAATGGTAGGTGTCTTTGCAGTGTCGCTTTTTTGGTGGCTCCCCTCTTGCCACACGCTCCTGGTCTTCCAGTGCTGCCTTTTGCAGTCTCCATTTTCGGAAACGATTCAAGTGAACCGGTGACTGACCTGATGATGACGTTGTTGGTGGTGTTGATGCTGGAGATGGTGGTATAATGTATTGATTATACGAGGCTGAAGGGTAGTACTGCTGAGAGGGAGGTGGTGGCAGCTGTGAGGAACAGGCAGGAAATGGGGCTGGTGGTGGAGGGCAACTCTGCTCATGAAAGGACCAGGCAGGTGATGGGGCTGGTGGTGCAGGGTACCTCTGCTCATGAGAGGACCAGGCAGGAGATGGGGCTGGTGGTGGAGGGTACCTCTGCTCATGAGAGGACCAGGCAGGAGATGGGGCTGGTGGTGGAGGGTACCTCTGCTCATGAGAGGACCAGGCAGGAGATGGGGCTGGTGGTGGAGGGTACCTCTGCTCATCCACGGACCAGGCAGGAGATGGGGCTGGTGGTGGAGGGTACCTCTGCTCATCCACGGACCAGGCAGGAGATGGGGCTGGTGGTGGAGGGTACCTCTGCTCATCCACGGACCAGGCAGGAGATGGGGCTGGTGGTGGAGGGTACCTCTGCTCATCCACGGACCAGGCAGGAGATGGGGCTGGTGGTGGAGGGTACCTCTGCTCATCCACGGACCAGGCAGGAGATGGGGCTGGTGGTGGAGGGTACCTCTGCTCATCCACGGACCAGGCAGGTGATGGAGCTGGTGGCAGATGACCCTGCTGGTATGAGGATGAGGCAGAAGAATGCCGTGCATACGACCCAGGAGGACAGTGCTGTGCTGAGCCAGTTCTAACTCTGTGGCGTGGGCGTATCACTGCCTCGCCCTCCCGGTTTTCTGGCTCCTGAAACTCCATGACTACGTGTCCATGTTCCACAGGTGCAGAAGCACGCTCCCTTGCTTTTGGAAGGGAATCCTTTACTGTAGACACACTCTGGGGTAGTTGTACTCCTTGCAGCAATGAGTCACGGTCTGTTCTTTTTTGTCTTTCATACAACCTGGAAAAAATACAATACAAAATATTTACTAGTTCAAGTACAACCGCAAAGGTTGTAGCTCAATCAAACCCTTCCTGGTTAAATGTAAGCATGTTAAAATAATTAAATATATTTATATTTCTCAAGTGTAGCTGCTCAAGTGAATGAGGGAAGCCAAAGATGTAGCTCACCAAGAAGAAACTGTGGTGTTGTTGACAGTGACTAGAACCAAGTTGGTGAGGTCCTGTATTGTCCGGCTGTCTTCAAGGAGTTGCTTAATGTGGCGGTATGTATGGACAATGGACTGCGGAATGGGCAAGGTTTTACCCTTGCAGTCTTTGGGCCTGTTTCTTGCCTGCTGATACTCCTTCAAAAGCCTGAGGCAAACACATTCTGAAACTCTGTTGGTATCAGGTCTCTGGGCAGCCTGGCCATGGGTCATGAATAGTCTGAAGAAAAAAAAAAAGAAAGTAATCAACATTATACAACTTACAGAACGGACAGTACTGGTATGCTAATTTGATTGGAGAGGCATTTGTCAGAATCTATTACAGAAGAATAATTAAACAATGATTATGATGCATGTCAATCATGTAATGCAAGCATCCACTATAGGTCAGCTCACCTTTCAGCTGCTTGTTGACCAGGTGCGGAGCCACTACGTTTCCGGGACGCTCTCCACGGCCCTGACAAGGTCCTCTTTTTAGATTTCAGGGTATATTTGCAGGGAGACTTGTCCATAGTATGCAGACTGGAATACAGCCGCACAATCTCACCCGCCTCTGTGGCTGACAATGCAGTTATGGTGCGGTTGAGGTTGACAAGGTACTCCGCCAAGTTATCAACCGCCTCCCACCCAGGAAAACCTCTTGAATCATATCTGCTGTCCTGAAAAATGAAGAACAACCACTGACAAATATGATACAATATACTTTACTGTCCCCTACAAGATTTTTTTCTTGGGCCCAGTGCCACTGCATTTAACAAATATCATTCAACATTTTATATAGAGAGTACACAGACATGTGACACAGTCAACCACCGACTAGTAGTCATATGTTTGTAGTAAAAAGCAGCACATAAGCCTGGGTCACAAGTGGAGCAGCATCACAGAATGATGAGTCATTAGTTACATTACCTGAGCTGATGTGCTGGGTCCACTGGAGGAACTGTCCTCAGTAAGTACATTTCTTGCCGTACTAACCGGACTGTGAGAGACACTCGCTGCATCAACACTGGCTTCCTGGGAATTAGTGAGAAACAGTTATGAGAAAGAAAAATTCCCTGTATTATAGAATTGCTACTATACTGTACTGTAAAATTCATTGGTCCTATAGAATTTCAGTGATAGATGATCATGCAATGGTCAGATTACCTGAGATGATGTATGAAGCGATGTGTTGGGTGAATCAGCACAGAGAAACGGGCTGTGGGGGGGTGAAATGTACAACTCGGCCTCACACTGGGGGGCTTCAGGTGGGCTCTCTCTGAGGATGTCAGCTGCATCACTTATTGTGACATCAAGACACTCCTCCTCCTGAACTTCAACCTGCGGGTCTGGCAGAATGATGCCAAGTTCACTGTGCTGTTGTGGACCCAGGAGGTCTCCTCTGTCAGACTGAGCCAGCAGATACTCCACAGCAATACGCTCACCTGCAATAAATAATTATGAAAAAAATAAAATCAGTTAAAAAAAACCCAAACAAAACACTATAGGAGTAGCCACAAGGAGAATGCGTGTCCTTAAGTATCTTACCAGTAGGTCTCCCAGGGGGAATGAATTCTGGCAAGAGCACACAACCAAGTACTCTGTTGCTGAGAGTGTTTAAGTTGGACATGAGGCGGACATTGTAGATTTTACAATGCGATGCACCACTCACATCCACAGCTTCAAGGGCGCGGTTCATGTTCCATCTGGATGCACCCTCAAGCATGTACATCTGAGTGTGCATAGCATTACATCTCCATCCTTGAAAAAAAACCAAATTTGAAATATTAGGTCATACATTATTAAGTGAGGGCACACAGTTCCCTATGTATGCAGTCTTTTCTCAAAAACTTCAGTAGAAAATTATGTTCTTGTGACTTTAATTTAATGGCAGATATAAAGGATATGAATCATGTCAAAGATCTATAATTTCCACTTACCTGGGATAAAGGTGCACTGGTGGCGATGGAAGCTTTCCACAGAAGATGACCCTCTGCCACATCTGAAGACATCCAGGACCTTGTCGCCCTTTTGTGACCCTGAGCCAAGTTTAGTGTACAGTTCAACACCAGGTGGATCTTGGATGCATGTCAAGTGCTTCTGTTGCACCTCCCACACATGTGTCATGCTCTCAGGGTTGATCAGGCGTAAACCTGAGGTGTCCGTCAGTTCCCACATGGACTTCAGCAATCCTTGGATCAGGCTACGGGTTTCCTCAGCCCCACGAGTTCTCCTTCTGCAATGCTTGGCCAACTCTCTGGAGCTAATGTTGGCCAGAATTTGCGCTTCTGTAGGAGTATGACCGGCATGTTTTCTCTTCAGCTCTGACCTCTTGGCTTCCTTGAGGTGACAGATGTCTTCCTGGTCCCACTCAAAAATACAACTAGACAACTTTGAGCAGAAAGTGCCGTAGAGAGGATGGTGTTCTGTCGTGAGACCAGAGGTGAATCGCCTCATGAAGTGGAAAATATCCAGTCTCACTTTGGTCTTCCATGGTCGAAACTGCACAAGAACTGGAGGTGCACCTGTACAAATGAACAACAAGGCCTGGAATGTAGTTTGCATATTATTATAAGTCAGTTTTCACCATGACAGGGAGGACCTCTAAGTCTCAAGGGTGTGATGTGAAAGTTATGACATAAAACTGGTGGGTCGAAGACAAGATATGCACATTTTTGTGTATGCATCAAATTAAATTTACAAAAGTGATTTCATACACACAGAAAACATTAAGTAAAACTACAGTAACTGCTAGTATACATTAAAGTTCACTGAGTTAAGAATGTTTGTAAATGTTTTCACACTTGTGCCTGTAACAAATAATACATTACTACACACCTGTCTCGCTGCAGCAATCTCGGTCAACATAAATGACATCTGGCTCTGGCTCCCCGGCATCCTGGTAGCGCTTAACGATGCCTTGGCACAAGTCATCTAAGCCAGCTCCCTCACCAGTAGTTAGCACACAGTTCAGTACTTGGCCATATTCATTACTGATGTTTGTCATCCACGTAGCTGTGTCTGCAATGCCACCAGCGAGCTTCTTTGTGATCTATGGAGGAGAAAGAGAAAACACACAAAATACAACAACCATTATAACCACATGACAAACATAAAAGTATGATCAAATGCCATCAATGGAAACAAAGCTTTGTTAAAGGTTTACAAATATTTGCCTGTACCTTTTTTGTCGAGTCAAGCTTTAAGATCCTGCCATATGCTGAAGTGATGACACCCTTCATCTCATCCAGGTGACCCAGGATCTCGTTGGCATGGACTGTCTCAAACCACTGTGCGAGAGGTAGGGGGCAAAAGGGTGGTGGCTGCCGATAGACTGCTTCCTCACATTGGATTAAAGCACTCCTCCTTTTGTGAAGCTCACAGTCAGACAGGTATTCAATTGTGCGCCTTGCCCACTCATCACTGTGAACTTCCTCCAGTGCTTGCTGCAGGTAACTGGAGCTGTTCCCTGCAGTCCGTGGTTTGAGCATGGTCACACACTTCCTGTCCAGAGCCAGTTGTGTGGTGAGAACAGCAGGGAATTTGTTTCTATGGGCAGGATCTAACTGACTCAAAACCTCAGTACTCCAAGGACAGACAGGGATCATGCACTTACTACACCGAGGGTAGTCACCACCAACCAAATAGTACCTGGAGTCAACATCAATGACTTCCCGTACCTTTGTGTAGATCCCAGAGTGGTGCATCTTGGTGTTGCACTTTTGGCACTTCAGTGAAATACCCCACATCCGCATTGGTGCCCACAAAAACATCCGCTGCCTAAAGTAGGTCGTAGGGTCAGGTGGTGCAGTTGTTGGCTTGAGTGGATTGGGTGGATGGAACCAGTTTTGGGAGAACTGCTGCCTCAACTGTCCTGTGGAGTCGTAAAGACACTGGGCAATCCACTCCCGGTCGGCTGCCTTGATGACGCGCATAAATTGTTTTGGGAGGAAACTCACCCAATTCACCTCTGGCAGTCTCGGGTGGACAACATATGGAGATGTGGCAGGAGGAGGAGATGGTTGTCTTGGTGGTGCAGGTGGTTGTGGTGGAGGAGGCTGCTGTGGTGGTGGTGGTGGTGGTGGTGGTGGTGGTGATGATGATGATGATGATGATGGTGGTGGTGGTGGTGATGAATCCCCAATGATTCTGCTGGTGCCTGAAAGATGGCATTCTTCAATATGATTGAGCAGCCCAATTGCACCAATGACCTTTTTTCCACACTGCCCACAACATTCCTCTGCATGATAGTCAGACAAATGCTCGAAGAACTGTTCGATATTAACGTCCTTCTTACAAACACCGCACTCTATCTGCACTGAAGTCTGGCTGCTTGTCACACTCTGAGCTGGCTGCCACCCTGCGCTTGAGCTGCTCTGTGTGGGAGGGTCTGTCCGCTGCCTTCCTGCTCCTGAGCTGCTCTGTGGGGAAGGGTCTGTCCGCTGCCTTCCTGCTCCTGAGCTGCTCTGTGGGGAAGGGTCTGTCCGCTGCCTTCCTGCTCCTGAGCTGCTCTGTGTGGCAGGGCCTGCCTGCTGCCTCCCTGCTCCTGAGCTGCTCTGTGTGGCAGGGCCTGCCTGCTGCCTCCCTGCTCCTGAGCTGCTCTGTGTGGCAGGGCCTGCCTGTTGCCCCCCTGCGCTTGAGCTGCTCTGTGTGGCAGGGCCTGCCTGTTGCCCCCCTGCGCTTGAGCTGCTCTGTGTGGCAGGGCCTGCCTGTTGCCCCCCTGCGCTTGAGCTGCTCTGTGTGGCAGGGCCTGCCTGTTGCCCCCCTGCGCTTGAGCTGCTCTGTGTGGCAGGGCCTGCCTGCTGCCTCCCTGCTCCTGAGCTGCTCTGTGTGGCAGGGCCTGCCTGCTGCCTCCCTGCTCCTGAGCTGCTCTGTGTGGCAGGGCCTGCCTGTTGCCCCCCTGCGCTTGAGCTGCTCTGTGTGGCAGGGCCTGCCTGCTGCCTCCCTGCTCCTGAGCTGCTCTGTGTGGCAGGGCCTGCCTGTTGCCCCCCTGCGCTTGAGCTGCTCTGTGTGGCAGGGCCTGCCTGCTGCCTCCCTGCTCCTGAGCTGCTCTGTCCCTCTGTTTGCTGACTCCCTGTCTCCTCAGCTGACTGTGAAAAGACAGTTTACTTTCTCCCTAGATCTGAAATTAAGTTTTTCACTTCATTGTTAACAACTATGAAAAAATCCAAACCCATCTAACTGGATAAACAATGCATTTTCCTTTTTAAATATCTAAAATTGCCTATTGGAAAGCAATTACACAATGGTTTATGACAAACGCCATTTAACAAATATTCAAATTAAATATTATCATCACTTACCTTATGATATCCACATTTGCAGGGGATTTTTTTCCCAAAGATGTCATATTCACGGACTTGTTGGTTGAATATAGGAGTCAAAGGACAGGCATCAATGCGTTGCATGACAGCCTTCCATTTCCTGGTCCCCGGCTTCTTACCTGTGGTAAACCGGTACTTCCCCTGGGCATACTGGGACAGGACACCTGCCCAGTATGCGTCAGGTCTCCCTGTCTTCGTCATTTCTACAAATATCAGGGTAAACATCAAACAAACACATTTTAGCTTTATAATAGTATATATTAAAAAGTATTTCTGTGTAGCTGTGTTGCATAACTGCACTGTAGGATGGTTGGAATTTTTAACAACGGGTAAACACTGATATCAGCGGGGAGGCGGGAAAGATGCCGCGTTTTAAAATACTTCAACGGGACTATGGAGACACGTAAACCGAGAGTTTTCAAGCCCGAATAGTAAAAAAAAGTATATATATATATATATATATATATATATATATATATATAATTTGAAAATTAATAAAAGCCCATGTTATAATTTGCTTCTACATACCAATTTTCTTCAGTTTTTAAGCCGCAGAGTCACACGAATACCCTCCTCTTTTCCGCTGTCGTCTACTTCTCTTTCCTCTTGATTTATATGGCGGGCTACGGATGTTGTGGCGGACAAACAGTGTTACGGCACAGTACTGCCACCAACTGGACTGGAGTGCTGTGTTTTTAAAGGGGGCATAACGTCACGTGACTACGACAGCGGCAACAACAGTAACGCCCCTTTCTGTTAGGACTTGTTAGGAATTGTTAGGAATTGTTAGGACTTGTTAGGATTTGCGTTCCATTGTTAGGATTTGTTAAGAATAGGTTAGCAATTATTAGGAATTGTTAGGATTTGAGTTAGCTGGCCGATCACTGAAGGGTACGGCCACGACAACCATACGAGTTACAGGTCGCTTCACCGTACTGATAGATAATGTGCTGTACGGATTGATAATAGATAATTTATAGCGTTCAAACGCAACAACGACTGTGACAACGGCCATGTCTATCAATAAAAGCCACACAGGTGAAATAAAAACCGCACTGACTCAAACAGTAGCAGCGCTAGCTAGCTAGTTGTGGAACTTCCGGCGGCAACCGGAAGCCACGGCCGCTACCATCGCTGCAGCTGAGATGCATCGGCAACTTCCCTCCGTGGATGGCACCTGCTAGTGAGACGCTAAAGTTCATAGCAACTGTTTCTATTTTGACCGAGTTAAGTATAAGACTGTTTTAGTAAGGCTATAAAGTCGCCACAAGCGTTCAACGTTATTTAAGAAGTGTTTGATAGTCTGGGGAAGGACAGGCCACGTCATCCCGGTGGACACGCCCTCTGTTGTCCACAAACTGACGCTGGGACCTGGTGTTTTGTTTATGCTTAATAGGGAAATGAATTGTTACTAGAAGACAGTGGATTACCACAGTGTTTATTTTACCACAACGATTTCATGACAGCTCACTCAAAGCAATGTGACACCTGACCTTGTTAAGTCTTATATCAATCATTAATGTCTTGTATTTTATAGCCACCTTATGCGTTGACATATGTAAGTAAATATAATGTACTATAAATATGCATTGCAACACCTTTGAAGATCTATTATTTGTTTGTTTTTCACAACAACAAAGTTATGAGTTTACTTTGCGGTAGAGTTGTGTTTAATAAATGACTCAAATGATAAATGACTCAAATCAATGTATTCTGTAAATTCCGAATTACCTTTGACACATTTCAACATTGACCACAAACCACTTTGTCATTTAAAGGAATGCTTTATTGATATCCAAACATATACAACAAAAACCAAAAACTTCACCATGATCTTCCAAATCTGATCCCTTTTAATAATCTACATCAGCTAGGCCCTGGACCTAAATAAAGCTATAAGTACTCTACTGTCCTCCAGCCTCTGCAGCAGCTGGCTCTGAGCAGGCTCGTCATGTGCTGCACTTCCCATTGGCACCCAAAATAAAATCATCCTTTTCTATCCATCAGTGTCCCAAAACTGACTGCAGCTTTTCACAGGCGACAGCTACACTGCAAAAAAAAAAAAAAAAAATCCTAATCTTACATCTAAAAAGTTTAATTTGGCATTTTAGGAGTGAATGCTAAAATAAATGACTGGAGATTAGCGAGTTCTGTTGTGTGCATCTTGGCAAAGCAGAAAGTCAGAGACACATGAGATTTAGAGGCAGAGAGAGAGAGACTTTGTAACAGGTATTTCAATATTGGCAACTTGCTTTTAACTGATGGCAAATTAATTGTACAAATAATAAGTCTTCTCTTTTAGTCCACCTCTCCCAATAGAAAGAAAGCCAAAAGAAAACATAATTCACCTAACAGGAATATATTAACTACCAAAATGATCAACACAAACACGTACAAAACAAGAAAATACACTTCAGTTATGATACACTGGCAACAGTTTGAAGCAGTTTGATGGATAGTTTTTTTTTGTTTGTTTTTTTTTTTGTGTAGTTTCATGTTTGTTAATTGTAGCCCAACTCTGTCACCTAGAGCCATTTCTGTTTCACCTGGTCAGAGTCTCATCTTTTTGGCTGGTCGACAAGCAAGTTTAACCCTTCCTGGGAAGTTTTGGCTTAAATCATTCAATTACCCCAATTTCTGCAGCCTCAATAAAACACCTGCCCACACATGACTGAATTGTGGCAACACAAGAGGCAATGCTGAGACAATTCCACTGCCTCAAAAAACCAACCATGATTAGACAGAACATGTTGTAATCACATGTATCATAAACCCTACAGCCGTGGTGCAGGGCAACAGTTTGTGGTTGTACTTTGTTGCCCTTGTATCAGCAAACTTAGTTGCCAGAGAGCAGAAAAACAAAAAAGCTATAACACAGCTTCCTTCTTTTTGCACAATCAAGAGAAAAGTGACGGTGCCGCACAACTCTGCTCTAAGGTTCATCATGAAGTCTGTAAGAGCTGCTGTCGTATCACTGTGTGTTTGTGTTAAGGTGGTGCAGGTGAACAACAACAAGAGCAACAATGATTTTGTGTTAGTTTGGCCTCATGCAGTGTATGTGCGTCTGTGCAATCAGGGGGTTTAGTAGCATTTAGTGTGTTCATGTGTGCATTAAGGGGTTGTTGGCAAAGGAGGATATTTTGTGGCCCGTCATACTCTACACGTCTTAATGCTAACTCCCCTTCCTTCAATCAAACCAGTCTGTACAACTTAAAAAAAAAACAAAAAAACAGGAACATAACAAAAAAAACAACAACTAATTTCTACCAGCTAAATCATAACAGGTGAACCATTTAAAGTGAGTAAGGCTGATAGAGAAGCACTGACATTCACCAGGTAGTACACAGCAAAGCATCGTCTCACATTAAGTTCTGTGTGTGAACAGAAGGAAGGGAGCCGCAGTCTAACCAGGGTAAAAAAAAAAGAGAAAAACATGTCCAACCCTTGAGAAGCGCTTGGTTTGAGTTTGACTTGCAAATGCTGACGTTAACATGCTGCATCTGAGATCAAACGCACCTCCAGTTTGTCTGTGTTAAATTCTGTTCCTTCTCGCCCTGGTCTGATGAGTCCTGTGCCCAGACGGGTACAAAACGACTGCAGCTCAGTAATGAGTCAGTTTTACAAACATGGAAACGTGTTTTTAGACCACACATGAAAAAACTCCCGACAGACAGTAGCTCCTGTCTGTGAAACTGACCCATAGTGTTTCTTTGTTTTCCACAAGTTTGTTTTGCCTCTCCCTGCTTTTTTCTAACCTCCCAACTTGATTACTACCATTCGGCAGCATTGCTGAATATATTTATTCATATATATTTATACATATTGATAAAAGTTATGTAAAAACATTATGCAAAGCAGTGTAAAATATTTATAATACAAAATGGTTTAAGTTTTTTTTTTTTCTGTTTTTACATCCTGGGGTGTTTATAGGGTGTTACACGAGACCTCAGTCGTCTTTGCATGGTTGGTATGGTACAACTGAGATGAGATATGCACATGCATGTAGCAGTAGTAGGTCTAACCCTAAGAGGGTTGCTGAATCTTAATCCGCCCACCCCCCAAACTAACCTTTAAAGCCAGCATTCACACCGCTAGTAACCGCAGAGCTGTGACGCAAACTGGGTACAGGTTGGACAGACAGGTGGGGGCACTGTGGGGACACTAGCAGGTGCTCACAGTGTGAAATGCAAGATTTAAGCACATGATAGTAGTTAGAAACAAAGCAGACACAAAGAGTAGGTTTGAGTAGAATATAAAGTATCTTGCTTATGCCCATAAAATCCTCCTCCCACCGCCGTCTGCAGATGCTCTGGTTCTTAAACTTGAGTTGGGAGCAAAAAAAATACAGCTGATGTATCGTCGTGGCCTGATTCACCCACTAGGGGTAAAAATGAGCTGGGGGCTCCCACTGACTCACAATGTGATGCACATTTAATTTCAATTTACACGTTGTAAAATTAACCCAAACCAAAAGTGAACCTGGTGCTTCTGGGGCCTTAAGGAGTTTAAGAACCTGACATCTTACAATGCCTCTACAGCCTTTTCTCAAACCAGGTGATTCGCTGTAACAAGCTGTTTAAAAAAGGCGTCTGATGAGGAGCTTTGAGTGTCGACTTATTTGGACTGACACAGGGGTGAGGACCTAACCAGGGAGGAAGTGGAGGCGGCAGTGGCAACGTAATGTAAATAATTCAGATTTAGACATCAACAAAACGTTTTCTTTGACAGCGAGGCAGAGGAATGGAGGCCGCAGGACCACCAGAGATGGGAGCTTGCCCCACCACAAACCCACGAGTCCTTCACCTCCGCCCGTCAGCGATTACAGAACTTGGGGCAAGTGAGCAGTGGTGAGTCGGTGAGGTGGAGGGTCAAAGGTCAGGGCTGACTCTGCGATGTGAGGTGATAACAGTACAGTCTCAGGTCGTGAGGAAGGTGGCAGGAAGAGGAGGAGGAGGTGTGCATTCAGAAAGGCGGGTTCTCCTGAGTGGGAGTGGTGTCAGTGGGAGAGCTGACGACATCCCCGTTCCCTTTGGGGCCGACAACCTTATACTTCAGAGGAGGGAGAGAGAGAGAGAGGGAGAGAGAGGGAGAGAGAGAGAGAGGGAGGGAGGGAGGAGGATGATGGGAGAGAGGAAACAGACCAGAGTGTTATTGATTGTCATCACACTTTGTTTCCTGTTTACAGTCGAGCGAAAACACCACTTGGACGACACTTTAAATCCTCGTGTCCATTATTTGAGCTTTTGTCTACACTCAGAAGGAAACAAGGAAAAATACAGTCATCAAACAAAAGTAAGAAGACTGATCCCGAGAGTGAAGTATGATGTAAAGTTGCTTCAAAGCCGAAATGTCAACAGATGTTTACATTTTGTTGCCAGTTATAAATCATTTCATGTTTACATACAAACAAAAGTAGGATCTGCAAAACTCACTGCATTTCCCAGTAAATGTATAAATCTAAAGGTAAACGGCTGCATTTGGACTTTGCAGATTTACAGAATCCACTTTTAAGTCTACATGACGAGAAGTCATGATGAAGCTCAGAAAGATGAACTAGAGCTGAATTGATAAACTGGTCGATCAACAGAACAATAATCAACAACTAATTCGATAAATGATGAACCGTTTCATCGTTCTCTTTTGTTTTTTTGAGAAAAATTCCAAATATTTCCTCAAATGTCTTTTTAAAAATGTCTTTCTTTTGCTTTGTTTGATAGTAAACTGAAAATAATTTCTGTAACAGTTTGGACTGTTGGTCTGTGTGTCTGTACAGTCACATCATGGCTGATCAGTGCATCTCACTGTGTCTGCTCACCTTCAGGTTCCCCATTTTATCCTCAAATGACTTGAAGGTCGCAGAGTTCCTGCACAACAGAGACACAAAGTTACATTCACAGAAAAAAAAAGTAAACTTTACATGTAATTGCGAACAAAATAATCATTAAACAGAAATTAATTTTCACGCTGTCACAGGCTGGTGAGTATTTAACAGGCTCCTGAAATAGCTGCATATGAATAAGGACGTTGTAACCTTATCAGTTAGACGTTGGCCAAATTCACTTCCCGCTAACTAAAGCTCTAATTTTACAAATCTGCTTCGGCAATGAAATAGATTTTGTCTAGAAAAAGATAAAAATATAGAAGCTTCTTATTCCCTCACAGTGTGAGGAAGTTACCAAATATTCTGTCCACTCAGTTTTTTATTAAACCTTCACTCAACATAAAAGAAAAGATCTCATGGTGAAGACAGAAGCATCAAAACAAGCACAGACATCAACAGATTAACACACAGAGAAACAGCAGCAGCACAGCTCTTCAAAGTAAAATTACATGTGTGTTACACTGATGGTTAAACTGAAACAGCGGTGACAGAGTACAGTGAGCAGATCAGTGTGTTACTTTACCTCATGGCCGGCATACTTATCGAGTGGCGAATGGAATAGTTGCTACTTTGTAAGCGTTAAAGAGGAGACAGAGAAGTGCAAGTGTTATAAAGCAAGCAGTGGCAAACACACAGACACACACCATATGCTGCAGGTCATACAGTTAAAGTGCTCCTGATGGTTATTAGTTATTAACACATTGGTTCATTTCTCTCTTCAATTTAACTTGAAACTAAATTTTAGCTTCTAATAATAAACAATTAAATAACTAGTGAATGAATATTTTCACAGGTTTAAATGGAGAAGTCTGTTAAAGAAAACAACAACTACTTATTAACTCAACACAACTGACTATAATCAAGAAACTGTCACACAATTTGTTTCTACCAGATGACATAGTTCTTACATAGGAAGATAAAGTGTTGCCTTCTCCTTTAAGAATTTCAGTCAAAACAAACTTAACATTTTTGTAATAATATTCAATAATAACATAATTATTTTAAATACTAGCACGACAGGAACAGGAAATAAGCACTTTCTTTAAAAGAAGGACAACAGAATAACATGCTGCACATCTATGTGCTGGGAAAATACATTAAGACAAAATCTAAAGGAGTAAATTAAAAAATAACAGATGTGAGGTTTTCAGTACAAAAATGCCAAAAACTAACCAGCAGTTTGGAAAAAGCAGAGGTTAAACTATCAATAGCAAAAATGGCAGCGCTTAACCTCCAAGATGAGTCACAACTGTTTATCTGTCTGTTAAACGAATTCCAGGTCATGTGACTGTGTGATCAAACACAGGACATGTGAGTCTTACCTAAAGGAATTAGAGAAAGGTAGAGCTCTGCAGGTACAACCGAGGCAGCAATTAAAAACAAAGAGGAGAGAGAGCGTGAGCCACGAGCAGCAGCATTAGGATACAAAAAAAATCCAACTAGAGGAGTCGACGAGGACGACAAACAGGTGACATGCAGCAGCAGAGAGGGAACAGAGCTCTACAACTACAGACACCAGCACAAGTGATGAGAAGTTCAGTTACACTGTTCATAACAGTGAGTCGTCGTTTCACAATTACATGAAACAAATTATGTTTTTTCACGTTAAAAGTTTACCTGCAGGACTGATACTGTCTGTTGTACTGATGTGGGAATGGCCATGATACTGAATTTACAACAGGTAAACATGGAGATTTCATGAACTAGGGAATTTGAATAAAAGCCTCTCTCTAATAAAAAGCATCTCTGCCAGATGTAAACAGAGGCCATTTGGGAAAACTAATTTTCTCAAGTACAAACCTCTTATCCTGAATATTTTGGGAGGGTTTGACAGATCAACTCATCCCAGGTTTATGCAGCTTCATTTAAAACATTAACTTCCACATTTGATCTAAATTTTGTCTGATTACTGTGATAATTCAAGCCAATCGCTCACAGGCAGTACATGTGCAGTTCCCTCCCACCTCCACAAAAACTGTGGGTGCACTTAATGCTTTTCTTCTGATAAATTACACAGATTTCAGCATCACAACCTGCACTAAAATGCTACTGAGGAGCAAAATATGGACACAAGGAACAAGAAGTCAAATCATGTCAGAGGAGGATTCTTGCAGCTACAGAGAAAACAAAGGAAAACATGCAACATGCAGGGAAACCAGGTCCAAACTGCTGAAATCCAATTTTAGTGCGATATATGAGAAGCCAGTGAACAACACACTCAGACAGCTAAGTATCTCTTCCTCTCTCTCTCTCTCTCTCACACACTCACACACACACACACACACAGAGCAAATATCAGTGTGGGTGGATAAATGGAAACATTAACATCATTACAGATAGTTGTGCAAGTCAACAAGGCGTCATCAGAGATGAGGAGTTTGATGTGAAGGAGTTGGTGGTTAAAGCATCTTCACTGAGTCTAAATCTACAGTAAATGTTTCCTCTTAACCCACAACCACACTTCATGAACCGCTGCTTTGTCAGTTCAAATATTTCAGAATGACAATCGGAAACTGGACCGAGTTTGGTTACCGTGCTTTATCTTTTCTGTTCTCTTCAAAGCAACATCAACACACTTCTAATGAAGTGTGATTTTAGGTCAGGAAATAGTCAACATGAAACGTCTTCGCAGGTCCAATTCAGTCTAATCCAGTTTGTCTTGGTCCTGTTCTATTGCGGTGTGAAGTGTTAAGTGCAGGGTAAATGTTTTGTTCTTATCAACCATTTAAATTTCTTCTAAATCCTCTGGGCTGATTTCAGATCAGGTCTCTTTTTTTGAGATTTAATTCTTACACGTCTGGTTCAGGTTAGATTCCCTTGGATCTGTTTTGGACCTGTGAAAACCTCTAGTCTACATCATAGGGGTGGTTCAACTACTCCAAAACAAAATGTACTAAATGTAGGAGAAATTCACACAACTGGGTTAAATGACAAAAGAAAAACTAGATGGAAGACAAATGAAGAAATCATTCCATGAGTTAGGAAAATGCACTTTCAGCTTATAAAGCTGGTAAATAAATGAACATTTTCTGTTAGAGTCAGTTCCACAGTTTGTCTACAGAACTACTTACTGGTTAAGGTTAAAAGACAGAGGTTATAGGAGGCAGCTTCAAGGAAAAATGAGCAGTGGACAGTGTTGCAGTAATTATTCAGTTTCCAGTAGAAGCATCATAATTAGATTCACCTGCATTACAGGTGTCAGCATGTGGATAATTTTTCCAGCATTTATCATCCTGTTTGTTGTGCAACTGTCTGACTGACAGTTAAGAATGCTTCTGAGGATGTGGGCAAATCAATAATCAGGTGTTTACATCTCAGGATCTTGGTTTTTATAGGAACACAGTGTTTCCCACAGACCAGGTAGCAATTCGTGGTGCTCCACTGACACCGTTGGGGGAATCGAGTGTCACAGTGTTGTGGCAGTCGGTGGAGTCAGTCATTGTATGCAGAGTGTATGCAGCGGGCGGCGTTCAACACTTTCTGAAGCTGCCATATGAAAAAAACTGTATCTATTGTTCTTCAGAGTCACCTGCTGAGACCATTATAAAGCTACAGCATTTGGAATTATTCAGCTCAATCTTACTTCTTTAAAAGTAAGTTCTTTAAGAGACAACAACTAAAAACATTTTTACCAGAGCCCTGCCTGGTTTCACTTCTCACCCCAACTAGTTTCAATCTTTAGATTCTGTGACAGGAATGATTTGCACAAAACAACTTCAGCTGGAGGTTTTTATTTCAAATAATTAACTTAAGACATACCTCAACCAATAACCTGTTCTAACTTTTTGGGTAAAATAAAATAATGTAACAATAAAATATTAACACAAATAAAATAAAGAAACTACCTAAGGTACAAAGCCTGATTCAGATTCTTTTCATGTTCTTATACTATATATTTGGTGCAAAGCTTGCATGCCCTATCAGAACACCTAATTTTTCTTGGCTTCCTGAAAAAAAACTCAAGTGCTCTCTCATAAGGGACCTCCTTGGGTTTGGGCCCATTCATGGAAAGTCTTAAGCAGGCTGCCAGGTGTTCCCCTTGAAGCCTGTCGCTGAGATCTGTTTTTATCTGGAGATAAAATGAAATATAACTTATTATTAATATAACACTCCAATGTCCATTACTTTAAAAGATATACTAAGGAATATTAAATTTCTATGTGCTTACCCTATTCATCGCTGAGAAATCCCGCTCGCAATTCACAGATGAGTCTGCGGCGGGTTTTCCTGTGATTGGTGCGTGCAGAGGAGGAGTGTGCCAATCAGACGAGTGTGTGTGCACGCACCAGTGATCCGCTGGTTGATTTTCCCGCGCACCGCTGGCATATGCGCGCTTGTCTGTGTGTGTGTGCGTATGCCTGTGTCTGTGTGTGTCCGTGTGTGTCTGAGAAAGAGCGCTATGCGGAGATGAATGAATGGAATGATATTACGTTGAGAGCATCGACGAGAGGGAAAAGAACAACTACTGAAAAAAAACAAACAAAAAAAAACAGAATCATTCTGTGGCGGTTGGTCTCCATTCTGTGGCGGTGCTCCACAGAATGGTCTATGTATGGGAAACACTGGAACAATCCAACTAGCAAAACTGGGTTTATCCAGGTTTCTGAAAGGAGGACGTGATGTAAACACCTTCATGGGATTAGTGGATATCCCAGACTGGGATCATTCTGTTTTAACACTGGCCACTCTGCTCATTTATTCCTGTGGTCTGGCCAGAATGTGTCGGCCATTTTGGCTCCGCTGCGTCGTACCTCATGTCGCCCAGTCTCTTGCTGATGACAGAGCCCACTGTGGTGAGAGCTGCACTGGTTTTCTGTCCCGCCTGGGAAAGAGTCTCCTGAGTCTTCTTGTATCTGCAGCGAGGAGAGAGAAAGAGAGGGAGGGAGGGATGAATGCAGAGAGAGAGGCAAGAAAGGTGGGAGCAGGATAATGGAGAAGAGAGAACAATGGAGAAAAGAAGAGGGGGAGGACAGATGGTTGGAGTGGAATGAAAAGAAGATGTGGGACAGCGGAAAAAAGAGGGAAAGGAAATAAAAAGGACAGGACAGGAGGGGAAGGGAGGAGGATGGACAGTTGAAAGAAAAGACGACAGACAACGAACAGAAAGAAACAAAACGGATGGATGGGAGGGGGAGAGACAGGAGAGCAAAGAGGAGACAGAGGACTAAATTAGACCAAACCATTTGACCACAGCAAACACAAAGACAAAAGCTAACAGTGATTTAAGTTATTCACCCTGAAGGTTAGTGTTCACACAGAGGTACAGTCAGACATCAGAAATTCAGCCCACAGCCACAAACTGGTAAAAGGTTGATGTCCCTGAAAACTCCAGCCTCCTGCTCCCCTGCTCTGTTTTTAACTGCACCACCATCTGTGTGAGGTCCTCCATCCATCTGACAGCTTACATCCGTTTACAAATCAAACAGAAAAAGATTCACGTCTCTCATCATCTAACAATGAGTTCATTTCAGCACTTTTATTCTGAAACAGTTCAGAAGCACAGAAACACCCGTCAGTGTTAATGAAAGATATGATTCAGCATGTCCCGCTGCAGCCGAGGCTCTGGGATGTTAGTGTCTGCTGTTTGTGTCAGTGCGATGGAAGAGAGGGCATGATGGCCAGATCTCTCTCTCACTCACACACACACACACACACACACACAAGCTGCTACCCCCTTCTTTTAGGGTGTCAACTATCACAACATCAACAACATCTTTGATTCAACTATTGAGTATTTTCTCTGTTAAACAATCAAATTATCTATTAAAACTCTTTTTCTTAATCCTCCTCTTGACTGTCACTTCTCAGTACCCACTGACAGAAACACGACTGCAGAAGAAGATGGAGAGGCAGGTAGAACTGTTGGAAAGTAAACAGACCCTGGGTAAAGACTACAGTGTAATGACGTGGGTTCTATGACATGTTGTCTGCACATGTTTAAAGGGCCAAGTTTATAGCAAATGGCCAGAACCTATAGCTGGATGAAAACACAGCTATCAAGACACAGATAGTGACACACTCTCAGTCAGTCACTCCTCAAACAAGTGAAGTGACCGCAGTTGTTGCAAAGCCTGAATAAGGCCACGTTCAGACTGACAGTGGCCCTGCATTAAAAAAGAACATTGCAGCTTTCTCATTCATCTGAATGGAGTTGGTCCGTCAGCTCTGTGAGGGTGTCAGTGCAGTGGACTCCTGAAAATAAACTGAATCAGTCTCATCTTCTGCTGCAATGTGACATAATCCAGCAAGGTGTGGCTTTAGTTAATCAAGTACCTGCAAGTGCACAGGGCACCAGGTGGATTAATATTTCTGTGTATCTCATGATCATCTCAACAAAAGATAAAATAATTAAGGCAGTGATGACTTTCTAGAGTTGTAAAATCCTGTCTCTGATTATTTCTATTCTAATTATTACACTGTGCAGTGTTTTGGTGTCTGAAAAGCCTTTAAACACATTAATCCATTTCTAAAACTGGACTCCCTGGATCATATCATTGTACCTTCAACAACACGTGGAAATCAGCACAGACCCCTGTTCTGCTTTAACACAGGACTGTTTTCAGTCGGAATCCCTGAGAGCTTGGAAGAAAAGCTCAAATCCTGCCTATGTCCTCACCCCTACACACCCGGTCAATCGTACGCTTGTTGGATTGATGGTTTTTGGGAAAGTTACAGAAACTGTGAGATGCAGAAGCCCTGATGTTGATGTGAAGTGAAGGTCTGGAGCTTTTGAATGATCTGATCATCACTCACTGACACTTTTTTCCTCATTTAGGTTGTAAAACTAAAAAGCGTGGGTCTGCTCGAATGACCTGCCGACCAAACGTCTCTTAAGGTAAAAGAGTTTTTTAGCTGATCTGAATATACACAGTCAAAGGCTATGAGAGGGGGGTGAGATGGAATTAATGTTCAAGGATAATAGAGCACATTTTCATACAGTCTCTCTGAAGACAGTTATGGTGTCAGACCCGAGTGAAAGAGAGTCAAACCAGTGGTGGGAGGTTACTCGAGGCATACTGACGCCTTTATCAAGCCTAACTGAGGTCCCGTACTTCAAAAGAATCTTTCAGACCATATCAGTCGTCTTCTGCTGAAGCTGAACGAAGCAAAGGTAAAAAAAAAATGTCCCAGAACAAGTTTCCTTAAATAATGACATAGTTTTTTCATATTGCTACCACAATCAAACTCAGCAGATAAAGCTGAAGGTTTTACTAAAGCAGGCTGGTGTGTAGAGCCTCAGATATAGATAAGGAAAACTTCTTCAAAACCAGACAGGCATCAAAAAACAAAAAAGGCATCTTCTAAAACAAAATCTGTTTGTCTGAGCATTTTTGAAGATTTTCACCTGAAGCAGACTTTCCTTGGGTCATGATATGAGGCAGGAAATAAGTTTAATGTGTGTCTGTTCGTTTTCATTCAATCTGAAATTCAGTGTACGAGTGGTATTGCATTGCCCTGGGCCCTCTTTGGTTTTAGGACATTCCTGTTGTCTGCAGTCTGCCAAAGCTCCTGTTTACTCTTGTCTGACATGCACATGTCTGATTTCAGGCAGTGCTCCCAAATACTTCATACCACTACACAGAGTCTGAGGCCTGAAGCTGCTTCTAGGCAGGTTCTGGTTTTTTGCAACTCACACTGAAAAACAACTTAACACTAATCTGCAGTGGTTGAAGCTGCCACCTTGCTGCAATAATGTTTAGTCAAGGTGTGGTGACTACAACTGACCTTAAGCAATCATTAGATTTATTTACATGTGTCAGAGTCAAAGTTCTTAGTCGTTATGGTAAGCTAGGCTAACTGCCTCTACTTAATGCACAGACAGTGGATGTGGCTGTGAAGTTGGAGTAAACACGGATTCAACAGAGCGACCAGGATTAACAAGGTCAACAGGTGTGGTCACACTACACCTGCTAATATGTGCACAAAAACAGACACAATGAAAAAAAAAGCACATCGACAGCCACACAAATACATCCAGACTGCCAAAAGGAACCGACAAGCAGAAATAAACACATCCACACTGGCTGCTTGTACGCACACACAACATACAGATACACACATCTTGGGTAAAAGCCGACATCACGATGAGCTGGGCCACTCAAACACACACAGAGTCTCAGCAGCAGATGGTTCACAGAGGATGAGCTGGTGTGGCCGAGTATCAACACACACGACTGAGTCCATCAACATGGACGACCTCCTGCACGAAGCACTTAATGTTGTTCATGGATTTTATAATTTTGCTCAAAAATGCTCATTCAACACCTCAAGGACTCCGACTGTAGATCCCAACCACTTTCTTTTAAAATCATTTTTCTCATATAACATTTAATCTTTTTTTTTAAATTTATCATTTATTTATGTTTCATCACTAGAAACTCTACTCTACCCCACAAAAATGTAGCCTTGCTCCTGTAATAGCAGGACAATGACATGCTTTAGAGAGTTCACCTTTGACCCAAAACATAAAAACCCTAAGAGCTTGATGAGAAACAAGTTTGTCCAGATTCATACCTTCTTCAAAAAAGGAAAAGATCATGGTAATTACTACTTCAGCCCTGATGACTACAGTATTTCCTTGTAGGGCCAAATCAAACAGACAAATTAGGTCATTTCTCCTGTCAGCTGCTGAGTTTTTAAACAAGTTGTCGGCCTCGTCATTGCAATTAACAAATATTATATATGAGGACTATAAGAGAAACCAGAGTGTCTCTGATGTTGACACAGCAGACAAATATGTGATTGTGTCCTGTATAAATACATTTCATTGGAAAATCTTTAACTATCACAGAGTGAAATTTCAATCTTGTTTCACTACTCACCTTGCTGCTTTTTATTAATCTGCTTCTGTTCAATTTGATTTTAAATAGTTGTAAACTCGTAATCTAGAGCAGCTGCAACCAACACGTCCTTTTGTTTCTGGTTAATCCGTTTATCGACAAAATGTCAGAAAATAATTACAAATGTTGGTTATAATTTTGTACAGCCCAAATTAGACTTATTCAGATTCTTTTTTTACCTTTATCCATGAAAATAACTAAAGCTAAACTTCCTTTCTTCTCTTAAAAACCATAAAATTAAGTGAACTTGTCCTCTAATGTTTTTTCAAACATGAAGTAGAAAATCTTTCCTGAATTCAGCCACTAACACAATTAAAAAAGATAAAAATCTACTGCAACACACTCATATCACAGAAGCTGGAGAAGAACAGATGAAAAAGCATGAACAGTGATAAAATGTCCCCAAAGTGAAAACCAAACTGAAAGAAACCTTAGCTCATCTACAAAAACAAAACAAGAACACAAAAGAGAAAGGGGTCAACTCACGCTTCAGAGTGGGTAATGTCATCCAAAGTGGCTGAGGCAGACAGATATCTGAAGACACAACAGCAGGATAATGACACAGGGGAAGAGACACACACTAACAACACAGTACAGTAGAGTTCAGTAGAGGCACAATTCATTTCCGACCGCTACGCTGACTCTGACGTGCTGTTGGATTTAAAAGACTTTAAACATTTAAACTGAAGGTTGCAGTGTTAACAACAGAGCACAACACGATCACACAATAAAATCATAGGACAGGAAACGCTGAGAAATTTCACTATGTTCCTTCATGTTCGTGACAAAACATAACCATAGCAACATGTGCTTTCTCCACTGCAACCAATAGAGTGAACGTTTCCGAATGTTCATGGCGAAGCGATTGTTACGAGCCAAGCTAAAGAGGTTACTAGTGAAGCCTGTTGGGCTACGCATCAACACCGACACGTAACACTGCAGGATTCACATGAATTCAGCCGATCACCCAGAGCTGGCCGACGGGTCAATACGACATGTTCAACATGGCCGATGATATTGGAGAGAGTCGCCATTAAGGTTAAAAATAAACATACCCGTGTTTGATAAAACAGTATAAAGTTGCTAACAAGATGGATTCACCCTAAACATCAGTGGTGAGTGTTGTGTGTTCAGCTGGAGTGTGCAGTGTTATTGTTCATCAGTGTGCATGCTCACATTCTTATAGTTACACTCGTCATTATAGTTATTGATCATAGTGTGAACGGCACTATACAATGAATTCAAGTAAAATCAGCGTCAGTGTCTTTGAACTATTTTGCTTTGGCTCAGTGCAGCTTCTGCTGTCCGGACCTGAACTACTGGATCTGTCTAATAAGAGGAGATACTCATTATTTTGAATTCACTAAATCATTATCAAATCTAAGATGCATTTCCAGCACCGGACTTTACATTCCCCCCATCAAACTGATGGGACTGAACCCTGTCTAGTTACATATAATGGTGCTAATGGAGAGAATGCTCTGTACTGAAGGAGATGTTACCTATTACTACGTCTGAATCACCCTTTATAATAGATATATTATGAAGATAACAATGGTACCAAGGTTTTTTTTTTTTTTTTTTTTTTAGAAAAAGCAAAATGTTAAATAATAGAGTTATTTTTTCTGACTAACTTCTCTCATTTAGAAAATAAAAACTTCATCTCTTAAGCAAACACCATCATTTGCTGATAACAGGCATCGATTTCCCTGCAGGTTCTCCTGTCAAAATACCACCAGTGTTCAGCTAAGTGAACTGGATCAGTCCAGCTCAGCTCTTCAGGAAGCTGTGAGGGCAAAGGGACACGGCAGCGCATTGTTAGTGGAAAAGCTGAAGGTTGACGCTTTAGTGTGGAAAACAGTCCCATACTAACTCTCAAACGCCAGGTTAATAGATCAAACACCAGACAGCACAGCATTTTCATGATTAGCAACAAAGCAGGATTAAACAACACACACACACACTTTCTACACAACACACACAAACACTCCTGCCTGCACAGGATCTGGAAAAAGAGAGGAAGTGTGTTTGTGCTGACTGCTCAGTAAAACAATGGCAGAGCAGATAAGAAAGCTGCCAACGCAAGAATGACAGGAGAACTAACTTCACATTCATGTGGCGGAGGCCTTGGTCCCTAACAAACCCTAACAAATCAGCTCAGGTCATGTAAAAAGGCACATTTACCAATATTATCCAATTACAGATATATTGGTTTTATCGCCAAGTGGACTGATTAGTAGATTATTGTTTAAAGATAATATAGAAACACTGTCCCTATTATTATCCAGGAAAGAACACTGACACATTTATTCTTCAGCTGGAAAATGTGTAGAAACTGAAAACCCAGGAATGCTTGATTATATAATGAGTCAATGCATTTGCTGGATAAACAGTAATGTGACATACATGACCACTCAGACTCTCAGGTCAAAGGTGAACTCTGACCTCTGAGTCAACTACAGCTCACACCAACATCATTATTCTTCTAGATTTGTCCATTATAAGTTAATGTACATGGTAGGGGCAGGGTTTCACATCATCAGCAGCAACAAGTTTGTTTGGAAATAATGAGAAAAAAGGGTTTAAAAAAAAAAACAAAAAAAAACGGCCACCTACAGACACTTAAAATGCATCAGTGCAAAAATTTCACACACCAATTACTGCCTAGCATTTAAGTTGTCCAATAATAGAGTAAGAGATGACCTCGCAGAGAGCAGGACCCAGGTCCAGCACCATTACATCAGTTTTCCACGTTAAAGACACAGGAGATGGCTCTCATTGTAGACGGCTCTGCTCCAGACAAGACCAGTCTCTATATCCTGACTTACATCAGCACAATGCTGCTTACTGTACAACCCAGTGACTGCATACACACCAGCTCAGTCACAGTACACCGTCTGTCCGTACAGCACTTCACTGTTGTATTCGTCTCACAGCAGGAAACACAATCATCCAAATAGAAACAGGGTTTCTGTTTCCTTTACATTTAGAAGTTTGTATGTTGGAGCATTTCTTTGCCTCCACCTCTTTCAATGATTTTGAAACGGAGAAGCTCATCCAGAAAACGCTGCACAAACCATGGCACAGACTGAGGCTACATCCACACTATAAAACGAAAACGTAGTAGTCTGAACGTTGACCGAGGAAACTATACTGCTGGGTGAAATACACATATGGATACAGGGACAATAGTGGGATTGACTGTCGTGCTAATAAACCACACTCAACTGAACCAAAAATTGAGTTAAACAGCTGACTGACTCTCATCCCACTCCAATTTTCATGGCAACCCACTCTTTGTGCCTCCAATGTATTCATAATTCATAACCCATTTATTTCTTTGTGCAGTTCAGTTCAGTTTGCCCACTCTTTCTCTCTCTCTCTCTGAACACCACGTGTCATGTGACTAAGCAAAACACAGTCTCTTTCTCTTCCTCTTCCTCCATCTCTGTCACATTCCTTTCCTCTCCTTCCACTTGTTCCTGCAGCAGCAAGTCTGAGCCGCCCGTCTGGTCGGCAGGCACGACCAGGGTGCACACACAAACACACTTTCCTGTACTGTGCATGGCAGCACGTGCGTGCGTATGCCTAAACCAAAAACAATGTGCTTGCTTCTATGTGCCTGTTTCCTGGCAGATGTGTGTAACATGATTATTCTGTCTGTGTGGGTGAACATGATAGTTGAAACCAGGACTGATACTGTGAGATGTGTGAGCATGTGTCTAATTCTGTGTGCGAAAGTAGAACAAATGCTACAAACCAGTGCACCTGCTGCTGTTTGTGAAGATGTGTGTTAGTGTGGGTAAAAGTCGTCACCCTGTCAGGCTAGGCTAACTATCTGAGGGAGCTTGCCAATCCAGTTCATTTCAGAAGCAGCCACATGGAAAATTCCATCAGCCTCAGACCTCAGAGCAGCAGCCTGGTGGAAACTCACTGATTTAATGTTTTTCATGCCAACTACAGAGTTTCCTCTGGATTCTCTCAGCTGCTCAAAAAACACCTTAAAATCTCTGCCTCAGACCAGTTTACTACAAGATCAGAAACACGTGCTGGTCCTGTTAATGCCAGTCGGGTTATGAAGCTAATTTGTTTCGTTCACTTGGAGTTTTAACTTTCATCTCATTTCATATAAAAGAAACCTACCAAACCTGTGGGTCGGCTGTGTTCGCTCATTAAAATGGACATGGATGGATTACTGACTGAGCACGTGCCCCATAGCCAGACACTCAGATGTGATTTTTATGATAACTCTTCTCTGAAAAGACTAAAACTAGGGATCTCCAGATCTCATGTTTTGGCTCCTGTTCCTTTGCCCACACATTGAAATTTATTTTATAAGCCTATATTTTAACATTTTACACATAAAAAACCTGAGCTTGAGTAAGCCTGTGTAAAATTGCTTGATACAAGTAAATATAAAGAAAATATAACCTGCACCCCACGTCTATAATAATTCCTATAGTGCCTCAAAGTATTCAGTAAAATATTTATAAAGAATAGTATCAGAGTGGATCTGTTTCAGTTTTCAACATCTGCACTTCAGAGTTATGGTTAACCTGCAAAATGTCACTGAAAACACAGAAAACACAAGGCAGGCGTTTTTGTTTTTTTTACCTGTTTGTGCCCAGGTGTCCACTGTCTCACAATCAGCCTGTGAACATGATTAATTACTAACGGGTGCAAGTCACTGCCTCCTGCACTGGTCAGAATCTGGCATCAGCTGGTTATTATGTCATTACAGTATTTGTGTTTTTTCACTGTGTGCCAACTGATCACCCCTCAGGCTGAGTTCATTACATAATGGACAAACATTACCAGTGTGTGGCTTAATGGAGCCACATTTTCAACATTTAAATGGTCAATTTGTGCCATCTAAGTAAACAAACACAGCAGAATAAACTGTATTTCTTGCTGCCCTGATAAAACAGTGTTACACAAGCTAAGTAACCATCAAGTGGCCTGATTACAATACAATAAAGCCTTAACTTTCAATTTTACGCCTTTCTCTTACACGAAAGTCCATTTGTCAAATACAAAAATCAGACAACAGTGTCAATTTTCAGTCCAAGCCACTGGTAATAAAAGCATGTGAAAAAGCTAAAAATATGAAAGAATGATGATGTGAAGAGGAAGTAGAGAGGAAGGAGGAAGAGAAGACACCTGACGTCTATGAGAAGAAGTGGAGAACAGATGGATGACTGATAGGATGGAGGGAGAGACACAAAACTAAGGAGAAAATTAACAAATGAGAGAAATATAACTAAACAGAATGATGTGATGTAAATAATAGCAGCAAAGACAGGTGACAGGTATCTTCTGAGCCCTGTGGGTCTACTTCTGATCTACATTAAAGAAATCCTGCCACGTCTCCAAATGATCTGTGCCATCTACCACCTCGAAAACAACTGCTTATCAAACACTCAAAGGTGAGTCACAGGCCACAGTGGACAAACACAGATCCAGGTGAGTCAGTTATGTAACTCAGGCAGCAGCGGTTAATAGTGAGACACACACCAAATCCCACGTCAGTGCTACAAGTCAAGCCATATTATGCAACTGGAGTCCTGATCCAGTCTCAGTCAAAGTAGGTTCCTCAGATCAGAAAAGCTCTGGAACAGGTTCAAGCACACTTTCTGACAAACAAGCAAATCCATCAACTGTGATAAATACTGCTAAATTGAGCTGATTTTGGTCTCACTCCTTAAGTCCTGCATTGTGAAGAATTCACCTAACCCTAACCCTAAGTTCAGCAGATTAATGCACACTTATCTAAACTTCTGTCTTTACAGCATCTCATTCAACATGAGCAAAAAAAAGAATAAAAAGACTACAGATAAATGTCCTCCGACCAAACACAAAGTTAGACACCAGCTGTTGAAATGTTAAGTGTTCTCAAATATGGTTAGCAGGTGAGAACAGAGAGGGATTGAGAGTGAGTAAAAGTCAGAGCGTGAGAGAGCAAACAGTACAGAAGCCCAGACATCACCAGTGAGCAAGCAGCAAACAGTGCGTGGACTGACTCACAGATCCGAACTGGTAACTCTCTCATTCCACTTGCCCAGTTTCTCAGTGGTTCTCACATAGCTAGAAACAGAGACATGAAGGTGTTATGCTGCAGAGGTTCAACAAGGAGTCAAAGCAGGGCTGGCTCAGAGAGGAAGCTAGGGTTAGAAAATCCCAGTGGGTGGTTATCTTGAATTATATTACGAATGTGGTCTGAGTAATGTAAATATTATCTGTTTGTCATTGGAATTTTTTTTCCTTTCTCTCTCTCATTGGTGATGGTTGAATTGCAGGCCATCAGGGATTCATGTTCACATTCATCAAAGTAACACTGGGAGAAAAATCTGGTTGTTTTCAGCCTGTGTGTGAAGAATTGGCAACTTATTCACTGTGAAGATTGGTACAAATGAAGTTGTGCTTCAATCACAATGTGCAAAAACTGCAAATTCAGTGCTTGACCTTTAAGGACGGTTCATCGAGGATGGCTCACTGTTGCTGTAAATGGAGCAATCTCAGATCCGATCTGACATTATTCAAGCATTAAAATTCTCTCCTTTGTTTGTCTAACTTGCTGGAAAAATGCTTGTGTCCTTCAGCAAAAAAAGACTCTAAAGCACAAAATTTACAAATGCACGACCGTTTTTTGGTGTATACACAGAGATGTTAGTGACTAGAATATTAAAGTGTTATCTTTACACAGCACAATAGTTTCACCTTATTTTGAATTCTCTCCAGATCCAGTCTGTTTTATCACAGTGTGGTTGATGTACATACACTATAGTGGACAGTTTAAAATGCTCCTCATCTGTAATGAGTCTAAGAAGTCTGGTCATGTCCTGTATTCCAGAACCAACATTATTCAAGTGTCAGACGAACCTGTTGAATCTGACAAACTAATGAAGTCAGACATTATATTTAATGACGTGCTAATAAAGACTATAAAACTCTCATATAAAACCATCAAATGAAATATAAAACATGCTGAATTACGTACTTGTTTCCTAAATAAGGCAACTGATAATTGTCCAGATAGATTACGTAGGGTTAAGATGAACTTTATTGATCCCTGTGGACGGAGTTAAGTAAATCCATCATCAGAAATGATCTTTTCCTGATTTTCAATTGTATGATTTTACCAAGAAGTTTGTGTGTGCTCATTAAGATTCTTCAAACCACCGCTCCCTGTGTGAGCACCTCCTGCAGAGGTTATTAACTGCAGCTGCTCAATTAATCTTATCTCAACATTTTAGTGACTAAATTACCTGTTAAAATCTGATGATGATGAGGCATTACATTTAATAGACAGAGCAGCTGCTGTGTTTGAAGAAGACGTTCCCATGAGAACGAAAAACTGCAGTTTAATATTTGTGACGAGCTGGATTAACAGTCTGATGACACAGCACCTTCACTGCTGCCTCCGTTTTATCTGTTCAATAGGTGTGACATCATCCTGTGTAAGCGAAGCTCTGCAGAAAGTAACCTGAAGTCTTGTGAAGCCTGGATGCATCAGCACAATATGAGTCACTTTGGCTCTTTCTGATAACTGTTACTATCAGAGAGTGACAGCAGGGAGTGCTGATTCAAGAGTCACCTCACTGTACTGTGAAGTCATCAGGGGTAAAAACTGGTACTTTCTGTGATGTATTTTAAAAGGTTGTCATTTCTGGTGGACTTCAGGAGGAACAAGCCCCTGCCCTCTCCTGTCTGCATCAGTGGGACGGATGTGGATTTAGTGGCCTCATACAAGTACCTGGGTGTAACACTGGACAATAAACTGGACTGGTCCACCAATACAGAGGCCATCTACAAGAAGGGTCAGAGCCGGCTTTACTTCTTGAGGAGGCTCAGGTCTTTTCATGTCTGCAACAAGATGCTGCAGATGTTCTATCAGTCAGTTGTGGCGAGCACCAACTTCTTTGCTGCGGTGTCCTGGGGTGCGGGCATCAAGGCAAAGGACACCAACAGACTGAACAAACTCATCAAAAAGGCAGAGTCTGTTGTTGGCTCTAAACTTGTCACCCTGGAGGAGGTGGTGGAGGAAAGGATGCTGGCAAAACTGCTGGCAATCATGGACAATCCCTCTCACCCCTCCACAAAGCACTGGACAAGCTGAAGAGCAGTTTCAGCAACAGACTCATCCAACCCCGCTGCTCTAAGGAACAATACAGGAAATTGTTCCTAACTACTGTAATCAGACAGTACAACTCATCTACCAGAGCCAAGATGACACAAGATGACCTGTCACCCTTTGCACTCTAAATCATCACAACACTCCACACCAAATGCTAAGCGTATTGATATTATATATCATATTCATACAATATTTGTATCCTTCTTTTTGCACTTTCTATTTACATATGCATATTCATAGTATATTATCATTTATGGTATTTATATCTTGCCATTCTGTATTTTTATTTCTATTCTGTCTTACCTCAGTATTCTATTCAATTCTATTTTTGTATTCTAATACACCGGACTGCTGTAACAACCTAATTTCCCTTCGGGGATGAATAAAGTCATCTATCTATCTATCTATCTATCTATCTATCTATCTATCTATCTTTCTTTCTTTCTTTCTTTCTAATAGTCTGATCTGACTCAGCTACTTACCAAAACCAAAACCAAAACGGGATAAAGTAAAGTAAAAATCTTACTCATATCTTTTTAAAGGTTTTTCTATAGATTTTATTTTTTTTATTTGCCAAGATTTTCTGTCCACATCTCACAGGTACATTGCTTACTGCTGTATTGCAGTAAAAGTAGAGCACCATCATTTTGACCAAGATAAAACAACAATACATTTTTAGCATTGAACAACTAAACCTCTGACAAGGTTTTGAGTCAGATCAAAAAGCACAGCCTCCTCATTTGTTTGAGTGAGGCCACAGGGGGCTCCGGCAAAATGACGAAGAGTTCAACCAATCCTAAATCGTCCAGCAACAACAGCCTGTGCAGTCACTAATATTTGCAAGGGAACATTCTGCTATTACTTTGTAAAGTAAATGTAATTCTACTCTTTACTTTCCTGAAACAAAGGGGTAAATAACTGTCACATTGATAATCCTTTTTCATAATATTATGAACCACAATGCAATGTTTTGGCAAGTCTTCGTTCTCATGAATCTATTATCTGGAACGGGACTTCCTAGAAAGCATCTCACTGTCTCACTGGTACTTGAAGCAACAGGCCCAGACTCTCACCATGCCTCATGTTTTTCCAGGGCACTGCTGTTTTTAGTCTAAACAATCACTGAGACTCTGAGAGCTGCAGATGTCAAATGCAAACAAAATAATAATTTCATCTTGGTCAGAATGGCAAAGTGCTCAAATCTTACTGGTTACAACAGCAGCTTTACGTAACAAACCTTGATTTAACATAAATTGGTATTGAATACTTTTTAGACCACTGAAGGACTTGACAAGGAAAATCAAGCATCTCTCTAAGACCAACATAATATCTGAAGAGTCTGACTGATACATACGCGTTGGAGGTCTGTACATCTTGCCAGCTCTTGGTCAGGTTCTGCCTGAGTTCGTTGAGCGGGCTGAGCCCAAGTTTCCTCTTCAGCTCTGCGGCGTGTCTCTCTTTGGCTGATAAAACCTGACGCAGAGTGTTGATCTCCTCGTCCACCTGAAACACAACAGAGACAGAGTTCAGTCTGGAGTTTCCTCTTCGCTCCTGATGCTCTGTCAATTTTCAGCTCGTCTCTTTTCTAGATTCCTAGAAGGGGAAGGATATTTACATTCTACTAAGAAAAGCATAGATATTTGCTATCATCCACTGCAGGATCAAATTCAAATCATCCTCTCTGCTCTGAGTCATGTTTGAAAATGTCTTCACTCCCACTGCTAAAGAAGTTCATTTTGTTTTCCCACCTCTGTGATGATCTCATGTTGTCAGGATGCCTGGCTCTCCTTGCACACAAGTGTTGCTCAGCAAAGACAGGCCAAGAAACCTCAACCAACATGTGCATTTACAATTAAACCAATGCAATGCAGCCATTGCTGTTATTAATTACAGATGTGATTATGACAAGTCTGAATGTCTGTGGAGACGAGGGCCTATTGTACATAGTCAATAAAATGTTAAAATGTGACATAATGAAGCTGAAGAGTTAATTGATGTCAAACTTATTTGCAAAGCACATTTTGACTGAAATACTTTTGACCAGGGGGGCTTTAGTCTATCCAGCAATCATACATATTAGTTTTTCATAATGATACAATAGGAGAAAATGTATCAGGGAAACATGAAATAAAGGCAAGGATTATGGTTAAAAATGAGGAAAGGAATCAAGTATAGACATATATTAACATCTCAGCACTTTATAAATAATATAAAATAAATAATTAAGTCTCTTGTAAGTCAGGTTGCTCCTGTAAGCTTTTATTCAACCAAACACAGTCTTCCACAGACCTGAGAAAACCTGTGTTGGCTCAAAATGTCAGTAATAAAGTGTAAGGAAGCTCTGATCCCACTGAGGACACAAAACACATGTGACTTTTATGTCCTATGGCATAGGTGTCAAACTCTGGCCCGCGGGCCAAATTTGGCCCGCAGTGTAATTATATTTGGCCCGCGAGACAATACCAAATGACTACTAGAGCTGGCCCGCCGGTATTATACAGCATATGTATCGCTAATACTACTGCCATGCTCTGGGGCAAACGCCTTGCGAGCAGAGTGCAGTACGACACGATAACTACAAATCTCAGAATGCTCTGCTGGGGTTTGGCGCGTCAATCAGGACAACACCCATAAACGCCTCATGCTTACTACTGGCACCGTGCTACCCCTCCCAAAAATGGGAAGAAAAAAAAAGGCAGAAAATAGGAGTAACATTATTATTAGTTCATTGATTTATTGTTGTTATTTTATTTTTAAATTTATTATTAGCCTGTGGAAAAAGGTTACTGTTGAAATCTAAATCAGAAAGCTGCAAATAAACAAAGAGGCATACGATTTTTATTTAAATTTTATTTAAGAAATGAATGCCATTGATGTGTTTTTTTAATTTGAAATTCAGTTTTGCATGTGTGCAATATTAAGTTATATATTGTATAGTATTAAGCTTTGCTTGTTTCATATTCAATGTTCAAGCAAAACTTGTTTGGGTCCATATGAAAAGGTTCATTGTTATATCTGGAGGAAGATTTTTTCAATAAATATCAATGTTGGCCCGCGACTTTGTCCAAGTTTTAAATTTTGGCCCACTGTGTATTTGAGTTTCACACCCCTGTCCTATGGTTACATGTAGACACCTGGTGATTTGGAAACACCTGGGCCTTACCTTGGTGAGCTCAGTGCGGAGCTCCTCGGCCTCTTCCTCCGTCAGGCCAAGCGGAAGAGGGTTGGCCGAGTTCCCCATCGCTCCCTCCACCGGCACATCAGCCAGGCTGTCTGAATGATCCACACTGAGGCCCTTGTTAGGAGAGTTCAGGTTGATATCTGGGAGGATGACGAAGAGGCAGGGCGACAAAAAGCAGAGAGTAAGGTGAAGAATATGAGACGTTAATGGGAGAGAGGCAGCACAAGGGCAAACACACACACACACTTAAACCAGTTGAAATGTTAAAAGCCAGGAGTGGTTTATCAGACGATCCCTCTCAGTATCTATTTCAGTGACACATAGAAAATGTGGCCAGGAAGAGGCTAGTGTTGCCAGCAGGAGCTATCTGACAGGAAGAGAAAGAGACAATTAGCAGAGCCAAGGGTTGAACTGCACCCTGGGAGAGTAGCTTAAGGTCTAGGGATGATAAGGTTTTATTGATTCCGAAGCAATTATTGATTCTGTTTATCGGTCTGATTCTTGATTGATTCCTGATAAATTTTCTGTCTGGAAGAAAGTAGGCCTACACAGGTTTTCAGCATCAATGCAACTGGTTTATTTTTAACCCTAACCCTACTCTGTAGTAACAGAGTTTAAAAATGCACTGTGACTCAGGTGTGTACTGTTAAACCACTGTTTTCATTTAGGTTTTCTTAGACAAAGTTAGACAAGTAAAAATCTGCTACACCGGCCTGTGTGGTGCTAATGTTATTATAGTGTGTCATATACATGGCATTCCTGCTAGCACTGTCATCATCCATCTTTGTGATTTGAAGCCATATTTTGGGCTGTTTCTTCGTCACTGGATCCTCTGTCCAAGAGCAATTACTGCTGTCACTTTCTTAACACAGGAGCACCAGCTTTAACTAGACCAGACAAACAAAGAGGAAACTATTTAAGAAAATTGAGAACAAAAGCACATTTAGATCCAATCTATGTAAACTTCCATTAATCCAGAGATATCTGACAGCACAAAAACGCCAGTTTAAAGACTGAAACCTGCCACTGTGACGACTTCTGACAATGAGCACATCTTGCATCGTTCACCTGAGGACACCAGCTTAAGTTTGGCAGCTACAGGAGCTTGGCACAGACAGAGCTGGCATGGAGGACAACAGGACACAATAAGGGAAAGAAAAGAGCCACTGCCTGAAACACTGGCTGAAATTAGACTTTGTGCTGTTGTAGTCCAACAATCAAACAGTATTTAAGTGGGCAAATCTATATGAAAGTTTAACTCATTCCCCACATTGCTTATAAACATTTTATACTGAAATCTTCTTTTTATTAAGCATGAAAGACAATTTAAATGCAACACTAAGTTCTCCATTAACTCCCTGATTGTGCAGTATCCACATCTACACAACTCACTACAAATCACACAACAGACAACAGTAGGAGAAACACATACTAAGTGCTGCGAAAGACCAAGACTATCATTATCTGCAGATAGGGACATTGTTTGTCTGAGTCTCAGCAATAACATCCGTATACAAGCTGGCAGGAGATATGACGGCTCCACCCTCAGGGTATATTGATTCAGTCAAGAGTGATTCAGACCAGCCCACAGAAAATAACAGCAGTGAAGTTAAAATAAGACAAGAGGGCTCATAACAGAATAGACAGAGGAATAACAGCAAAAAAAAAAAAAAAAATTTGTTTCTGAGATGTTAAATTTCAGATATTGTTTGGTTGTCATACTTTGTGTTATCACTTCTCCTTCAGATAGTCATTTCCTACACTTCCCAGGATGCCTTCTGACAACACCCAGTCACTCCAGGCTCTGCTGCTCCCGATCAAAAGTTAGTTGCACACAGAGGTTAAATGGTGTTTCATCTGATCTGTTAGCTAGCTGTCTAACCAGTCTGTGAACACTGAGGCGTGCATGTGATAACGGCCACACCCCTCACTTAACCCCCCCGCTGTTGCATTGCATTCTGGACTATTTTTATGCAGATGCATTTGTAGAAATGAGTCTCTATGTTTCTTCTATGATAGCTCTGTCTTTGTATGACATTTGCAAGTCTGAACAAAACGACAGCTCCATAAAAAAATTTCACACCAGACCTGACATTTACTCTGACAATATCGTGGAACCAGAAAATGACCAACACCTGTTAATATTATTCTTTTAGGATTAAGTTTTCCTTCAACAAACACTGACAGCGGTGTCATGTGAGAATGGATAAGTCAGGAAAAGTCCCTGGCTCAGCCTAACCCTAACCCTAAACAGTAGTAGCAGAAGGATTTAATGAGACAGACATGCCCTATTTAATGTCAGTTTGTCATACTTCAAGACAGACAAATGCAGGCAACCTTAATCACTTCCTAAAAACGCTCATTCTGAGGCACAGGAAGCCTGATACAACATGACATATCTATCATAGCCACTCACTATTACAAACTACAGGATACCGCCCTGGAAGTCTCTTTAGGACATCCCCAAAGGGAATTGGCAGCCATAATGCCCCAGAGACATACACTCAGTTGCCAATAAACACCTAGTTAAAACTAATGTGGTCTTATACAATAGACCTGCATTAAATCCTATCATCATGAAGGTTATAATGTTCAGTTTTTGTTAAATGTTTTTAGGAGGTGTTGATCCAACTGTCTCTATATTGTGTCTCAGGTTTCTGCTCAGCATAGATATGAGCAATATGATGATGTTCACTATCGGTGGTGGGAGAGATCTTGCCAGACTGTTGGGATTTATGTTTGGCTGGATTAGACAATTGTGGTCAGTGCTGCAGATTAATGAATAGAACTGTTTCGTGGCATTATTGGATTTATACAATATTTTGCATAAATTTGGCAAAAATATTACACAAGGTCAGGCTGGGTTATATGATGATGAAGCAGAAGAATCAGTGTTTGTTTCTATTGTGTTTCTATTTAACCACCTAGATATGCGCTATCACACGGAGCTTTCTGCTCATCTGAGGATGGAAGAAAAGCTTAGTCGATACAGTCAGGAATGGCAATGATAAAGCAGCAGCTAGTGTGCTAGCAACAAGGCTGTCATCACTGCTCAATGGGTCAGCAAACCTGGCTGCTGTTAGTTGATAAGTGTGATTAAGATTGCCTGAACTAACATACGTGTCCAGGTAGAAGACGAGGTGCAGACAAGTTGCGCTTTCGAAAGCCACCAAAACAAACTGCTAACACTTGCTAACATTAGTCTTCTTGTTTACAAGCACCGAGATGAGCTCGCTGTGCTTGAAGGGTTTTGTAAGACAGAAAAGATGATGTTGTTCACATCTTAGCAGAATTACTGCCAGTCATGTCAAATGAGACTGTGGTGGGAAGTTGGTAACATTAGTAACACGATCTTCACTTTGCTCTCCTCTGCACTTGCTGCTGCTGTCCCTGTCATTTACCAACGGGCCCGTCCGATCCTCACGACTGGACAATTATTATGACTTATCATTTCTTCTAAACAATATCAAACTTCCACACAAACAAAGCAGCAAAGAGATAAAGGTGCTGGCTACTTGGTGGTAGATTGATTTATCACAACAGTTTGCGTATTTCGAACACTAAGCTAAGCTATACGCTAAGCTAACAATTAACGTTACCTTGGCTTGCGGGATCCATGGCGTCGATTTGACAGAGCTGGAACTCCTTTTCAGTAAAAAGTTAAACTCGACTGGTGAAAAATGTGAATAGCAAACTATTAAAGTATGCTTTCCACTCGGTGTGAAAAAATCTTCCTGGTTTAAGTGATTGCTCCCACTCAGAGAAAGTCGTCGACAGGGACACACTGAACCCAGAACAGCCCAACAGCCAGCTAGGCACGTCCGGCGAGGAATTTCAAAATAAAGGCTTTGTGATACACTGCCTAATGATGGCGATGAAGAAGAATTGCTTTATCATTCACAGAACCCTGATTAACGCACCAAATATACTATTTACGTTTTTTAAAAAAGATATTTTTACTGAGCAAAGTCAGATCTGCATTCAGCATACGAATAAAGTATAAACAGTAAAAAAAAAAATTAATTAATTAATTTTAAAAAACCAGCAAACCAGAAAATCAAATGGGCCTTTTTATCACATCCCATTGATCCCACCCTCTACTCACTGCAATTGTAATATCAAGTCAAGATTTGTTGCTAAAGGACACTGAGCTTTCATGAGAAGTTGTTTGTACTTGTTGCCATGGTAACATCCACTCACCTGGATGTTTCTGCAGGTCTCCTCCAGCTCATCAATCAAAGCCTGGATTTTATCATTGACCGCCACTAGAGAGCTGACTCCTCCGCTTAGCTTATCCTGACAAACACGAGGAAACAATTAGTACTTTCAAGGTTCAAATTAGTCTGATTAAAGGTGAATTATTTTACATTTTAATCTCCATTGTTTAGTTTTTTGGGGTTTTTTTATGATTAAACCTCTTTATTGATTTTTTTCAGTTTACAAGCATATATTAAACACAAAATTAACACACATAATGTATAAGGAACATTAATACACAACATGCACATTCCTCAGTACAGACCCTTTTTTAAATTTATACATGTATTTTTTGTTTGTCTTATTTTATTGATTTTATTATGACAACATTTTATTTTTAAAGATATAAAGTTTGATTTGTTGATTGACTGATTTATAAATATATAGAAATAACTGACAGTATAAAAGCCAGAGAACATGAAAAACACTGGTATGATCCCATCAGACCAACTCTTCCTTCACACACACACACACACGCACACACACCACCGTGGAGTGTGTTATCATTCACCTTCTGCTGCTGGTAGATGTCTGCGGGGCCACCTGACAGGACTGATGGGCCCCGAACATGTTGCAGAGAGAACAGGTGGGAACCTGACAGGTGAGACAGTAGATGTTCACCGTCTAACCCTCATGGTCTGAGCATGTTGGCTGAGCAGGAGGGGGCTGGAGGGAGATGGAAGAAACACTCAGCTGGTAGTTTGTATAAATGGAGGAGCTGATTGTGTATATGTAATTAAATTGTGTGTCACCTGTGGTCTCTCCTCACCTAGTGGTGTTGCTGACTTCCTGTTTGTAGACATCAATGACGTTCTCCACCAGCAGGTTTCCTTGGAGGCCGTAGACGCACATAAAAACACAACAGTGATGGTTTCTGCATCAGCTGTGCATCTCCGTCTGCCTTTCAACACCCAGCAGTTGGAGATTGTTGTCATACAACACAGCTGCATGCTGGTATTTGAATAATTATCATCCTCCAAGTGTTTCCCAGGCACCCACTGCATTTACCACCATATCTGTATGTCTGTACATTATGTACTTTAGATGGGTGACAAATTAATAGAAAAACTACATATTGAACGTTGTCAAAGGAAATTTTAAATTGAAAGCAACTGGACTTGGTTATTTGTCTAGGAAAACGTTTCACCTCTCATCCAAGAGGCTTCATCAGTTCATGCTCGCATCTGACCAGGCTTTTGGTTTGAAAGAGGAGTGAAAGAAGCCATCTATGTAAAAGTAGAGAAACCATCCCTCAACAGGGCAGGAGGTCTCAGACACCACCTATCTCCAATTTACAATGCTGCCCTTTCATCCCTTCCCAAAACACTGTACTTAAAAAAGACACAATGTGAAACAAAACTGAACAAATGATAAGTGGTAATTTTAAACAAAGACAATGTAAAAAAAATGCTTTTGTGGGTGTTTGTGTACTGGTTCACAGTCAAACTCAGCATGTAACATTCCCAGGGTGTGACACTGACAAGTACAAAAAAGCCTTTGAACTTCAGTGTCACATACTTTGGGGAAACACACTGTGTTTTGCTCTGTATCAGTACACAGATGCTGACAAAACCATTTCTCTTTTAGTGTCTTTGCTTAACCTCAACACTAATTATTTGCTTATAGTTTTGATAGACAAGTCTCCACACAATTTATTCACATGCAGAAACTTGAATTTGTCATGCAGATTTTACAAGTTCACAAATCTTGATTTACAACTACAAACACTGGATTTATTTGTCAACATCACTTTACAAGTTCAAAATCATTTGGACACTAATTTGAGCCTACATAAGTATGGAGTGGAGTCATGCACATGACTTACCATTTCTTGCTGGTTGTGGGGGGCTGAAAGGTGTGGAACTGGCCTGACTTAGATTCTGGCATTCCTATGAAAACACACAATAGTAATTGCATTAAATAAAGTGACTTTCCATTGTAAAGCAAACAAGGACATTTTAAGCAGCTCTTCTCAATAATTCCAAAGTTTGGAGTTGTAAACCAACCATAGAATACCTGTAAAATAAATCTGCATGACAAATTTCTGAAATAATTGCTTATGCAGAAGAGATTTGTATTTAGGGGGAAAAAAAAGACTGAGTAAAATCTGAACAAAGATATCAACAACGATATCAGTAGGTAACACAAACACCGTCAAAGAAGAAAAGTGCTTTTGTGAGCATCTGTGTACAGACAGAGCAGAAATCTGCATGTAAATCTCAGTGATCAGTTCCCACAATGTGCATCATGCTGAAGTTACAAGTATGAATTTCTACCCTGTTTTACACATGAATTTGATTAGTCCAGTCACAATGTCTAAGTCCAATCAGAAGAGAGGTGGTTCATTACATTCATCTCCACCCCAGATCCTGAAAGTTGTACATTTTCAAGCCTGTGCCATCATCCATCTAAAAAAAATCCACCACACCTTTCAGGAGCTTCAGTAGAGATGAAGATAATGGAACCACCTGCCCCCTGGTTGGACCCTGCTTTGGGACTGCACTGTCCAATCAAATTCATGTGTTAAATAATTATATTTATTTATTTATTTAATAATAAATAATTCAAAATTCTCATTGTAACTTTAGCATCATACACAGTGTGGTAACCTTGCGCCTGAGTTTTACAAACACTTTTCTGTTCTGTGTCTGTACACAGATCTTTAAAAAAGCCCTTTTTCATTCATAGTGTCTTTTGTGTTACCTCAGAGACATCATTTGTTCATAGTTTTGATTCAGTCTTTAACAAATACAAATCTCTTCTACACATTCAAATTTTTCACATGCAGAAACTTTAATTCCTCCTGCAGATTTTACAGGTTGACAAAGGTTGATTTACACTTATAATGTTGTATTTTTTGTGAACATCACTTTACAAGTTCAATGTTGTTTTGATCAGCATTTCAGCTCATGTAAGTGTAGGGTGTAGTCATTCCCATGACTTCAATGACTTACTTTTTCTTGGTGGTTTCTGGGAGACCATAAGGTATGTTTGTGGCCTGAGTTGGATTCTGGCATTCCTATAAAAACACATAATAGTAATTGTATTAAACAAAAAGTCTTTCCGCTGCAGGACAGACAAGGACATTTTAAGCAGCTCTTCACAATACAATATAGAAATATAGTGAATCATTTTTACTTCAAATTCATTTTTCCCATTCCTAATCAAATTACAGTAATATGGCTTCTAATAAGTAGGTAGACTTACCAGTGATGAAGATAAAGATGAAGCTCTGAGTGTCTCTTACTAACCGTGACCTGCACACAGAAGCAGGGAGAACCTCACTGTGGCCATTGTGGTTGGATTGCAGCATCTGTGATAAGAAGGGATTTGTCTGCCTGGATAAGCACTTACTTCACACCCACTTGATCACATCCACCGAGGCAAGCGCGTCCAGCTAATCAATGTGCATGACAAGCAAAATCTTTTGGTTGACGGCAATACTAAATGTTTCTCTAATTTCAACAGGAAAGGGAGGAGCTTATCTTCCAGGCCAAACGTTTGGCAATCGCCAAAGAATTTGCTATTCTGCAACTAACAGACGGCGAGGCGCCGTTGGACATGTGCCAGCCCAAGGTACAAGTAGACCACCTGAGAAGCTCAACTCCCATCCCTCTCATGAGCCCGAACTCTGCACACAAAACCCAGGAATCATACAGTGAAGGCGCGTTCACAGACGAAGGCATCTGTTCAAACCTCACGTTGGACGAGAGTGACATCACCTGGCAGCCCTTTGCATCATCAACGTCATTTGTTTGTCGGCTTTGCCCCGCCAGAACTTCCTCCATCATTTCTCCTTCAGTGGCTCCAGTGCTTCCCCACACCTCGCACTCAACTAGCACGATCCCTGCAGCGGCCGCCCTGACTTGCACCTTGCACTTGATTAGCACGATCACCGCAGCGGCTGATCTAACTTCTCCCAGAGAAACGTCGACCTCATTGGATGCCCAGGCTGTGTCCTCCAAAGACTTTTGCCTCAGTGAAAACCCGGACGGGGGATTCAATGTCTCAATTCGCCAGTTTCTCCAGCCGAGCCGACTGCAGCCCCAGCTGCACAGCTGGGCACAGTTATGAGAGTTGGCCAGCAGGGTTGCCATGCTCGAGCGCACACTGATGGGAAGCCAGAAGGCCAACTCTGATGGCAGGAGGTTCAAAGAGCTCCAATGAACCCCGAGGTCGGTCCAGACGGGTGAGCATGTCAGGAAGGCCATGAAGCCTGGAACGCTGTACAAAAAAGTCATCAGTGACTTTTGGCACTTTCATCTGGGAACCCGGACGGGCCACAAGGACATCGATAACACACAGCAGTGCACCAGCCATTGCCTCTGGTACTGCCAGTACATGGTGGGTGGACTGCCCAAGAGCGCGATAAAGACGGACCCGAGATTCCTTGTTCGGATGGACAAGCTGTGGGGATATCCAGTCTACCTTAAGGGCAAGGGCTACATGCCAACAACTATAATGGTGATTAATGTGGGACTTTTCTACAAACACATCAATCACTCTTTCCTTACGCAAAGTAAGCTGAAGTCAGAAGATATAAGAAGGGTGCTCTATGAGCTCAAGAGGTTAAAAGCGGAGATCCACAGCCAGGTCATCGTCCATCAACAGTGGGTCAAGGCGCAAGAAGATGGGTAATTATTTTTATTTATTTATTTAACACTGTCTTGAACCATTGCACCTTTAGAAAAACATATTATTAAACCCATCTGTGTCTCTTCACCTACTCTCTTATCTCCACAGAAGAGAAGCTGGACTCGATCCAAGAGGTGGCGTTCTTGATTACGCCAAAGGAGGATTCCAGAAATTTTAGCCGTGCTTCCACAGACAGATGGGCTGCCAAACGGGCATGCAAAGCTGATGGGCTACATGATGGGATACTTCTGTATAATCAGTGGGCACAGGTCCGTGGTCCTTACCAATATGCTCCGGGAACACGTGGTCAATGCTGACAGGTGGATGGAGGGAAAACGCTTCCAGATACTAGTGAGTACAATTGCTCATCAGCTCTAAACATCAAATTATTCATGTTCTCCCATAGACGTGAATGGCTTCTTGCCATGTGTTAGGGTTAGGGTTAACCCTAAAACAAATGGTTTCCACACTACCCTTGGTGTACCCATCATGAAGCCCATCAACTTCCTGCACCTGGCCTGGTCAGACGCCGGCTTGAAGGGCCCGGTCAGCTTCAATGCAATCCATAGCAGCATGGCCACCCAGGTAGGCAAAACTGACACTGAAATTCAAATCGATTCACAAAGGCATACTTTTTCCTGTGTACTTTGCCCGTCCTGTCTCTTTGTTTTACCTGGTTCTCAGGCCGCCAAGCACCTGACGGAGAGTGAGTGATGCAGAGTTGCAAGATCCATGTGCCATGACCCGAGCACAGCAGAAAAGTTTTATGTCACTCTACCTGAGAAGGATGACGCCTTTGAAACCCAGCAGCTCTGCTTGAAGGCTCTCCACCTTGAGAACAAGAAATGCAAGGGGCTCCAAAGGCACTTGGGAACAAGTTGTTTGAGATCCCCTCCAACACACCCTCCAAGAAAGATGACGAGCCGGTGTACGACAACGAGCCTGACTGCAGTTCCTCACTGTCATCAGAGGAGCTCATGGTGATGAGGGAGAAAAGGTCTCGTTCTAGGAAGAAACTGTGCTTCAGTCCTGTCCACCACTCCCCTGCAAAAGAACTTCATGTGCATGTTCACACTCCGTCCTTCAGTCCTATCCACGACTCCCCTGTAAAAGAACCTGCAGTGCACATTTACACTCCATCCAAGATTAAAGTGGAACTTGAGAGAATCAAATTGTCTATCCACTAGTATTATTACAACAAGTGGAGGATCACAGTTGATGTCCAGAGGGAAGATGGGTCTCAGTCCCTGAAGAAAGGCGGGTCTCGGTCCCCAACCCCCGTTAGCAATGACTACATGTCTGATCTTGGCCATGCTGACCATCAGATGTTCACTAGGGCCTCACAGTTGGGGCAGCACCACAAAGACATCCCGGACATGCCTTATCCTCCAGAGATGCTTATTGCCCCAGACACGCCAGCCGTCCCAGACACACCAGCCATCCCATAAACGCAAGTTGTCCCAGAACTGTGAGCCAAAAAAAAAAAAAAAAGCACAACTACCTCGTTGCAACATTTATTTTTCCATGATCATGTAGAATTTTCCATGATCATGTAGAATTCTCATGTTGAACTTTGATCGAATGTCGAATTGAAGATTTGTTTATATTTCTAATGTCAATGTAAGCCACGTAAGTTGGAGGCACTCAGTAATGCACTTTTGCATTTTGGTAAAGTTTTACTGTTTAAATGATGTTTACTTTGAGAAAGGCCAAGTGCCATTACACTTAAGTGCACTTTAGACTACCATATGTAGGATTGCACTTTACATTTTGGTAAAGTTTTACTGGTTAAATAATGTAAATTTAGTTCAGACCGGTTCAAACCAGTTCAGACCGGTTCAAACCGGTTCAGACCGGTTCAAACCAGTTCAGACTGTTTCAAATCAAACTCTGTGTTTAGGTTCATTAATGTTTTTTTTTGATCCGTTCAGACCGGTTCAGACCTGTTCAAACCAGTTCAGACCGGTTCAAACTGGTTCAAATCAAACTCTGTGTTTAGGTTCATTAATGTTTTTTTTAACCCCGTTCAAACCGGTTCAGACCGGTTCACACCGGTTCAGACTGGTTCAAAAAAATCTCTGTGTTTAGGTTCACTAATGCTTTTTTTGACCCATTCAGATAGGTTCAAATCAAATTCTGTGTTTAGGTTCACTAATGCTTTTTTTGACCCGTTCAGACTGGTTTAAATCAAACTCTGTATTTAAGTTCATTAATGATTTTGTGACCTGTTCAGACCAGTTGAGACTGGTTCAAACCGGTTCAGACCGGTTCGAACCGGTTCAAACCAGTTCAGATTGTTTCAAATCAAACTCTGTGTTTAGGTTCATTAATGTTTTTTTTTGAACCCATTCAAACCAGTTCAAACCGGTTCAGACCGGTTCAAACCTGTTCAGACCGGTTCAAATCAAACTCTGTGTTTAGGTTCATTAATGTTTTTTTTGACCCCGTTCAAACCGGTTCAGACCGGTTCGAACCAGTTCAGACTGGTTCAAATCAAACTCTGTGTTTAGATTCATTAATGTTTTTTTTTAGGGTTAGGGTTAGGGTTAGGGTTAGGGTTAGGGTTAGGGTTAGGGTTAGGGTTAGGGTTAGGGTTAGGGTTAGGGTTAGGGTTAGGGTTAGGGTTAGGGTTAGGGTTAGGGTTAGGGTTAGGGTTAGGGTTAGGGTTAGGGTTAGGGTTAGGGTTAGGGTTAGGGTTAGGGTTAGGGTTAGGGTTAGGGTTAGGGTTAGGGTTAGGGTTAGGGTTAGGGTTAGGGTTAGGGTTAGGGTTAGGGTTAGGGTTAGGTTTAGATAATCTATCTCGATAGTTCCCCCCGTGGCATCCAACGATACTCACGGTTTGGTGTAGAGAACTAAAGGTAAGGCACGGGCCGGCGCATGTCACTCGGACGACCTCCTCCCGCTATGCATTACTCTTTGGGTCAAATTGATTATTTGTTGCCTCAATGCGGAACCGAACGGAGTATTTTAGGTTTAAATTGAAGTACCAAGTTAGGATTGGAGAGTTCTAAATTGACTGTTAGGTTTTGGGTGTCGGTTGGGATGGTGTTAAGTTAATTGTCAGTTCGGTGTCTGGAAGTCCTCTGAGTCAATCAATTAAAGTAGCCCCTTGAAAACCTAGTCAGGTGGTGTAGAGACTAAATTTGAGACACATCATCAGTGGTGGACCTCGGGGTCTACGGGTGTTTCGACCATTACCACCAGACACCCTCACCCGAGGGAGGTCCAGACGGGATTGATCATGTCCCGCTGTGTGTCACTCGTCCAATTAGGGTCATCCATATTTGAAGTCGGTTGAGGAGCGGAACGTCACGAAGTCTTTGGTCAAGTTTTAGGTCGAGAACGGCGTGAGTTGGGGATCGGAAGCGGAGGTGAGTATATTGAGGTAAGTAACTCGTTTACAGGTTTGTATTTATTGAGGTACGTCGCTTATATACAGGTAAGTATTCGGGTAAGTATTTAGCATTAAAATAAATGGGAAACATATCTAAGGTAAGTGATACTTTCTGATCTGTTATTAAACGGTAAGTTCTAACGGTAAGTATTAAGTTCAATTAAGGTTAAGTTTAGCGGTTTAAGTTTTGTATTTATTAAGGTAGATAACACGTTTACAGGTTTGTATTCTTTAAGGTAGGTATTAGGGTAAGTATTTAGCAACATCTAACTCCTATCTACTTTCTTACCTAAAATAATGGGAATGCATTTAAGGTAAGTAATCCTTTATGACCGGTAAGTTCTACAGGCAAGTATTGAGTTCACTTAAGGTAAAGTTTTAAGGTTTAAGTTTTGTATTTATTGGGTAAGTAACACATTTACAGGTTTGTATTTATTGAGGTAAGTAACACGTTTACAGGTTTGTATTTATTGAGGTAAGTAACACGTTTACAGGTTTGTATTTATTGAGGTAAGTAACACGTTTACAGGTTTGTATTTATTGAGGTAAGTAACACGTTTACAGGTTTGTATTTATTGAAGTAAATGTTTGGGTAAGTATTTAGCATTACCTTGCCTCCTATCTATTCTCTTAACTAAATTAATGTGAACGCATTTAAGGTGAGTAATATTTCATTATCTGTTATTAAATGGTAAGTTCTAAAGGTAGCTGTTAAGTTCAATTCAGGTTAAGTTTTAAGGTTTAAGTTTTTGTATTTAGGCTAGGTTCCGGTGCATCCACGGCCTAGCCGCCTAAACTGGGCTAAGGGATGTATAGCCTAGGTCCCGGTGCATCCACGGCCTAGCCACCTAAGCTGGGCTAGGGGATGAAGGATTGGGGATGGGGAAGAGAAAGGGCCTAGGTCCCGGTGCATCCACGGCCTAGTCACCTAAACTGGACTAGGGGATGAAATTTAGGGGTAAGAATAGAGAAAAAGTCCAATTCAAAGTTTTAGGAGCCAGATTAGACGTGTGTGGTGCAGTATGTGCTGTTGCATGAGCAAGGCTAACCCTCATAGAAGACTGAGCCACGATTAAGGTCCTGCCGCTCCAGACCACCACACCCTGCGTGCTGTTCCTAGAGTCGGAACCCAGGGGGGCCGCATACTTACCCCCTAACCAGCATGGACCATTTGTTAACACCGCAAGGTTACCCTGGTCCAGCCAATTAGGGCTGAAGAGTTGTGGATCTTCCCAGTATCGTGGTTCTACACTCGCTAGCCCTGATCTAGAGGAAGAGGGGGGCAAAAAGGTGCCCTTCTCTCCTCATCCCGGAGTAAGCTGGAGCCACCCTATTAAGCTATTCAAGTCTAACCCGGGTGTCCCCCCCAGGGACGGCCAGCACCAGCCCCGCCGGAGCGGTGCCTCCCCGGTCGTCCGAGGAGAAAGGGAACCAGTGTAAGCCTGCGCCGGGGCGCCGCCTGTCTGGAACCCCCAAGACCCCCATACTAAGTCAAGAATACCCCCCACAGGGAGAACCAGGACCAGCCCCGTCAGAGCGTTGCCTTCCCAGTCAACCCAAGGGTTAAAGAGGACCCAGAGCCAGCCACGACATAGCGCTGCCTCCCCAAGTCCCCTAAGGTATCCAAGACCGGCTCTACTAAAGAGAGTCCCCCCCGGGAATGACCAGGACCAGCCCCGTCAGAGCGTTGCCTTCCCAGTCACCCCAGGAGCAGGAAGGAACCAAGCCAGCCACGGGAACATGGCCTCTTGGAACCCCCAAGACTCCCATGCTCACCCAGAAAGCAATTTCCTGTGCCCCATACACCGCACGGCCCCAGGAAATGCTGCTATGCTAAGTTAACCTAAGTTAAGATAAACTAATTTAAAAAAAAAAAAAAAAAAAAAAAAAAAAAAAAAAAAAAAAAAAAAAAAAAAAAAAAAAAAAAAAAAAAAGTTTAGTCTAAAAAAAGGCATGGTCCTGTGTTCCATACACCGCACAACCCCAGGACATGCTGAAAAAAAAGGGGCCTTTTCCTGTGCCCCATACACCGCACGACCCCAGGAAAGGCAAAAAGAAAGCAATTTCCTGTGCCCCATACACCGCACGACCCCAGGAAATGCTGCTAAAAAGAATTCTGAAAGAATTCTGACATAGTCTTACCTCAAACAGAAGTGTAGACTGTCTGTCCTCAAGATAAAAACCTATGGCCCAGCCCCTACATTATATACCGGGCGCTTTAAATGTCCCTCGCGGGTTCAGAATGGTGAAAAGTCCCTTTATGCTGTAATAAAATTCACCAGTGTGGTCCGATGCAAAATCGGATTACATATTGGAGAAGGTGGCGATGCACCGAACGTTTTGATATATTATTTGTGGCAGTACGATGAAAATTGAGTGAATAATAGAGAAATATAGTCTCTGTGATCAAAAAACCAGTGTGCAATGCATCATGGTCTGTTTACAGAAAGCAGTTTGCAATGCATCATGGTATTTTGTATATTTTTGTTGTTTAGATGTCCAGGAATGTGATTTGTCGTAAACAAAGTGGATATTTATAAACTAGAGGATCCAATGAACGCAACGGTGTGTCATATGTGGTTTTTGATTCAGTTTTAGATAATAAAATTCATGAAAAACTCATATTTTCATCTGTGTCCCGCGAGTGAGGAGACTGGCCCTGGGATATAATGCCTTCATTGAAACACAGCTATATCAAGCAGCATATGCTGTTGGATTTAATTCATGAATCCTGCTTGGTCCTTGATTGGATCTGATTCTCAAAAGAGAATCCAGGCCTCTGGCTGGTTGGACGAGGGAGGGTCCCAATGGGATCCCGCCTCTTTCTGATTGGTTGGGGGCGGAGCTGTTTAAGGAAATGTGTATATTTTTTTATTTTTTTATTTTTTTGTAGTGAAGAAACCATATACTTGGGTTTGGTCCTCTTATGGGAGGCTCCAAGTCTTTGATCAGTCAGAGGTGGGTCTGTTTGGACCACAACCTCTCCTGATTGGCCGGGGGCGGAGCCATTGAAAAATTGTTTATTATTTCGTTTCCACGCCCCGGTCAGCTTATTGGTTGGATTTCATTCATCCACGAGAGTCAAAGATCTCTATTCCCTTCTGATTGGCTAGAGGCGGAGCCTGTAAAGGGAATTATATTGAGGCTTTTTTTTGAGATTTGTTTGATGAAATAAAATACCATTTGTTGTGTTTCTTCTTTGGGGGGGGTTTTTTTCAAACTGTACAGGATTAAGTCTGATTGATCCTCCTGGTTATACTTAATATGACTTGTCCAAATCTGATTGGTTAGGGGATAATCTGTGTTATATCTGTAAAAACCTGGTCTATGCAGGCCCTTTAAAGGTCCAATGGGATTCTGGGGGGTGATGATGGTTCTCCAGGGGAACCCAAATTGAGATCTTATTGGTTGGGGGGGCGGGGCTTATGTGAGTTAAACTCCTTTTAAGGAATAAAAATCAATCATCTGGATGTCCCGGGTGTGGTCGGCTTCCAGAGGGGACCGTCAACCCTGGACAGTCTGTATCGAAATCTAATTGGTAGGGGGTGGAGCCTGTGATTATCCCCATTGTCACTTTGCAGATGATTATATGCCAGTAATCCTGGCTACAGTAGGTAGTTGATCTAAGGTCGGTGTGTGATGAATTGATTGAGTAATCTTTTGATCCGTAGAGTGTGTTCCAGGGGTTTGAGTCCAGTTCACCTGACAACAGGTAAGTATTGTCCATAATTTGAATCTCCTGAAAGTGGTTGAGGTTAGGCGTGTACTTCCAGTATTTTAGGTTTAGGCATGGTTTCCACATGGTTGAGGTTAGGGTTAGATCTGGGATGGCAGTCTTTCAATTGTGTAGTGACGTGTGTGGAGGAATGAGGTCATGAATGCAGGGAAATGTGACTACATTTTCAACCTGCATTCTGCCTGACTAGGCAAGACCTCATCTCTCACCCTCCAAACCCGGCTCCCCAAAAAGGGAGGAGCGAGGAGGGGGAGAGACTGAAGCACATGTGTTTGGGTTGGATGTATGTATTGAGTGTTTGGGAGTTGATCTAGGGTCGGTGTATGATTAATCGGTCGAGTTAGGTTTCGTCCGGAAGCGTGTTCCAGGAATTCAAGTCCAGTTCACTTGATACCAGGTGAGTATTGTCCATAATTCAAGTCTCCCAAGAGTGGTTGAGGTTAGGCGTGTATTCCAAGTGTTTTAGGTTAAGCAATGATTTCCACATGGTTGAGGTTAGGGTTAGATCTGGGATGGCAGTCTTTCCGTTGTGTAGTGAGGTGTGTGGAGGAATGGGGTCCTGAATGCAGGGAAATGCGACTACATTTTAAATCTGTAGTCTTGCCTGACTAGGCATTCAGACCTCGTCTCTCAACCTCCCCACCTGGCCCCCAGAAGGGAGGAGCGAGGAGGGGGAGAGACTGAAGCACATGTGTTTGGGTTGGATGTATGAAATGAGTGTTTGGGAGTTGATCTAGGGTCGGTGTATGATGAATCGGTCGAGTTAGGTTTCGTCCGGGAGCGTGTTCCAGGAATTCAAGTCCAGTTCACTTGATAACAGGTAAGTATTGTCCATAATTTGAGTCCCCTGAGAATGGTTGAGGTTAGGCATGTATTCCGAGTGTTTTATGTTTAGGCATAGTTTCCCCATGGTTGAGGTTAGGGTTAGATCCAGTTCATAATTTGCATCTCCTGAGAGTGGTTGAGGTTAGGCGTGTATTTCGAGTGTTTAGGTTTAGGCATGGTTTCCACATGGTTGAGGTTAGGGTTAGATCTGGGATGGCAGTCTTTCAATTGTGTAGTGACGTGTGTGGAGGAATGAGGTCCTGAATGCAGGGAAATGTGACCACATTTTCAACCTGCATTCTGCCTGACTAGGGAAGACCTCATCTCTCACCCTCCAAACCCGGCTCCCCAAAAGGGAGGAGCGAGGAGGGGGAGAGACTGAAGCACATGTGTTTGGGTTGGATGTATGAATCGAGTGTTTGGGAGTTGATCTAGGGTCGGTGTATGATGAATCGGTCGAGTTAGGTTTCGTCCGGAAGCGTGTTCCAGGAATTCAAGTCCAGTTCACTTGATAACAGGTAAGTATTGTCCATAATTTGAGTCTTCTGAGAATGGTTGAGGTTAGGCGTGTATTCCGAGTGTTTAGGTTTAGGCATAGTTTCCACATGGTTGAGGTTAGGGTTAGATCCTGGATGGCAGTCTTTCTGTTGTGTAGTGAGGTGTGTGGAGGAATGGGGTCCTGAATGCAGGGAAATGTGACTACATTTTCAATCTGTATTCTTGCCTGACTAGGCATTCAGACCTCGTCTCTCAACCTCCCCACCTGGCCCCCAGAAGGGAGGAGCGAGGCGGGGGAGAGACTGAAGCACATGTGTTTGGGTTGGATGTATGAATTGAGTGTTTGGGAGTTGATCTAGGGTCGGTGTATGATGAATCGGTTGAGTTAGGTTTTGTCCGGAGAGCGTGTTCCAGGAATTCAAGTCCAGTTCACTTGATAACAGGTAAGTATTGTCCCTAATTTGAGTCTCCTGAGAATGGTTGAGGTTAGGCGTGTATTCCGAGTGTTTTAGGTTTAGGCATAGTTTCCACATGGTTGAGGTTAGGGTTAGATCCAGTCCATAATTTGCATCTCCTGAGAGTGGTTGAGGTTAGGCGTGTATTTCGAGTGTTTAGGTTTAGGCATGGTTTCCACATGGTTGAGGTTAGGGTTAGATCTGGGATGGCAGTCTTTCAATTGTGTAGTGACGTGTGTGGAGGAATGAGGTCATGAATGCAGGGAAATGTGACCACATTTTCAACCCGCATTCTGCCTGACTAGGCAAGACCTCATCTCTCAACCTCCAAACCTGGTCCCCCAAACAGGGAGGAGCAAGGAGGGGGAGAGACTGAAGCACATGTGTTTGGGTTGGATGTATGAATTGAGTGTTTGAGAGTTGATCTAGGGTCGGTGTATGATTAATCGGTCGAGTTAGGTTTCGTCTGGAAGCGTGTTCCAGGAATTCAAGCCAGTTCACTTGATACCAGGTGAGTGTTGTCCATAATTTGAGTCTCCCGAGAATGGTTGAGGTTAGGCGTGTATTCCGAGTGTTTTGGGTTTAGGCATGGTTTCCACATGGTTGAGGTTAGGGTTAGATCTGGGATGGCAGTCTTTCAATCGTGTGGTGGCGTGTGTGGAGGAATGAGGTCATGAATGCAGGGAAATGCGACCACATTTTCAACCTGCATTCTGCCTGACTAGGGAAGACCCCATCTCTCACCCTCCAAACCCGGCTCCCCAAAAGGGAGGAGCGAGGAGGGGGAGAGACTGAAGCACATGTGTTTGGGTTGGATGTATGAATCGAGTGTTTGGGAGTTGATCTAGGGTCGGTGTATGATGAATCGGTCGAGTTAGGTTTCGTCCGGAAGCGTGTGCCAGGAATTCAAGTCCAGTTCACTTGATAACAGGTAAGTATTGTCCATAATTTGAGTCTTCTGAGAATGGTTGAGGTTAGGCGTGTATTCCGAGTGTTTAGGTTTAGGCATAGTTTCCACATGGTTGAGGTTAGGGTTAGATCCTGGATGGCAGTCTTTCTGTTGTGTAGTGAGGTGTGTGGAGGAATGGGGTCCTGAATGCAGGGAAATGTGACCACATTTTCAATCTGTACTCTTGCCTGACTAGGCATTCAGACCTCGTCTCTCAACCTCCCCACCTGGCTCCCAGAAGGGAGGAGCGAGGCGGGGGAGCGACTGAAGCACATGTGTTTGGGTTGGATGTATGAATTGAGTGTTTGGGAGCTGATCTAGGGTCGGTGTATGATGAATCGGTTGAGTTAGGTTTTGTCCGGAGAGCGTGTTCCAGGAATTCAAGTCCAGTTCACTTGATAACAGGTAAGTATTGTCCCTAATTTGAGTCTCCTGAGAATGGTTGAGGTTAGGCGTGTATTCCGAGTGTTTTAGGTTTAGGCATAGTTTCCACATGGTTGAGGTTAGGGTTAGATCCAGTCCATAATTTGCATCTCCTGAGAGTGGTTGAGGTTAGGCGTGTATTTCGAGTGTTTAGGTTTAGGCATGGTTTCCACATGGTTGAGGTTAGGGTTAGATCTGGGATGGCAGTCTTTCAATTGTGTAGTGACGTGTGTGGAGGAATGAGGTCATGAATGCAGGGAAATGTGACCACACTTTCAACCCGCATTCTGCCTGACTAGGCAAGACCTCATCTCTCACCCTCCAAACCTGGTCCCCCAAACAGGGAGGAGCAAGGAGGGGGAGAGACTAAAGCACATGTGTTTGGGTTGGATGTATGAATTGAGTGTTTGAGAGTTGATCTAGGGTCGGTGTATGATTAATCGGTCGAGTTAGGTTTCGTCTGGAAGCGTGTTCCAGGAATTCAAGTCCAGTTCACTTGATACCAGGTGAGTGTTGTCCATAATTTGAGTCTCCCGAGAATGGTTGAGGTTAGGCGTGTATTCCGAGTGTTTTGGGTTTAGGCATGGTTTCCACATGGTTGAGGTTAGGGTTAGATCTGGGATGGCAGTCTTTCAATCGTGTGGTGGCGTGTGTGGAGGAATGAGGTCATGAATGCAGGGAAATGTGACCACATTTTCAACCTGCATTCTGCCTGACTAGGGAAGACCTCATCTCTCACCCTCCAAACCCGGCTCCCCAAAAGGGAGGAGCGAGGAGGGGGAGAGACTGAAGCACATGTGTTTGGGTTGGATGTATGAATCGAGTGTTTGGGAGTTGATCTAGGGTCGGTGTATGATGAATCGGTCGAGTTAGGTTTCGTCCGGAAGCGTGTGCCAGGAATTCAAGTCCAGTTCACTTGATAACAGGTAAGTATTGTCCATAATTTGAGTCTTCTGAGAATGGTTGAGGTTAGGCGTGTATTCCGAGTGTTTAGGTTTAGGCATAGTTTCCACATGGTTGAGGTTAGGGTTAGATCCTGGATGGCAGTCTTTCTGTTGTGTAGTGAGGTGTGTGGAGGAATGAGGTCCTGAATGCAGGGAAATGTGACCACACTTTCAATCTGTATTCTTGCCTGACTAGGCATTCAGACCTCGTCTCTCAACCTCCCCACCTGGCTCCCAGAAGGGAGGAGCGAGGCGGGGGAGAGACTGAAGCACATGTGTTTGGGTTGGATGTATGAATTGAGTGTTTGGGAGTTGATCTAGGGTCGGTGTATGATGAATCGGTTGAGTTAGGTTTTATCCGGAGAGCGTGTTCCAGGAATTCAAGTCCAGTTCACTTGATAACAGGTAAGTATTGTCCCTAATTTGAGTCTCCTGAGAATGGTTGAGGTTAGGCGTGTATTCCGAGTGTTTTAGGTTTAGGCCTAGTTTCCACATGGTTGAGGTTAGGGTTAGATCCAGTCCATAATTTGCATCTCCTGAGAGTGGTTGAGGTTAGGCGTGTATTTCGAGTGTTTAGGTTTAGGCATGGTTTCCACATGGTTGAGGTTAGGGTTAGATCTGGGATGGCAGTCATTCAATTGTGTAGTGACGTGTGTGGAGGAATGAGGTCATGAATACAGGGAAATGTGACTACATTTTCAACCTGTATTCTGCCTGACTAGGCAAGACCCCATCTCTTGCCCTCTAAACCTGACCCCCCAAAACCAGGGAGGAGCAAGGAGGGGGAGAGACTAAAGCACCTGTGTTTGGGTTGGATGTATGAATTGAGTGTTTGGGAGTTGATCTAGGGTCGGTGTATGATTAATCGGTCGAGTTAGGTTTCGTCCGGGAGCGTGTTCCAGGAATTTAAGTCCAGTTCACTTGATAACAGGTAAGTATTGTCCACAATTCGAGCCTCCTGAGAATGGTTGAGGTTAGGCGTGTATTCCGAGTGTTTTAGGTTTAGGCATAGTTTACTCCTGGTTGAGGTTGGATCCAGTCCATAATTCGCATCTATTGAGAGTGGTTGAGGTTAGGCGTGTATTTCGAGCGTTTTAGGTTTAGGCATGGTTTCCACATGGTTGAGGTTAGGGTTAGATCTGGGATGGCAGTCTTTCTGTTGTGTAGTGACGTGTGTGGAGGAATGAGGTCATAAATGCAGGGAAATGTGACTGCATTTTCAACCTGCATTCTGCCTGGCTAGGCAAGACCTCATCTCTCACCCTCCCAACCTGGCTCCTTAAAAGGGAGGAGCGAGGAGGGGGAGAGACTGAAGCACATGTGTCTGGGTTGGATGTATGAATTGAGTGTTTGGGAGTTGATCTAGGGTCGGTGTATGATGAACTGGTCGAATTAGGTTTTATCCGGAGAGCGTGTTCCAGGAATTCAAGTCCAGTTCCCTTGATAACAGGTAAGTACTATCCATAATTTGAGTCTCTTGGGAATGGTTGAGGTTAGGCGTGTATTCCGAATGTTTGGGTTTAGGTATAGTTCCCGCATGGTTGAGGTTAGGGTTAGATCCAGTCCATAATTTGCATCTCCTAAGAGTGGTTGAGGTTAGGCGTGTATTTCAAGTGTTTAGGTTTAGGCATGGTTCCCACATGGTTGAGGTTAGGGTTAGATCCAGAGTGGCAGTCTTTCAATTGTGTAGTGACGTGTGTGGAGGAATGAGGTCCTGAATGCAGGGAAACGTGACTACATTTTCAACCTGCATTCTGCCTGACTAGGCCAGACCCCGTCTCTCCCCCCCCAAACCCTCGCTCCCAAAAGGGGAAGCGCGAGGAGGGGGAGAGACTGAAGCACATGTGTTTGGGTTGGATGTATGAATCGAGTGTTTGGGAGTTAATCTAGGGTCGGTGTATGATGAATCGCTTGAGTTAGGTTTTGTCCGGAGAGCGTGTTCCAGGAATTCAAGTCCAGTTAACTTGATAACAGGTCAGTATTGTCCATAATTTGAGTCTCCGTAAGATTGGTGAACCAGTTAAGTTAGTTGGGATTCAATCTATTCCGTGCTTACTGACTGAGAAAGACCAAACAAACCTCCATCCATAATGAGACCCAAGGAAGAGGGAGAAGAGGAAAAAAAAAAAAAAAAAAAAAAAAAAAAAAAAAAAAAAAAAAAAAAAAAAAAAAAAAAAAAAAAAAAAAAAAAAAAAAAAAAAAAATTTAAATTTTGGAGCTTAAGTCATAAGTTTATTAAATTCTAAATTACTAATTTAAATATATAAATTTCAATTAGGTTAAATATGGGACCGATCAGAAAGACACCCTAGTAGTCAGACCACTAGATAGGTGTAGTTTTTCTTCATGTGATCCCATATTAAATTTTAATGTTATGATAAACAATTACAAAAAATGTATACAAATCACACTTGTTAGAACACATTATTAGAACAAAATTCTGGAACAGTAAAGGTTGGTCTACAGTTCGATTATTATAGTAATAACTTTGTACATATCCAAAACTTCCTTAGTTCTCATTTAGACCGTTGGGGTATCCGGTGTCCAACAGATCCATCCACATCTGTTCTGCCCTCCGGCGGTGTGAATCAGACCACCCTGCTCTGCTTTCAAGTGTCTTGGTCCTCAAGTTCCGCATCCCATGTGCACGGAAGTGTTGAACCAATAGTGTGTCCATTTTTCTACCTCGTGTTATGTTATGTCGGTGGGCATAAAGTCTGGTTCTTACTGAGTTTCTTGTCTCACCTACATATTGTTTGGGGCATATGTGGCAGGAAAGTAGGTAGACACAATTCCTCGAGTTAAGGTTGAGACCTGGTTGGGTTAAGATTCGGGTGCCATCATTAGTGTTAGTTGCTACCTGAGGACCTAGAACACAGCCCTGCCGGTTACCAGATCCCATTGGTGGGAGTTTTGCTCTGGTAAGTAAATCTTTGAGATTAGGGTTCTTTTTGAATGATGATATGACCCTATGAGCATTTCTCAGTAAATGTTCTGGTAGTATTTCCTGAAAGTTTTGTTTCAGTCTGCGGTGGGCTGCCATACTGTAAGAGGAGTATATTGATATCAATGGAATTGGAGTTCTGTTTTCCTCCTGGTGAGCGGGTGCAGCGTTGTCTTGGTTGATTGTTCTTTTCCTGATGTTCCTTAAGAATGTGCGTGAGTATCCCCTAAGTCTGAGGGCCTGGAAGAGTGTTTTTGTCGCTTGGCCAATGTCCTCCGGTAAAGAGCAATTTCTGCGGAATCGTAAGAGTTGGGAGTGTACTAATCCTCTGAATGTGTGCTTTGGGTGGAAGCTGGATTTGTGTAGTAGGGCGTGTGTATCCGTTGGTTTAAAATACACTTTCGTATCCAATGTTCCAGATTCTCTGAAGTTCGGGCCTTTGAAAGTGGTGGTGTCGAGAAAGTTAACCTCAGATTCGTGGATGGTGGCCTGAAGTTTGATCGAGTTGTGATGGTTGTTGAGGATTTTGAGGAAGTCCTCGAATTCTGCTCTGGAGTGAGTCCAAACCCCCCAGATATCGTCAATATACCTAAGGTATATCACGGGTTTCTTAGTGCATTTTTGAAAGACTGATTTTTCCCAGTCTGCCATATATATGTTGGCATAGGCCGGGGAGAAACGCTTTCCCATTGCTGTACCCTTGATTTGTAGGAAATATTTTCCATCAAATTGGAAGTCATTGTTCTCCAAATTGATGCGTAAGAGATCAAGAATGTATCGATCTGGGCGTGATGGATCTGGGTGTTGTTGGAGAAGACTGTGGACCGCTTGTAGACCCCTTTCTGTGTCAATGTTTGTATATAGACTTTCCACGTCCATTGTGAAAAGTAAACAATCTGGTGGTAGCGAGAGTGCTCGAATCTTTGTAATGAAATCTCCCGTGTCCTTTATGTAGCTTGGATGTATAGTGGATAGGGGGTTTAGGAAGTAGTCTATCCATTCTGCTGTTCCGTAGGATTCACTACTGCAGTCTGAGACGATTGGACGCCCTGGTGGTATTTTGTCTGGTATGGTCCAAGAGTTTGGATTTTTGTGAATCTTGGGGAGTAAATAGAAATATCTCGGCCGGGGGGGTGTTTGGCCCTTGAGGTACAGGGTTTGTTTGAAGGAGATGACCTTTTGGTTGTACATTTGGTCAAGGATGTGGTAGATTTTGGACGCGGTTTGGGGGTAGATTGGTGTGTCCAATTGTTTGTAATAGGTTGGATCTCTTAGTTGTCTGAGGGCTTCATGGACATAGTCTTTCCTATCCATGATGACAACTGCTGAGCCTTTGTCGGCTGGTTTGATGACAATGTTGTCTAGTTTTTGTAATTCCTGTAGGGCCTGGTTTTCTTTCTCAGTCAAATTTGGTGTTTCTTTGTTTAGTTTTAGGTGGGATAAATCTTGTTTATCCTTTTCAATCAACTGCACTAGTTCTCTGGGCATATATTCGTTCTTGGGTTCCCATTTTGACTGGTTTTGGAAGGGCAGAGTTTCACCTGTGGT